>NC_143436.1:37377575-37680606 GCF_987193195.1 Phasianus colchicus
TTGAGAGACTGTGTTTTAGGTCTTGACTCTTATTTATATGAATGCTGCTTTACTCCATATAAGCAATACCAGAAGCATTTACAGTAAATGTAAAAATAGTTGACTAACTCTACAAGGCCTTTTTATGCTGACAGAGTGGTACAAAATATTCTTAAATATTTATGAGAATCAGGCTGTTGTAGCTCTTGTTTAGCTCTGATCCATACTTGGTTTATATCCATTCTTTGGCTTAAGAAGCTGAAACTTGTGGAGTTGGCTCTCCTCCCACAGGCGGGTCTTGATTTTCACACCACAACAAAAGGAACTGTGGCATCCTAAACAATCTTCAGCAACTGCTACTGCACATCTTTCTGGGCAGCAGCTGAGCCATTCAGCCCAGTCAGGTCCAGTGCATCTCAGATTATGTGGCAGGGTTGGATCCAAAGCCTCACTGCCCTCAGCAACATGCTGAGCCCCAGAAGAGGATGTCTAGGAGTGAGGAAAGCCCCCATCGGGCAGCGCTGGGGAGAGTGGGCCTGGTTGCACCCAGCCATGGCTCCAGCTGCTGTCAGGCAGCCTGCCCCATTCTTCAAGCCATGCTCTTGGCAGTCCAGCCTCCTGTGGTGTAGCTCTGGGTTTCTATGAGCAGCTCCTCAATAAACAGACTCAAGAACGTGAGAAGGCTCCAGTCAGTCTTTAAATGCTTAGCCTCAGCTGTGAAAGTTTACTGGGAATGAAGCAGGTAATATAAGGAGCTGAACTTCTCCCTCTGTAAATTCAGCTGTAAGTGATTAATCCTGACTAAAATACATTTGCTACTTTCTCCTGCTAGCTCTGAAAAGCCACCATCACCATGGAAGTATGAGGGAAATGATCTCCAGTTTGAGCTTCATCAGCAGGGAGGCTGTGCTCTCATTGCTGGTGATGCATGAGGGTGGATGTGGAAAGCCAGTTTTCTTCTCCCAGATTGACCTTGCAGGGTTGCCCATTAGCAGAAGATAAGTTTATTTGGGGCTTAAGCAGATCTGATCTGACAGTTGTCAACACGTGGAATATGAATGTAAAGCCTTTATAATGGAAGTTCTAAAAAGTTAGTTTCAGTTTGATCAGTGACACATGCTGCTTCAGTGACAGGCATGTTTGCTGGATACTACTAATA
Source organism: Phasianus colchicus (assembly GCF_987193195.1). Classification (NCBI taxonomy): domain Eukaryota; kingdom Metazoa; phylum Chordata; class Aves; order Galliformes; family Phasianidae; genus Phasianus; species Phasianus colchicus. The sequence goes on from NC_143436.1 coordinate 37,378,714, forward strand.
TACTTCTTGCATGTTATCATATCACACAAATGATGTTTACATCATCATTCAGAGCGTGTTGACATGACCTCCTCCTTGCAGAGTAATCCCTGTGCTTTGTTTACACATTTGGGAATGATTGTGAGTATTTAGCTTAGATTTCCATTTAAGCCTGAAAATAAATATTTGAGAAGCCCAAGCACCAAGCATTTGTTGTTCAGACTATTCTTTACATTCAGCGCCGAGCCCTTTTCACATTCTTATGCTGGACCATTGTCAGCTGGCTGAGGGGAAGACTAATGAAAATTTTGCTGGCAAGCAGGGATCAGCACTGCTCACTGAGTTTAATGGAAGTGCTGAGGAATTGACATAGTGGTAAGCAACAAACAGGTAAGGAAAAAATATTAACATATGACTGGAAATTGCCTTTAATCTAATACATGACAGTTAATACCTCTCTCTTTGTTAGTTTGTATGTGAATGCTCTGAATAGATGCTTGGACTACTCTACTGTAAAAAAGGCTAAACTCTCGAAATCTGCAGCAGACTTGAGAAACAGGTTAGAAAGTAAGGTTAGCTGTTAAGGAAAATGTAGTGGGTAGAAGTTCAAACAGCACACATTTTACATCACAGCACTCTTCCCATCATTATTCTTCTTCAGACCAGAAGGTCTGCTCTGCATTTTGCAGTCCAGTGGGTAGGGCCATACCTGAAAAATTGAAAACACAAGGTTGGGCCTCCTTCAAAACTACATCTCCATATGCCAGGAGAGGATGCTATAATTCATTTTGGGAGACGTGGTTCTGAATATTCTTCAGGAAATTACCTGTGACAGTGAGGATTTAACATCACAGTTTTAAATTAAAGCACGTATGTTGCACCCCAATTAACTTTGGGGTACCTTATGGGTACCATTAGGTCGTGGCTTGAACTGATGATTGAGCACCTGGTGAAGAGGTGCTGCTGGCCCAGGGAGCACAGGCAGATTGTTTGCACCTGTGCTCCCCATGTGACCAGAAGGGTGAATGCAGGGTGGAGTCACACTGATCCCCATATTAGGGCCAGTCACTGAAGGGGGGCATCTTTTGGACCTAGGCTGCTTTTTGTAGAGGGCTGTGGTACAGCTAGAGAGCCCCTTCACCAAGTGGGTGTGTTCAGTTCTCCTTTCTGTATGTGGCTAATGGCCTACCTGTGACTATTTTGTCCAGTATTGCCATGAACTTACCAGAAACTGGTGATGTTTTTTTTTTTTTTTTTGAGTAGAACAGGTACCTAGATCAGAATTCCAGTGATGCAGAAGTTGTGAAGTTAATAGTACAGTATTAATAGAAAAAAAAATCTATTGTTAGAACTGCTGGTCTGTAATGTTCATATGGAAGCACTATATCCTATCATGCACTTCAGAAAAAAGCTTCATACAGATTCAGCTTTTTTTTTTTTTTTTATCCTTCTTCCTGTTTTAAGGGAAATGAGTTGGGTGAGATTTTATTAGGTTGCTGTTTATGTTAGAGACTTCCTTAGCCTATGACTACATAGCACCTGTTCACTTCACACCGAGTGAATTTTTCTTATACCAATATTCAGTCAGTATGGTTTTAACCTTAGTTTAGTTATCTTAACTCCTTTGATATCAACAAGTCTTCTGAAAAAGCTGCTGTGGAGGAGTAGCTTTTGGTCTTGTCATATGAGAGGCACAAATATAACTTTATGCAAGAAGAGCTTTTGACAAGTAATTGTAATTGCCCCTCCTCACTCTCATCACACCCTCTTCTCTCACCTCATGTATTATTAGAGTAGTTTATATATTTCAAACATCTTATGACTAAAACTTCTGATATCATTTCAATTGAAATGGAGGCACTAATAGAGAACAACTCTGAAACCTTTCCTAAACAGCAACAACAAAAAACCCACTTTTTTTTACTTTTAACGTTTAATTCTCTGAAGAAAGACTCTCTTTTCTCTCTGCAATCCTGGCAGTCCTGTAAAGCATCCCATTCTTTGTATCTTTACTCCTAGAGATCTATAAGGGGTAGTTTGGGTAAACCTGTAGAGATTTAAACCTCTTGTAAAAGTTTCTTCCTCTGAAACATTACCACTACTTATCTATTTTAAAATGTCAGGGGCAGATGACTTGTTCTAGTCAAGTATAGTTCACCCAAGCTAAAGCAGGCCAATATTTTACAACTGAAATAGCCTAGTATGGAAAGAACGGAAAGAAATAAATCAGGCTGTGAACCGTTATCATTCACTTTACATAGTGAAAAACAAATATAGCTGTCATTTTCTAACATTCATTCAAAGAAATTGAAAATGTATATCATTCTGGAACCTAACAAAGAAATAAAGAGCTGCCTAATATTCTGTGATGCATATTACTTGTATAATGTGTATTACCACGAGGAGAAAAAAGGAATGAACTAACGAGATAGTTTAAAGTTGTAAAAGTGGCTTATCGTATCCCAGAATCGTAAAAGGCTCATTTGAAAGAGAGAAAGGGGGAGGAAAAAAAAACCAACACAATTAAAAGTATACCAAGTAAATAGTAATTGTTTCTATCTTTCTACACTGCCTTGGAGCCACTGTATCTAGCAGTGGAAAGGGTAGGTGTGTGTGGGTGTTGTAAAAGTCCAATATGGGAATTGGCTCAGATCCTCAGATTTCTGAAGTGGTTTATAACTCTGAAGTATTTTTTTTAGAGGATGCCAATGTAATTACGTGGACTTTTCTTCTGAAAATTCTGAGAGAATAAAAGAAATTTACCACCAATTTTTTTTTTTGTTAGCTCACTGGATTGGAGTAATGAAAATAGAAAAGCATATGGGCTTATTCTTTGCTTTAATGTGTTTATAGGTGTTGAATGTTGTTCCTCTTCAAAACTTCTGGCCTGGCACTCAGTCATGCTGAGGATAGTTTTGCTCTTCACTCCTCATTGACCAGACTCAGCACTGAGCCAGGTGAACTTCTTGTGCATCTCAGTGGGTTTAGTTGCAGGAGTCATGCTTACGCTCTTACAGTTGGACCAAACCCACAAAGCTATTTCTCAGGGGAAACTACAATGTTCACTTCACAGTAATTCTCCTTCAGCCTACAAGGTTTTGGACCAGGTACCTATGTAGAAAGGTTTCTCAGTTAGCGTCACTTGTCCCTTCTCCTACGCAAGGGTAGTTCAGCCTGGTTCCTGGCACTTGGTCACTTCTGAAATCTGGAGAATTTCATATTCACTATTTTCAATTTCAGAACCATCTCACTTGAGAAGTAACCCATCTTAAACGATTCCAATGGTCCTTTCTGGAGGGTGATCAATGGCCAGCTGACATGTAAGGGATGCAGACAGCTAATGAAACGCGCTGATGAGAAGCCTGCTCACAAAGATAAAGGCTAATTTATGTAATTCAGTTAGACATTAAAAATGATGTCCAGTTTCCTTGGAGCAGTTGCTGATCACACATTAATTATCCTTCAGAAAAGACCATTACCAAAGGCTAATAAAGTTTAACCCTGTCGAGTGGAAAATACTTGTTCTAGAAAATATTTTTAAGTAGTCAACATATATGAACTTGTTTCAGAGGAAAATAAAAGTCAGATACCATGTTGTATAGTAAGGAGTTACGCAGAGTTCTCCTTCTTTAGAGGACCTCTGCATAAAACATGAATTACATTCTAATTTGTAGTATCCTAATTGTGTCAGTTTACACTGAGAAATAAAACCTTTTTCATACAATATACCTGACAAGCATCTATTATAGCATCCTGCAGAAGCAATTTCCAGCGAGATGTATTTTCACGCATAGACTTATTAAAAAGTTAAGGAAATTGAAGAGTATATTTGACAGATAAAATTAGAAAATTAATGGAAATGGATAATCCACTCAGATATTCGGGGAAAAAAAAAATGTATGAAGGATTGAATACAAAAGCACAGGAGAGGAAATACTTCAATTCATGAAGATAAAAGTGAATTTTACTATTGGTTTGATTTCTTTTTCCTTAGTATTATTAACTTATATACATGCATGCTGCAGCTCCAAGAAGCCCTAATCAAGTCTGCAACTATTTTATAACACATCCTTTTTATATACTAACTCTGATACGCCCTGGCTCTCTCTTCTTCCTCCCTCCTCCATGAAAGCATCCATTTATATTTTCTTAGAGTAAGAAGCATGCAAATTGTAAGTGAATGCTAGACACAAATATCATTACAGCAATTATAACAAATTTGGTTTCAGAGAGAGGTTCGTGGTGAATTGTTTCCTGTTTTGTGAAGAAGAACATATAATAATTTTGTTTTTACTATAAATTATTCTCTATTTCCTAAAGCACTCTTGGAAAAAGAACTGTGAAATAGTTCATACTTTTACTTATTTCCTTTTAAATAAAAGATTTAAAGTGTATGTAGGATGGGAGCATCTGTGCATACTTTAAATGTCATTATATTAAGTTCTGTGCATGGCTGCTCATATTGAAGCTGCCGGTAAAGCTCAAATTGATTTTGAAATTTTACTCTGCCATAGTTATATGTACTAGCATGGTGTGGGGTGAAAAAGTGGGAAAAAAAAAAATACAATGAACAAAGACTTGGGGGTTCAGATGAGGACAGGGAGATCAGTCACTGATTACTGTCACAGGCAAAACAGACTTGATATAAGGGAGACTAATATAATGTATTGTCTATTTCTGATACACTAAAGCAGTGAGAACTAAAAGCAAACAAAATACACCACTGCTCTGTCTGGTACCAAAGGGCTGCAGGAGGTGGCCTGCCCCCCATGGGCCCCTTCTGGGCTGCAGGGAACTTGTGCAAGTTATTACTGCCACTACTGTGTAAGTGACACCTCTTACATCGGCTGCAAGATGTGGAGTTCAGGATTATCCTCAACAGACTCTCTCCAGAAGGATGCTTGGTTTTCATCATATCGATCATATTCTGCCTGAGAAGATGGTTTTTACATCATTTCCTTAATTAAGTTTTATTGAGCAAGAAGCCATTTACAAGAAATTATTTTCAATACTTGGCACTGGATAAAATACTCTTTTAGATGATGGTTATTATGTTTATCTCCAGTTTTGGGAGGCAGTACAAGAAGATAACAATAAAACAAACCACAGTCCGTGGTGCGCATTAGATGCGGCTGTGACTTTCCCATTGTGCCCCTGTTCCTGGCACCCAGACAAGTTCCTGACAACAACGATTCGGGTTCTCATTCTTACTGAGCATCCCCTTCTATTTCTGCAAAAAGCCTTTTGGCTCAGCTGGCCTCTAAACAGGTGTATCCCTTTTCTCTGTACCTCATTAGGCTCCTTGCCAAGGACAGGAAGGCTGATTCAACTCTCCTGTCAGACTGTATCTTTTAAATTGGCACTTTCTGAAGTGAGATTTGGTATTCTGCTGCTGTAACGGGGCTGAAGTTTGGGAGATGGTGAAGCATTCCTGGCTACCCCGGAAATAAATTTTTTAAGCTTTTGTGATGACATTTAAACAGATTAGAACTTTTCTTATGTCCTGCACATCTCACCGAAAAACAAATATTGTATTTCAGATATTTTCAATAACAGTTGACTACTTGCTATCACAGATAAATAGAACTTCGATGGTTTTCTTATGCTGGAGTTGTTCATAGGAAAGTGACTATTCAGGAGAGACAATATGATATTTTTTCTTTGGAAAACGTTTCCCTGAGAGACCAAACCTTGCCATCTTCTATTCACATTCTCTTACAGTGGTTTCTCAAGGTGTTTAAGCTTCCCTCTGACTCAATGGCTTACCAGCTGGCAGGAGCCATCTCACTTTTTCCTCCTCCCTTCCAGGATATTTTTGGTAGGAAGGAGGATAAGGACAAATGCTCTGCATCAGAAGCAAATCTCTGGACTCATCTGAACGAAGACTGGTTGCAAGCTGAATGTGGGGAATTTTTCACCTAGACAGAGCACAGCTAAATGTGGTAAATGCTGGGGCTGAGGCTTGCAGAACGAGACACAAAGTTTAGCCAGGCAGCTGCTCCTGGGATGAGCAGTGGTTACATGGCTAATCCTTCACTTGGTAGTAGACAAGATGGGTGCAAGTGTGGATGTGCTGAATGGATCAACGCTACCAAAAATAAATAAATAAACAAACAAATAAATAAATAAAGTCACCAGTTTATTCTTTCCAGATTGTTAAATCTCTAACGCAGCTGTCATGAGTCAGATTTGTGCCTTCAGTGAATCATATAGGATTTTGATAATCACTTCCTAAGCTGAGCCTACACTGCATGCTTGATAGGAGTCACAGTCTGTACTCTCTCTCATCTGTCTTTCACTCTACCACCACCTTACGCTTGGTTCTCTTACCATGGGCAGCTCCAGAAAATGGCTCTCTGGTGCTTTTGCCTCATTAAGTGTGTGCTGCACAGGTGTCTGTCTGTCCTACAGCCATCTCATGCTGCAGCCACGAGCAGATCCACCCTGAGGCTGTAGGATGGGTAAGATAGCCCCTGAATTTTGGCACAGCACCAAGGACCAGGAGGTTTCTTAGCTGCTGGCCCCAGCCCGCACCAAGAGCACTGCCTGAGTGAAACACACTGCCCTGAATGTGCACATGGCCATGCTGCTGTAGTGCTGTGCTGCTAGGGCCTGCCCAAAGCTTCTGCTCTACAGGCTTAGAAATTAAGAATTTAAATAAAACAAAGGAAAAAAAAAATTTAGGGAGTTCTTCGCATGTTCTCAGCTAATGTACCCATCTATCCAGAAAGAGAAGATTATATACACAGGTTATATAGAATGTTTGCAAACATTAATGTTAATGTGCACACCTTATCAACATACATTGATTTCATATGCATCCTTTGATTTAAATAGCTTTGATTTTCTGTCTGGAAGACAGAAGAGAACAATAATAGCCATTGCTTACCGAGTTTACAGAGCCCTACATTAGCTCTTCTAAAATGATGTTGTGTTTCCTTTGCTTTAACTATTAATATCTAAAAGAGTATTAAAAATGCTGGAAACCTGAGTCAGGTAGACACTGTATAAATAAATTGCATATTTGATATTAATTTTCCCTGTTACTTCCTATCATCTTCTATGAAACTGTAAACATCCTGCAAAGCTGTGAACAACAATCTCTGTGTGCCAGTTTATTACCTGTATAGATATCATTATTCCCTCGTGACAGCAAAGTCAAATTCAAGGCATTTTTCATAAAGTAGGAAAAATTACCTTTCCAGTGACATATGACACAACCTTCAACTACTAAATGAATCCAAGAAAAATTCTCCTTTGGGAAAAGACCTTGCACATGATTTGTCAGCCTTAAGAACATTTTTTGAGAAAGTTAATTCTGAGAGGCTTTACAACAGAGTAATGTTTTCTGCCTATATTTAAACTGTCCTTTGCTGTGATGCATTTCAGAATCAAAACTACAGGGGCAAAATTTGCTTTGGTACATTTTAGCTGTGCGAAGACTTAGGCTCTCATGGTGAGATCTGAGAACTTATTGGAAATCTCATATAAAAATCTTATTTGTAAATGTCATGTCATGATTTTCAGCAGCAAAGTGTTCCGGGAGATTGATGCTGCACTGAGGAGCCTGAGGGATGGAGACTACAACCGAGGTGAGATATCTGGGGACTGACAGGGGAGTTTAAGCAGGATGAAGTGGTTGGAGCAAAAAGTGTCAGCTCTGGGGAGAATGAAGGACAAAAGGATATTCATAAAGAAAGCGCATTCGTTCCAAAGCCTCACCAGATTTAACCCTCCTTCTGCTCCTGATAAAGATGTGTTTGTGAAGCCCATTGGCTCTTAAGCTTTACAGCAAGTCCGTACACAGGATAACGTATTGCATCCCGTAGTTTCTGGGGTGAGGTGAATGCACTATGCCTGCCCACAGCCCCGGGAGGGTTAAAGAAAGCCTTAGTTACCTCCTCCACTCGAGATCAGGCAGCAGCTCTGCGCCAGCTGCTGTGATAGATGGCATTGTGGGGCAGCAGGTGGTGAGGCTGCAGGCTGTCCTGAAGAGGCTTCAGAGACACAGGCTGACAGGAGTGGTGGAAAAAGAAATGTGGGCAGGAAAACTGCCAAGGAGGCAGCTAGGAAACTGCAAAGGAAGACAGGAGGATAGGGAGAGATGTTCTGCTGTTGCTTGTTTTGCAGCTGGCAGGAAAGAGCAACCCTGGCCATCTCTGTCCCAACCAAATGGATGGGACAAGGGTGCCTGAGGTTGGGATAGGGGCTTGTGAGAAGGTTCAAACCCTTGCATCCACAGCATGTGACACTGAGCTCTTCTTTGTATGTGGGGATTACGTCACTGAAAGCATGTGGTCGGAGGGGCTGTATGGGATGGACATGCTTGACTTCATTGCAAATGTGTGCAACACGCTTCTCCTGCCTTGGAATTCAGCTTGGGGCTGTACAGAGCCCCTGGGGCTGCCTCTAAAGGTAGCACTGTGTGGCAGCACTGTGTCACTTGGTCTCACACATGGTCTTGCTGAAAAACACATTGGAGCAGCATGAAAAATCACAGGACTTAAAGCAGCTCTTCCAGGTAATGCTACATCACAGATATGCAGATATTTACCACTCAGAGTAACAAAAACACTCCAAAGGAAAGGCTGAAGTGTTTACTGAAGCAGAGAACTCTGCAAGTCTTTTCTATTCTGCAAACTTAAGTTTGCCACCTGCATAAACACATATTGGTAAAATTGGAATTTTCTGGGCTTTGGAGAACTTGTGTTTTGAAGAGGAACAAAATTCTGGACAGATAAAATTATTTACGTGTGCAGTTTCTTTAGCAATGGAGGTACTTGAGTGGGAGTGTGTCTGAGCAGTGGGGAAGGAAGGTGGTCAGACCATGAGGAGTGATGGCTCTGGGCTCTGCCATCCAGCTGACCTGTGGGTTAATCAGAGTGTAGGTAGGTGCACACATGCTGTTTCTAATGCAGCACAACCTAAAACAACCTCATAGAAAGCAGACCCTTTTCTGTTAAGTATTTCACCAAAGCCAGCAAAAGGACCTATTCTGCATGAACAATGGTCCATTTTTAGGCACATGGCCATTCCTCAGTGCGACTTTCAGAGAGTCAGATAGCCTCTCCATGCCTTCTGGTGCTGGGAAATACATAGGCTTACCTGATTACTGATGCTAGACTGGAGTATTTGAGGTGAGGAAGGTGTAATAAGAGCAGCTCAAGAGAACACGGGGCTGTTCATCTTTGGGGAACTTCCCTGAACCTCATTGAGCAGCTTCAGTTGTGGCATGAGTGCCTGTGCAGTTCCATGCTCCCTTTCCATCTAAATAATGGCTACACCTGATCATGGGAAACTGCGTTTCTGCTGTCTTATATTCCTTCACTCATCCTGATCGTATGTCTTAGGGATGAAATCTAATTTCAGTAAAACCGAAGAGCTACCATTTAAAATGACCCCATCCTTACCAGCAAGAGTACTGATACAAGACAAGTTGATTTAGTTCCAGAGATTTTCAGGGATGACTTATTTCCTTTATAAGTCTGTATTTAGGAAGAGAGAAGATAGAGGAGGCAGCCAGCTAAAGTATAGAATCTGTAACCTTAAAGGCCTGCTTTATTGCAGCTTTCTGAGTTGAGAAAAGTGACAAAATAGGTTAGTAAAAGAAAAAAAATAATTAATTAGAAACATCAGAAACATCATCTGTGCCACTTTCCAGAAGCCAAACCAAACAGCATTGCACAGCTCCTCCTGGGACGGGGTCGTGCGGGCTCAGTGCCATAAGGCTGGGCAGCTGCTATCAGTGTGGGGTCACTGGGCAGCCCTCATGAGCACAGTCCAGCACAGCTCAGGCCGGACGCCCTGCACACTGCCTACATCCCCTGGCTCTTTAGTTTGTATATGTTTTTGAGAGCCTGTGCTGTATCATCGACTGAATCTGAAGCTTCTGTGTGGAAATCCACCCTGAATTTCACAGGCAAGTGTCCTGCGGTGTCGAATCTGACCATCCATCTCTTCTGAAAGTGGGATTAGTGGGAGTTTACAATTATCTAGCTTTGCTTCTCGCGGAAAGCTGTTGCAAAACTAATGGCAGTGAGATACAGGAGCATTTCTCTTGCGGCAAAAATCACACAAGCCAGAGCTTGCCACTTACATTTTCCAAGATAAGTTTGATGATTATCCTGTAAATTAGCATTGATTTTTTTTCTGCAGATCCCATTACTTTCAATCTCAGAGAGATTGTTCTGTCTCCTCGCATACCTGTTATAAATGTATCGCAAACGTTTTCCCCGTTGTTCTTTCTCTTTAAGAAGCCCCCGGCCCCACCGCCTCCCCCTTCCACGGCGCGGCTCCGGGCGGTGCAGCCTCAGGGACCCATCGCTGTGCTTTATGGCCGGCCGACCCACAAGGTGGCACTAAAGAGAAAAGTGACAACTTGCCTAATAAAAAATGAAAACCAACGGCAAAATACCATATGCTGAATCAATATTATTTTAATTAGGAGCACACTTCCTTTATTGTCAGTCGAATTTTTATTTCGTGAAAAAGCCTTAAAGCCAGAAGGCGGCAAAAATGGTTCATTGCCCCCATCCCACATCAAAAGTTAAGTTTTAAAGAGAATGAATGAGACCCAGGCCATCGACTTATCGCAGCTCCAGAATCTGGAGGAGGATAATTGTGATCAAAATGTAGTTAATTAATTTTCTTCTCTAAGGAAGAAAGGAATTCAAATGAACTAAAAGCTGATATCTTCTTTTCAGTCATTAGTCATGTTGGTTAGAGATACGGCACCAGCAGTTATTTGTCATCTGCTGTAGCAATGCGTTTGCTACAGAAAGGTTTTGATTGTTTAATTTTTATGATTCTGTCCTTGAGTGCTCTGGGCTCATTTTATAAACCAAGTATCTGAAATAACATGGCTCTGTGATTGTGAATTTTCTACTGATAGGAGTTAAATCTCGCTGGTTGGATAACAAGCAAGGATTTGCACTGAAAACATCTTAATCGTGAAAATTCTGTTGAGCTCAGAGTTTAAGTGAGCACTCAGATTGGAACTTATCTGTCAAGAAAGCAACAGCCATCCCCAGCCAGGGCTGCTCTGCAGATAGCTGACCTGAAGCTTGCTGCGTAATTAAATAAGTGATACCATTTCTGAACCTTTCCCAGCCAGACCAGCTACAGTATTTTTATTCCTTCTGAGATGTATGCCAATGGGATTAGTGCTCTCAAGGGCGATAGGGGGCAGGAGTTTACTTGCAGATACATACAGAACATGGTAGCAGTGTATTAAGAAAAAAATCCTCAAAATGTTTCAAAGCTGTTTTTCTGTGAGGTGAGCAGCATTATTGAATACTGTGCTCTGGGAGCCACCAAATGATCCGATGTGTTGTCATTGTATTTTGTTGCTTCATGAAATTTAAAAGCCTTTGGGAATCAAAGTGACCCATGTGTAGCTTGAAAGACTGGAATCTAGAATTACGAGGGATTTTAAACATTGGTTAAAGTTTACATGCTGCTGATGCATTAAGAATAGACCTCTCACTGGAAACAGATAAGATTTTTTTAAAACAATCAATAGCTGGTGCTCTACATTCAAAGACCTCGTTCGATTGGTTCACATTATTCACCAGATGAGAAAATACAAACATCTATTCCTCAGAATCCCAGTAAAAGCAAACTCTGGCCAAGAGCAGCAGAGGAAAGCCTTCTGCCCACCCAGCCAATCCCTCCCTGCTGTAATACCTCCCCTTCTAGGACACTTCTTCAGCATGTGCTCCATTTTCAAGGCTAGTCAGAAGAGAGCCACATCTCAGCATGCACCAAAGTGCTTTGTTGGAATCAATGATAAAAGCATGGCAGCTATAAACATGTGCTGACCTGCTTCATGGAGCCCTTGTACAGAGAGCATTTGAGATCAATCAGAAATTTGGCTGAGGAAACTCCCAGTGATCAATCAGAAATCTGTTATTTCTTTAACAGCCCATTCTTCTTGAAGGACAGTTGCAAAGTACATTTCCCTCAGTCGTTAGATTTATTCACTTCTTCCAAAATTGTCTGTTTTGTACTTCTACAGGACATTTGGCAAGCCAAAGACCCCCATGGCATTCTGAGTGGGAAAGTGAGGATCAGTGTGTGCATCCTTACAGTAACCCTGGGAGCCTGTAATGGGCTATAGCTGGTGATGGAGGGGCTGAATGAATACATCTGTGTACTCACACTGTGTCAGCTGGACACAGAAGATGATCTGAGGCAGGACATGGAAAAGTACAAGGAGGGTTCTTGCGTGATGAGAGACTTCTCAGCTTGGCTGAGTCAGGAGAACACCTAACTTGGCCTCCACATTCTTCACTTGTTAAAGGGAAAATGGGATACTGAGAGAAACAAAAAAGTTCAGCATGCTTATAATGCCTTACAAAACACACTCAACTGTCTGCACTGACACCTGATACCAGAAATCTGAACATGTATTGCAGAGTAAATAGACAAAGAGCTTACCTACCTATCTCCCTGTCAGTCTATCTATCTATACATACTTCAGTGTTCTAAAATATGTTTTAATTGAAATATACCCTTGGCTTGCCATCTACCATGTTTCTTGTATTTTTCAGTGAAAGGTGCTGAACTAGCAGGTAAGATATGATCTAGGTGGGGAAATGTTGGTTCCTAAGTTAATATGGAATATCCATAAATCCTTCAGACTAAGAGGAATGGTTTTAAACTGAGACAGGGGAGATATTAGGTGGAAGTTTTTCCCTCCGAGTGGTGACACACTGGAACAGGTTGCCCAAGGAGGTTGTGGATGCCCCATCCCTGGAGGCATTCAAGGCCAGGCTGGATGTGGCTCTGGGCAGCCTGGTCTGGTGGTTGGCAGCCCTGCACATAGCAGGGGGTTGAAACTTGATGATCATTGTGGTCCTTTTCAACCCAGGCTATTCTATGATTCTATGATTCTCACTGTTAATTAATTTGAATTTGCCAGCTGTAAGTGTAATGAGTGAAAGAAATAAACTCTTATTTCTATACTCTGTACCCTACTACTAGCAACATATCTTTATTGAATGGGTGAAACTGAAATGGGTCATAGTTGGAAAAAAAACCACAACTCTTCAAGAAGCTGTGTTTAAAACAGCGAGAAAACAAAATGAACTGAAATATATTTAACTAAAACTTGCTAGTGGAGAATGAGGATAGTTGTTTTCCATCTTAAATTGCTGCTTAGATGAGGAAAAGGAAATGAATGGAAGAAAAAGAAGAATCAGTTGCTGAATAGACATGGGTAAATACGAAAACTGAACATCTGGGTAAAATAATGCATCTCAGCTATATAATATGAAAATTTAAAATAATATTCAATTCCCATATGGAATAGATATTTTTATCATAGAACTTAAGGTTAAAAACATTGGCTTTTAAGTAAAAAATATTTCAGGACTCGGTAAGATAGTACTGAATAGGATCAAAATGATTGCAAGAAAAAAAAATTGCACAGGATGGTGATGGTAATATGTCAAAGAACAGAGAGAAAGGGAAGCAGCAGGGGGTCACTGGGGTTGTTAGTGCATGGTGCATGGAACATGGGCAACGCTTCATCAGTGCCTCCTCAGCTGTTCCTTCTAACTCGGGGGGGGCAACTGAAGAGCAAGAGCTGATGACAGGAAAAGGAGAGAGGAGGAGAGTGGTCCAGGGATGCCTTGTTTGCCTTGTGGCAAACTCCCAGCTTCTCAAGATACAGGGCTTTAGCCACAGCATAATGCAACTCCGTGCTTTTTCCTCTTCTGTCTGTTCCTTTAGAAAGGGGAAAATAAAATGTGCCCAAGCTGAAGTTGTAACTAGTCATCTGGCCATCTCTAATTACAAACTAAAGATAAATTCTGCTTAATGCCACTGGATTCAAGTAAGCAAGGTTATTTATACGGGTGGTGTGGGGAAGGTTAGGGTACAGCTGTGAAGGAGCAGAGGAGAACAATGGAAAAAAAAAAACTTCATTTCTTCTTCTTCTTCTGCATTTAAGCCAGAACAAACCGTGTGTCAGCTTGTTTTACAACCCAGTGTTTTGGCTGTTTAGGCTTTTAATTAGAACATCTTTCTCTTAGCATTTTTCTTAGTGGCAATTTTTAAACAAACAGAAGGCATATTCACCAGGGCAATACAATACATTAAAGAAGCCAACTTGCTGAAAACGTCTTCTGGAAAAACATAAAGGATCCACGAAGGAAGGACCACTGTCTCAGTTTGCTCCTTTTAGTCCACTTGTTTGGCACTTGTGCTTCTTCTGGGAAGAGTGAGTAACTTGCAAAGCCAGCAGATTGTAGACAGCCTGTTGTGTTTAGAAACAGCCATCTCCTAACTACCACTCAGTCCCAAATACAGTAAGAAATCACTACCACCTGGAATCTGGGTCTGTGGGAAGTGAGTAAGTAGTCCACAGTATTTTGGGAAATCACCTTATTGATGTCTTTTTGGCCAACATGTTAGAAGTCTGCTTTGGCACTTAGACAGAAGGGAGGAAGAGCTGTGGATAGCCTCGACTTTGGAGTATGCAAGAACCCAGCTATGACCACAGAAATGCCTGACTGAGGCTGAAAGGGTCAGTGGAACACTGACTGATGTGGACTGACTTGGCTTTTTTCCCCTGTAATTCTTCCCTCTATACATTCCAGGGGGCAGCTCTTTCTGGACTTTGCATAGAATGACATTTTCTGAGACTCTCTCTCTCTCTTTTTTTTTTTTTTTTTTTCTTAAAGGGGGATCAGTAAGATAAAATCTGTCAGTAAAGCTCTGATATGCCCGGATGAATGAAGGATGGATCAACCAGGTCAAAAAACAGGAAAAGTTATGCAGCCTCTGAAAGCTGTAATGTGCTGATTTTCTTTGGGGAAACCGTACCCAGCTGCATGATATACAATATGGTTGCTCGTTTATAGAGCTTTTCTGCCAAGACTGTAAAGTACCATTGTGAATACCGAGTGGTGTTTTTGTGTGATCTTAACATAACATAAAGCACAGCTTTATTGGGATCCCTCATCAGCTCTTTGCGGCCATGGAATAAGCCGGTACAGAATTGGAAACTGCACTGTGTGAAGTTTATCCGTGTTTCTCCTGATAATTATTTAGGGAGGGCCATCTCCACAGCAATTTGGTTAAAGTAAGACATGCTCTTTTATTTTGTACCTGAAACCCTCTCCTATAAGCTCATAAAATGTGATTGCATACAAGATGTTGATGGCCTAGGGGAAGTTCTGAACAACTGGGAGTCATTACCATGATTTTGCTGCAGAAATGATCCATGATCTGCTGTGTTTTCCAACACTTCTCAGAAAGACCAAAGGAACTGCAAGCTTCAGAGCACTACCCTGGAAATCCATGTGTGCAGAACTTACAACTGTGCAGAAATGGAAAAAACAAGAATTCTTCCCAGACGTGCACAAACTGTTTTGTAAGGGCTCAATGCGTTTGTCATCTTCTGTACTGTCTCATCAGAATGGCTATACATAACAACCTGTACATGGAACTGCTTGCAGAGAGCAGCATTTGAGAACAAATTAGTAAGTTAATACCTCCCTTGACCTGTATCTCATCAAGCTGAATTTTAGAAACCTGTCATTACTAATATGAAGAAGAGGTTAATCTGGTAATGTGCAGTTTTAGAGTGATAGATGAGTCGAAGCACTGGAGCTATTTAGCACAGCACCATGTGGCACCTTCTCAGCATAAGTCTCTGGACTGACAAGGATCCCACGGGGCTGTGAACCTCTCGCCACTCTCTTTGAGTAATGGGACCAAAGTTGGAGGTGAATATAAGCAGCCTTAACTCTGCCCACCCATGCCTTGCTCCAGTATTTTGCCTGTGCTATTTTAACTTGGCTTAAAAGGAATTAGCCTTGTGGTTTCTTACTAGCATGCACCTTAAATCTTTTACATACTCTCTCTGACACCAGCTCTTCAGTTTATAGACAGCTCTTGTCAAAGCGGAGCTGTGTGACTGAATCCCTCAGCTGGTGCTGGAAGATCTCAGCCCAGAGAGTTCTGTGCTCGTTATCTGTACAGCAAGAAGGCCAGAGTGACGCTCCCATGCTGCCACAGGCAGCGTGTATCCCTCCTGACATCGGCAGAGCTGGCAAACAAGCACAGCCCCATTGCCAGGCACACAGCTCAGCACTTCGCTGAGACAGCTTCACAAAACCCTTCCTCTCTGAGATTTGTAACTCTCGACTTGTATTTAATTAAAAAATATGATTAAAAATATTTATAAGTGACACTCACACTGTTCCATTTCATTCTAGTCCGCGCCTATTCTTGAAGCACTTTGCCTGACTGTCTCCCTGATGGGAACAAACACAACTTATAACCCATTGCAGAAAGCGATAGAGGGAAACACTGCCTTCTCTGCTTGTGCCTGATGCTGACAGCTGCATACAAAACCTCAGGCACTTCTTTTGTGCCCACTTTTAAAGGGTTTAATGAAACATACAGAAGGCGATATTTGAAAATCCGTAGCTTCGGATGTCAGTTTGTTTCTTTTTTTTCTTTTTCCTTCTCCAAATCACATAACAATAGTTTTCCTGCCTTTCTGCCTCCAACTTCAGTCAACGAATCACTAAGGCTATCTGCAGATAATAACATCTTTCGGTTCATCTGCCTGTTGTAACAGGTGGGCAGCCAAATAACACCAGAGTAACTGTGGCAGGTGCAAGTTAAGGAGCAGTCTTGGCCCTCTTTGGACATGCAAACACCATTAGCAAAAGCATCAGAGCACTTACCATTAAGGCTACTTGAAACTATCAGCCTTTATCAGACTGAGCTGCAGGATGAAACAAAGACTCAGATCCTTCTGGGGAAAGCAGTCCTATGTTCTGTCCTGATCTATACCGGTTTGAGGGTCAGTGAGTGATTATTCATATTCTGCAACTGCATAAAAAGTCAGATAGCATTTTTAAAGGATGCAGGAGATTCGTGGAAGGCAGAAATCAGGCATCCCTTCTGAAGGGAAAATGAATACATCTCATTTCATCAAACTGTGCAGATTTGTTACAGTTATGAAAGAAGTGTAGGACTTTGTTATTGTATTTTCCCCATGGAAAGTAAGGCCCTTATTCAGCAAACTAACGTACTGAAGTACATCGTGTATTCCAAAGGACTGAATGCTGTGGATAAACAGATAGATAGGCAACTGCTCATGAGATTGGAGATAAAGAGATCAAAAAAAAAAAAAAAATAATAATAAAAAAAAAAGGCACGGAGATAGTTTTCGAAGCATGTGAGCAAAGTAAGGAGAACAGGAGCGATGCTTTCATACATCGATCTGGATCTCCGCTTTGCAGATTAATTCTGCGTTTTCACAATCCCTATCCGCAAAAGTTTGGGGGTGGGGGAGAAGGCGGGAGAAGCGGGCTCAGACAGAGGCTTTCCATGCTCCCGGCCGGGATTAAGCCGCGTGGCGGTGCTCACCCCGGGCCGCGCTCACATAATTCCCGAATGCCGCGGCTGTGAGCGGGGATGCGGCGCGGGTCGCGGGTGTGCAGGGCCGGGGCGGGGGGAGGCCGTCCTGGGGCCGCGGAGAGGCGGCATGAGGCTCTCCGGAAGCTCCAGCCAGCGCTTAAGAGCTGATTCTTCTCGGCATATTAATCCCATCGATATAAGTAGGAGTATTTATCCTTTTTCTCGGCTCCATCCCCGCGTTCGGATGACAGCGCTATTGTCGTCCAAACGTGCGTTCGGCGGCTCTTTATTAAGTCTATATAAATACGACCCAGCGCCGCGTTCAATATTTACGGGGCGAGCGCGCTCTCAGGCGCACGATCGCGGGGAACCCCACGGCTCGGGGAAGGGGGGGCTGCGGTCTCCCAGCGCCTCGTCCGCCTCCCGCCTCGGCCGGGGCTCCCCCCGCCCGCAACCCCCCCCGGAGCCGCCGTGTCACCCGGCGGGACGCCTCCCCCGTCCCCGCGCCGCCCCCTCCTCCCGCCCCCGCCCGCTCCCCCGGGGCGCCGCCGTCACCGCCGGCAGCCGGAGCAGCCGCTGAGCCGAGGGGCGGCGGGGCTTGCCCGCCTCTCCCCCTTCCCATCCCTTCCCTTCCCTCGCCTCTCCCCGGTGCCTATATATAGCTGCCTCTGCCCGAGCCAGCCGGGAGAGCGCTCTGTACCTGCAGGAGACAGAAAAGACAAAATAAGAGCGGAGCGGCGAGGAGCGACTCTCCAGGGCCGGAGGGAGGAAGAGGAGGCGGAGGCGCCGCTGTCCGGTGCCGCCGCCCCCGGTGCCGGCCGAGCCCCGCGGGGGCGGCCCTCCCGATCTCCCTTCCACCCCCCACCGCCCTCCCTGCGCGGCGGCGCGGGGCGCGCATGGCTCAGGCGCTGCCGGGGCCGGGCGCGGAGCCCGACCCCGGCCCCGGCGGCTCGGGCTGCGCGGGAAGGAGAGCTCCGTGCGGACGGCGGCGCTAGGGGGAGCTGCCCGGCATGTGCTGAAGTGCCCCGCAGCAGCCGCACAAGTTGACGGAGCGGCCGGACGGCGCGGAGAGCCCGCAGCCGCACCCCCGAACCCGTCCCGTCCCCCCGGCCGGGGCTGCGGGCGATGTGAGAGGAGCCTCCCGGGCCCCCCCGGCTCGCTGCCTCCCATGCCTTCGGGGCCCCCTCGGGGGGCGGCGGCCCCGCGGGAGGCGGAGGCGGCGCTGCCGTGATGGCCCTGGAGGAGAAGCGGGAGAAGCGGCCGCCCGTCACCCCAATGATGATCGAGGAGGAGGCAGCCCTGCGCAACGGCAGCCGGGGCCTGCCGCCGGGGCCCTGGACCGAAGCGGCGGGGCCGCGACCCCGCACGACGGAGCGGCACATCGCCGTGCACAAGCGCCTGGTGCTGGGCTTCGCCGTCTCCATCCTGGCGCTGCTGGCCGTGACCATGGTGGCCGTGCTGCTTAGCGTCCGCTTCGAGGAGTGCGGCGCCGCCGCCGACGGACCCCCGCGGGCCGCCAACAACGGGAGCCTGCCGGGACCCGCGGCCGGGCAGCCCCGCGGCCGGGCCGAGCCGCGGGAGGAGGCGCGGGGCGGGGAGGAGGCGGCGGAGCAGCAGCAGCAGGAGGAGGAGGAGGAGGAGGAGGAGTGGCAGCGGCGGCGGCAGCTGCCGCCCTGGGCCCGGCCACGGCTGCCGCGGCACCTGCGGCCGCTGCACTACAACCTGATGCTGAGCGCCTTCATGGAGAACTTCACCTTCTGCGGGGAGGTGAACGTGCAGCTGGAGGTGCGCAACGCCAGCCGCTACATCGTGCTGCACGCCCACCGCATGCACATCGAGGCGGTGCGCGTGGCCGAGGACAAGCTGGCGGGCGCCGTGCGGGTGGCACGGTCCTTCCTCTACCCCCAGACCCAGGTCCTGGTCGTCGTCCTCAACCGCAGCCTGGAGGTGCAGCGGAGTTACAACCTCAAGATCATCTACAACGCGCTCATCGAGAACGAGCTGCTCGGCTTCTTCCGCAGCTCCTACGTCCTGCACGGCGAGCGCAGGTACGGCGGGAGGAGCCCGGCGGGCGGCACGCCTCAATCCGCGCCCCTCGGCGGCGGCCCGTGCACAACTTCGGGCGGCGCGGGGCGGTGCTGCCAGGCGGGGAGGCGCTGAGGGCCGGCGCTGCGAGGGGCGGAGCTGCCGGAGTTCTGCGGCGACCCGCTCCGCTCCCGCGGCCGGGACGGGAGAGGCGCTCGGGCTGAGGGAAGGCGGGTGGTGGCAGTTGGGGCAGAAGGGGTTTCTTCGCTCCCAAAGTGAACCTTTATCGGTCGGTGCGGCCGAGAGGAAGGCTGAAAACTGGCCAAAAAAGGCAGGAAAAGAACGCTCGCCGGTTCAAATCAGCAGCCCCTGCCTTAGAGCCGTACTCTTGTGCAGTGCTTGTGGTTATTGGCAGTTTTCACCAGTCTGATGTTGGAATTGCAAGTGGGATTGAAATTGCTTGAGCCGTTTGTCATTGCAGTGAAATAAAATGAACACTTGGAAATGCGCGGCTGTAGGAAAGGATGCAGATAAAATGCCTTTATCTCAGAGGAGTGAGCGAGTGGGGCAATCAGGAGTTTCTGCAGACCTGTGTAGAAATGGGCACGTGGTAAGACAAGGCTGCCGACAGCAGGGGGGATAATTCGCTTTGCAAAGGCAGCAAGAAGTTGTTTAAGCAGTTTCTGCTCCTGCCTGTCTAAGCTTCCTAGGGAAATAGTTGAGCTGCCAAGTAGCTGCTTCAGCTGTGATGTTTCTTCAAAGTTACTATTCTGTGTATCTATGCCAGTGCTCCTGTTACGATCTGGGGAGGAAAAAAAAAGAGAAAAGTCTGTCTGTTTTCAGAGCCATCAGGAGAGTTTAAGGCACAGGAGTGGAAGGCAGTGGTAAAATGCCCTTCCCACAACTTTGTGTCACTTCTGGGATACAAGGCATTTTGCTTTTAGTGCACTCGAATATAGTTATATTCAGCAAGATCCTTACCTTGTGTACAGTAGTATTGTGTTGAAATCAGTGGTGGTTTTTCTTTGCATCAGCTCGCATGTTTCTTTTAGTAAAATGCTGTTTTTAAAACTGGCATCAGTTCAGAGTTACAGTTTCAGATGTTTAACATGAGCACTGTTTTTCCCCTTGAACTATCAAAAAGTTAAAGACTGACCGAGATACAAAATAAATAATAGACATTCTAAACCACAAAACTTTTTCATTAGAAGTGCCTTCTTGCAAGTCGCATTTTGATTAGCGGCCCAATTTTAATGTAACTCATATAACCATTTGTAGTCCTGAAACGTGGATGATTTCTGCTGTGACAGGCAGCAAGGCTTCTCTTCTGCTCCCAGGGACCTTGATGTTCCAGCAGAATTTCAGCTTCCTGACGTCTTTATATTCGATTAAAATACAGTGACATCGCTGGAGGAGTAGTTGCTGTAAAAGGGTCTAAAACATCGTTTTTCACTTTTGTGGTACGTCAGGAGTGAATAATGGGTTAAATGTGAAGCTTTACAAGCGTAACAGTGCCTTCATTTCATAATTCTTTTCTTCGTAAAGTTAGTCCATTTACTGTGGTCTTCATAGGTGAAAGTCATAAATTAGCCTAAAGTGTTCACAGTAGCATGAAGTACTTATTTTCTTACTGCAATCTGTGCTACTTTAATTGAAAGCTGAAATTCAAGTGATAAGCTACAAACTTATTCTTCATTATGTGCTAGAATTTGCTGATTACGGAATCAACAAACATTTAATACAGAGCTCCTGTAGAGTACCGTAGTAATATGCACACATAATTTAAATGAACATCCACCTTGGGCATAAATGAAAAGAGAAGAGAATCTTATATTATTCAGACAAAACAAACAGACATATTCTTCCATCTTATCACTACTAAGATGTCAAAATAGATAGCTTGTTGAGGAAACACACGTCTTCCTTTAACAGATGAGGTGGAATTAAAATACCTGCAAATTACTGCCGTGGGTATGCTGAGCAGATAGGCTGCAAGGCTGTCATTCCCAGAAGTACAACTTTTTGTGGTGATATACTTGGGAATCGGAGATAAAAATGTCAGTGCCCAGAGAAGGATCTAGAGGATGAATTACTCAACCTGCTCTTCATTTTTGGTATGAGATGAAAGTTTTGCTTGTTGTTCTTCCTAACGCTTATGATAAGAATCATAGAATGGCCTGGGTTGAAAAGGACCACAACGATCATTGAGTTTCAACCCCCCTGCTGTGTGCAGGGTTGCCAACCACCAGACCAGGCTGCCCAGAGCCACATCCAGCCTGGCCTTGAAGCATAGACTATTTTACTTTAAGTAGTTTAGTCTTTGGAAAGAAGTTTTAAACTTTCTGTTTGTTTTACTTTATGGCACAGTAAGCAAATCGATATTTGATAGTAATGCGTGCGTTACAAACACCACTGTTACTGGTAGCTGGTGTATTTTTAGTATGGAATATCGACCATCCAGTGTTTGCCCTGTTACGTCTGTGTGGATGTTATCTATTCCTCTGTGTGAATATGGAGGATGCAGAGGTCACTGCGTTTTGTCACTGATGAAGAGAGTGTTTCAATGGCCTAACACCTAACAAGACTGCAGATAGGACCCCCCAAAAATGGGAAAAATGTTCCCTTTTTTTTTTTTTTTAATTTTTTTTTAGAGGGTATCAGCATATATACAGCATGCCCCATTTATGCATTTATGTGTATATCTGAGCTCATTAAAATTGTTAATTGCAGCTGAAAGTTCATCATTCTGGCTTTATTAATAACAGGCTGGTACAAGTTTCCAAGCTCACTTGAAGCTACTGTTGGTGTCTATAGCTCTTTAGCATGTGGCTAGAATGCAGAATCAGGACCACTTGAAATACTTTGCATATAAATTAAGTTGCTTTGCTTCATTTAATTGGCTGATTTGGCTTTGTTGCACTAGTGCAAATCCACTGATAATAATGGAATTTTCCTGGATTAACAGTGGAATACCTGGCACCAACTTTTTACCTTATATTGAACAACCTTATTCAGAAATACGATGTAACTAATCCATATTTTATAGTGAGGCAAGACAAATGCAGTATGATTAATTCCTTCGGTAATGATTTGCCTAATAAAGATTTTGTTTTAGACAAAACAAACAAACAAAAAACAATGGTAAAACCTTCAGTGGTGGGGAGAAAATCTTTTTTTTTTTAGTAGATTTATGAAAGAGGTGATCATTTCGCCTACAAACATATCTGGTTCTCTCAGGCATGGATGCTTTATAGATAAATGCAACATTTCAAGAAGTTTTTCTTAATGAATTTTATAAAATAATGCTAGCAATATTTCTAAAACCCAAGAAGTTTTAGAAAAAAATAATTATCCTTAAAGGTTTCTTGATTATTTATTTACTTATATTTCCACCTCAGGGTTTGAGAGCATCAGATATTACAGAATACAGGATATGATACCATTATTTGTACTGTGGAATAATGCTTGTGGACTGATGAATAATGAGTGCCACCATTTTCATTTTATCAAATGTATCCACCTGCTCTCTTCCTCCACAGGAGTAACAGATGATTATTCAACCTCTAAAATTGTGGCAAATGTTTACCAGCTATCTAAAATTGCATGGCGATTTCCACTGATGGAATCTTGAAAATTGAGACATGATTCAATACTTCTCCAAAAGCCTTCATACTTAGTTATGTAGTTTAGCTGTAGTCATTTTTTTGCCCTGTGTGCTTCAGAAAATATTCCTATTGAACACTTTTAAATGCAGCTCCTTTCTGCAGAGCGATCATCATATGTGGGATTTTTTCTGAATGGTGTAAATTTGGAGAAAGTCTCTACTTGCAAAGGTGCCTTTTCAGTATCTGCATTAAAATCTGCTTAGTTCCAAAGAAAATGATCACTGTTATTAATAATAATTTTTATTATAATTCAATTGAACTAAAGCTTTCCCCTTTTATACAGTGGCTTAGTAAGTGTCTTCAGAAATCTTTGAATATTTTGCCGTGTGAACTGATATGTATTTGTTCTCTATGGAATATACCACATAAGAAAAGCACATGTTGAAAAAAAGTAAACTATTCCGTGCTTGTGTAATTATTTGGTTGTATTTGTGATTTTGCAAAGATCCCTCAATAGTTTATTTTATTTTATTTTTTTGTGACTGTACGCAGTAGCAGCGCTGCTGTATTGTAGCACAGCATGTATGAGACCTGTGCCACTTGCAGAGAAGTAATCAGCAGTGGAAAACAACAACCCCCCTGAGTACACTGTGTGGGTGTAAGTTCTAATGTCCAACGAAAGGCAGTGTGTGCTGTCAATGTCTGAGGGCAGAGTGAGCTCCCCAAAGGCTACTAAATCCTGGCTTTAACCGAGGCTGCTTATGACTGATATTGGCCAACTTTCTTCACGTACAGAACAAAACTTCTGTGAGATCCTGAAGTCTGATAGAAGGCAAGGGATTATTTAACATCAGCATGATGCCAGCTAATTTGTACAAAATTTATAGACCATTACTTTATATAGATTGTGTTACAGTACAGGTAGTAAGAATTCACATCAAGAAAGGCCACAATGATAAAGCAGTGTTCAATGTCGTATACTTGTACCGTTACATTTGTTGTTGTTAAACCACGATAGTCAAGCAATGTCTGATTTACTATGCCCATGAATAGAGTGCTGGTCACAGACAGTAACTGCTGCATTGGCTTTTGTTTGCTTCTTTTTCAGGTTTCTTGGTGTTACGCAGTTTTCTCCTACTCATGCCAGAAAAGCCTTTCCTTGCTTTGATGAGCCCATCTACAAGGCCACTTTCAAAATCAGCATCAAGCATCAGGCAACTTATATATCTTTGTCCAACATGCCAGTTGAAACGTCTGTTTTTGAAGAAGACGGATGGGTTACAGATCACTTTTCACAAACCCCTCTCATGTCCACATATTACCTTGCTTGGGCAGTGTGCAATTTTACATACCGGGAAACCGTCACCAAGAGTGGAGTAGTTGTAAGTATTTCTGATGTTGTACCAGACACGTTTTGCTACTTTGAAAATCTCTTTTTTGCAAGGGATCATGACATCAAGTACTTAAATAATTTTCTTGCTTAGCATTCCTAAAATTTGCCAGCTCATTCAACATTAGTGTGCTTTTTTTGGAGCATTTTCTAAAAGTTTACCTGATTTTTTTTTTTTTTTTTTTTTTAATTTCTTCCCAATGCTTTTTTAACTGTTAAGTTTGGTAGGTTTTGCTGCCTGATGAAATTTTAAACTTTCAGGTATTCTTTTCAATTCACTTTTATTTTCTTAGTGTGTTTTCTCTTGCTTGTCCTACAGCCTATTCAATACCATGTTTGTGGTACAGTAATAGTGGAAGGGTTGTTAGTCTCCTTCTTTTAATATTGACATTCCCCATGGTGTGCTGTGTGCTAGCTTAAGAGGCTGCTTAAGTATTTCATCTTAGAACTCATTTAGAAGCAGGACTTTATGTCCTATCAGCTTCCATGGAGTGGAGTTCCATGTTGCTGGAAGCACTGATTTTCTGGAGCTGCTGTTTCCAAATTCAGTATGATTCCAGCAGTTATGCTGTGGAAGGGAAAAAAGAAAAAGAAAAAAGGGAAATCCTTTATTTATATCAGTTTTGTTTTTGTTTACAAATATCAAGCACAGAACTGTATAACAAGCCAAAACATACACGAGAAATGCTGTCAGCTTAATAGAATATTTCACAGTGCTGTCATCTTGATTTTTCAGGTGTATGTTCAGAGAAACACTTCCTTTTTAGTTTCTGTGAATAACAAAATTGATCTACTTTTGGAAGCTGAGGGCTAGGCTGGAGTTCTAGCTGTGTGCCTGAGCAAAGTGCATTTTTACCTTTATGCTTCTACAAATGCTCAATTACTTGTGCTGTAGTTTGGCGGCATAAAGAAGAACTGCCTGCCTCCTTTCTGTTGTTGTTCAAGACATGGAATGTATCCATAATCACTTATAGCAAGTCTGAGCATTGAGCTGCTGGAAAGGGAGCTGATCCCACCTCCTATCAGCCAGAAGTTTTCTTTACTTTCTTGTGCCAGCGCTCACCTCTGCACAGCCCGATCTAGTTCTGAGAACTGACCTGAAAAGATGAATGAAAATGTGAGAATGTATTTTCAGGCAGATTGGTTCTTTGATCCATCTTTTTGTGTGACTGCCTGAGATCTAGTAAGGATTCAAGGCTGTGCTGAAGATGAAGGAGTTTAGACCCAGCCCTCTTTGTTGGTGGCTCTCCCTTGGGTCATACTGAAATCATGAGGAAATCAGCCTTTTTTTTTTTTTTTTTTTTTGTCACTGGAACTGCTGGGGAGGACACTAGAGAGGCTTTCATCCCCTTTTCCCCTTCAGCCCTATCATTTAATGGCCAACAGACCTATACAGTGTCCTTTGGCTCCACTGAAGGGAAGGAAGAAACATGGCTAGGACATGGCTCTTTGAGATTATTTCCTCTGAGGAATGCAATGATGTTGGAAATTCTGAGCCTGTGCTTGCAGTCCCACTGGTTACCTGTGATGGCTGTGCTGTTTGTGTAGCTCAATGCTACTGAAAGAGGAAGGCTCATAGCTCTGCTTCTTCTGGCTGCAACCAGCTGCTTCTCCTTGTGCAACAGCTCTGTGCTAGCTGAACCATTAGTTGAGTTGATTTCACTTACAAGCTTGAAAAATGAAACTTTTTTTTCTTCTCTCTTTCTCCTTTTTTTTTTTTTTTTTTAGCAAGGATATTTCTCTGTCAGTTCAGTGAGTTGAATTAATTTAGAAAAGGATTGCCAAAGTTCCCGTGCAAAAACACGTAAGAAGGGAGAATGGTGGAGGTGATGCCTATTTCTTAGTGCTGCTACTTTCAGATTGATTGTCTGTACAAGAAGCATTGCTCTTGGGATGAGTAATTGGTTGCCTCAGGCTGTTGTAATAGTTGCAAGACTGACCTAAGTAGAACAGGCTGAGATATCAGGCCATTTCTTTCTCCTTCTCAGTCAGTACTGAAACAGACTTCTATCCAGGTTGGAGTTGATGATCTTCATTGTAATCCTTCCTGGTGAAGGATTTGGTCTTAAGCTCAGAACAATGTCATATTTTTCTGCTTCAGAAAACAGCAGTTACTTCTGTTTCTCCTGTATCTCCTCTAAGATGGAAGTTTTTGATACATGCTATCTCATGTTCCTTGTGCTCTAATACAATGTATTATTTGCAAGTTCAGCACACACAATACTACTGTATTATCTCTGACATGTCCTCTACACATCTAAAAAAAAAAAAAAACCCAACAGTTGTAAGCTGTTCAGTTTTCAGCATCATGTAAACAAATACTTGCAACATGGAGAATGAACTTCAAGACCGTCAGTTTGAAAGATACAGCCTATTTCCTCTTTATTTTCTTCTAGTGTTCACAGCTCATAACTCGTAAACTTCTGCTGTTTGAGTATGTATGATATCTTGAAGACAGGCATATTCATGTGATGTAGACACTAACTACATCTACTAACTTTGAGAACAGCTTTCTGCTGTTCTCAAAGACAACATTGAAATATTTATTTCATGATGGCTGCAGTGGTCTTAGTTACGTTTGAGTTTCTTGCTCAGCGCTTGTAGGACATGTTTACGCCACGACCTTGAGTGTACCAACATACAGAACTTTGTCAGCAGGTGCTGCAAATTAGTAGGTAGTTTTTGACAAAGGCTTGAAAACTAAAAGCCTGTATAGATTGAGATAATCTTGTATCCTGTAAGATTGTTCAGATTTGTTGAAAGAATACCTTATGTGTTAACATGTGGTAAACAGCTTAGAGCTGGCTTTGTTGATAAGAATTGCTGAGATAAGCCATCATTTTATGGCTTTTATACTGTAACCCCAGGGGTAAATTTTTGAAATTCGACCTCCTGGTGCAGGCAAGTCTAAACTTCTTGGTTCCCTCTGAAGCTGTTTGGTCACTAAAATTTACTTGTTCCTGTATTCTTGGCAAGTGAACATAAATGTATGATGAAACAAAGTTAACTTCTAGAAATAAATGAATATTCAAGAAAATTAACCTAACCTCTGTGATGAAACATTTTGATGGGTATTGATTGGATGGTCATAGCCACAGGACTGTGGTAAATAGCTCTATGTCCAAGTGGAGGATAGTCATGAATGGTGTCCCCCAGACACACTGGGGGAACTGTGCTCTTCAAGATCTTTATCAACAGCATAGACAGTGGAATCAAGTGCACCCTCATCGAATTTGATAATGACACCAAGCAGAGGGGTGCAGCTAACCCAACAGAAGGAAAGGATGCCATCTAGAGGGACCTGGACAGGCTCAAAAAGTGGGCACATGAAAATCTAATAAAGTTTAATAAGACCAAGTGTAAGGTGTTGCACTTAGGTTGAGGCAATTCCAGATATGAGTACAGACTGGGAGAAGAAGACATGGAGAGCATCCCTGCAGAGAAGGGCTTATGGGTCTTGATGAACAAAAAGTTGGACATGAGCCAGCAGTGTGTTCTTGCAGCCTGGGAGGCCAACAGTATCCTAGGCTGCATCGAAAGAGGAGTGGCCAGCAAGGTGAGGGAGGAGGTGATTGTCCAGCTCTACTCTGTCCTTCTGAGGTCCCATCTGGAATGCTGCATCCAGGTCTGGCACCCCAGGCATAGTAAGAATGTGGAGCTATGGGAGCAGGTCCAGAGAAGGCCACAGAGATAATCAAGTGACTGGAGTACCTCTCCTATGAAGAGAGGTGAGGGAGTTGGGCTTATTTAGCTTGAAGAGGAGAAAGCTTTGGGAAGATCTCATTTCAGCCTTCCAGTAGCCGTAGGGAGTTTACAGGCAGGAGAGGGACAACTTTTTACATGATCTGATAGTGATAAGACAGGGGGAATGACTTTAAACTGAAAGAGAGGAGATTTAGGTTAGATGTTAGGAATGAATTTTTTACTCAGAAGGTAGTGAAGCAGTAGTGAACAGGTTGCTCTGAGAGGTTGTAGATGTTCCCATTTATGGAAGTGTTCAAGGCCAGGTTGGATGGAATCCTGGACAGCCTGATCTAGCAGTTGACAACCCTGCCTATGGTGGGGGGATTAGAACTAGATAGAGAGGTACCCTCCATTCTAAATCACTCTATAATTAAGGGGCCTTTCTTCTATTAATGGGATGTATATTATTTTATAGATCTCTGAAAGACTGCAGCTTGTGTGTACTTTTGTTTTTTGTACTTTCACAAACTTGGTTTTGGTTCACAGACTGCTTAGAGGGGCTCAGGGAAAGTATCCTTTCAGATTTTGATGTTACTCTAATGCTTAAAATCTCCTCTCTCTCCTGGATACTCTAATGCTTAAAATGTACTCTCTCTCTTGGGTGACCACTCTTAGTAAACTGCTGTGTTCAAGGGTGGATAAACTATCTAAGGAGTAAACAAAACAGTGAGTTTAAAAGCAGGTTTGTTCTTAAAAGAGATTAACTTTTAGCTGTTCAATTTTTCTCAAAGAATGACATTGACCTCAAAATTAATTTTAATCCATGCATGAGATTCAAATACATACCAAGTTAAAAGTAGAAACCTACTTGGAAAACTGAGCTAGCCAATCAAATAATATTGATATATCCTATATTATTCTTGCAGACATGGAGACTTATATTTCATACACTACTATTAATTTGAAAGAGGAATTAAGACAAGTAGTGCTTTTGTTGGAGCGCAGTTCAGTGGCTGTGAATCATTCCCATAACTCTTTAGTCTGTATGGGTCTGATCAGAATCCCTTCCAGAGCAGGTAATTTAAAAGCAGAATTGCCTTCTTATGCGCATTACAAGAGTATAATTTGTTGCTCAGATTCATCTGGGATTACAGGGAATGATTCAAATCGTTGGTACTGCCTTTGTGTTTGATCGCAGCTTGATTCCTATAGAAGAGACTGTGGTGCAGATACCTGTGCTGCTAGGAAGCAGAGCAATTCTACCAGGATGCTCCCTGAAGTAATGTTATGTTGAGGGAGCAGGGACACCCTTACGAGCAGGTTTAGCTGATCTCTGTATGGCTCTGTACTGCACTGCAGCTGTGCCAGCTGTAGTCAGTGAAACTCGTGGAATCTGTATTGTCACTTTTGCACAGTAAAATAATCCCAAGGAATTTGCATACTTTCATGTGATTGCTGGCTTTTACTCATATATTGTTTCCTTATCATACCTCATACGAATGCTCTTTGTCAGTAATTCTTAAAAGCAAAATATTGCTGGCTGTATTGTAATATCTGTCACACCACCTCTGTGTCTCTTTCCTTCTTTGTTGTCTCTATTTGTCTTTCCCATTTATCAGGCCTTTGCCTCATTTTTCCCCTATCTGGATTGGTATTTACTCTACTTCATGTTTAGCAGTGCTTCTATTCTTCAAACCCTGTTTCTCATTGTTCCTTTGTCAGGTGGACATGGAAACTTACTATCTCCTTCACCTCTGTCTCAGGTTATTTTTCTTCCTTGCTTTTCTTCCCTGCTTATTCTTTCAGTTAGTAGAAGGAGTGAAAGCTCAGGGACAGAGTCTATCAGTGGAGATGAATGCATTGCTGGGAAGAGATGTTTCAGGGAGATTCATCTTCTATCATTCTCTCAGTGTGGATGGGATGTGGAGATAACTACAGAAATGAAGAAACAACTTGCAGCTTTAAAGTATATGATTCTTGTCAGGGCAAATATCTGCTAGAAAGGAAAAGTATGTGGAAAGGAGTGGTTTCAGGAAAAGATCTGGGTGAACAGGTTAGAAGAATGTTGCAGGCAGTGCTGGAGCTGGTGAGAATGAGGAATAGTAAGTAGAAAGTGGCTAGCTGACAACATGGTGATGAATGGGAGGAAGAATGCTGATGATGGAGGACAGTGCTGTAAGAATTTTGTGTGGTTTCTCTTTGGCTGCTCCTGCTCCTGTTCCAAAACAGGAAGGCGGTGTGAACTGCAGGACTGGTAGCATGTGGGGCAATCCAGAGCTTGGTCAGCTGTGTGGGACAAGACCTCCATTGGGCATCTGAATCCATACACAATACATCTTTAGGAAAGCTCTAGTGCTGGGTGGGTCTTGGTTTTAGTTTTATCAAACATTACTGCACAGTCATTAGGGCTGAGTAATTTGTCATGATATTGAGAAAGACCTTGAGGCTAAGAAAGATTTTTATGAGAAGAGTTATACCAGAATAAGGGCAACTGTTATTGCACTGCTGTTATTTTGTTAATACTTTTTCTAAGGCATAATCAAAGATCACAAGCTCCTGGTTACTAAAGATCTTAATTCTGTACTTTTGTATAGCTTAGTCTTATCCTGACCAGTGAGAAGGAGCTGTGAAAAATCTGGCTAAAGGAAGATAAGATAATTACTGCTTCCATAGAGCTAACTAGCTTGCAGAGAGTCTGAATCCATGTCCTTGCACTGAACTCTGTCAGGACTGTGTTTGGGGGACTCCCTCAATTTGGCTTGGCGTCACTCAACTACAGAGAGAGATCTTAAAATGGGATCAGTGCACTGATAGTCACTTGGTTGTGCAGATGTAAAAGGTCATTTTTACCTGGGAAGGGTTAGTGAATGGAGTTGCATCAGTAGATATAGGTCACAGTCAGCCGGCATCACACGAGAATTGTTAGTTTAGGTTCAGCTCCATGTGAGCATGGCTCTGTACTCACGCTTGTGTCAGGAGAATTGGAATCACAGTCACGCTTCTGACCATTCATGAGATGCTGAAGAGCTAGGCTGGGCATTTCCTTATCTGCAGTGCAGTTTGCCTGCAGTCTGGGTGATCAGTCTGATGAGACTGGAGAGCTGACTTTCTTTCATTAATAGTTGGAAAAAAATAGGAAAATCAGGTTGAACAACTATTCAGAATAACTTTCTCCCCAGCGAATTCTGTCATTTGTTAGATGCTAAAAAAAACCCCATGAGTTCTCTCTAAAATAAATTCATGCTTATTGTACATCCTCGCCTGTAGATTTTAGCAGATTATTCTGCATTTGAAAAATGTATTAATGTCTGTATATAATAGCAATAATGACCTCAAGACCAGGCATTTTCTGTCAGTTAATGACTGCCTGGGTTAAAGGCCTGAGGCTTTGCCTTAGGCCCTCTCTTCTGCTGCTGGTTATTAACTGCCAGCAAATAGTCTCTCCATCAGTTATTATTTATTAATCAGTATTGATGCAATTATACACCAGATAGTTCTTTGTGAATGAGCAAATTGGTTACAACAGACTGATTTAGCTATCAAAAATAGAATTAGTCCTCAATTAAATTTAAGTTTTCTTCCTTTGCAGCCTGAGTTTTGCCTGGCTTCAGAGCTGAGCCTTATTTTCTGAACCTACCTATATGTAAAAAGTAACTTTTGTTAGCCCACCACTCACCACTGGGAGGCCACACATGTATCTGATAAACAGATAGCAGCTAATGCAGAAAGCACTGGACATATTTCTAAAGCCTGATGCTGACTTTCAGTGTTTAATTTTTGTATGTCCTGAAATGCTGATATGATAGTGATATGATGATATTCATTTTTTTTGTCATTACTAATATCCTACCCTTGCATCCCTCAAATAGCTTTCATCAACAGGTTCAAAAAAAAAAAGAAAAGAAAAAGTAAAGCACGTCACAAAAAATGTGTTTGGAGGTAGGAGTATTGAGTTAGAAAAACACACAAATATGAACGGATTCATTGTGCTCTCTTTTGCTTGTATGACATTTTCTCTGTTGTAACATCAGTAAAGGTTAGTTCTGCACATGCTTTTCTACTCAATTCAGTGCTTATTATTGTGAATTGTTTTAGTTAGTTGGGAAGCTCCAGTACAATAGTAATCCACAGAAACTGTAGCCTTTCCAGGCTCATCACATCAATATTTGTTTGACTATTCTGTTTCTTGTATATTGAAAGTGACTTTTGTTTATTAATTTTTAAATACTGTAGCTACAAAATATGCCACAAACAAACAAAAACCTATGTAATCAGCATCTGTGCTAAACTGAATATGCCAGGCAATCTGTTAAAAACATAAATTGCAAACTTGCAGTCCATTGTTATTGATTTCTGGTTGAATTTGCAAGTCGAATGCCCTAGGAAAATACTGTATATATATATTGTGCTTACTGCTTTAAAAAAAAAAACAAAACTCTTGGTCAGCACTTGTAGTACATGCAATATTTAAATGTGATATTTATTTCATTAACAAACTCAGCTATACACCACAAATAATATTATTGAGTTGCAAAGCTTGAGTTTGGAATTTATTTATTTTTGCTAAGAAGATCAAGTGTCTTGTGGTAGTGATGTACTTTGTATGTACAGCAAAAAGACTTAATTGAAAAGCACAAATTAGTTTCTTAATTCATGGCTAATTCATAGCCTTGCAGTAACAAGGAGAGGAGGGAGAGGTAGCTCGTGATTGCTCTTGTGACAGGCATCATCCCAGGAGCTTGATTGCAATTCAGTACCTTCAAGAGCAGTGCTTTGTCTAGGGTCTATTCTGGCTAATGGAAAGAAATGCTGAGGACTCTTGGTACTTTTCTCTCCTGTCTCTTGCTTATAGGAGTAGTTCAAAGTCTCTGCAGTTCCTTACGTTTCCTATAAGGAGGAGAAGCAAGGAGGTGGAGAAGGAAAGACCATTTTCTTTTCATGTCCTAATGAGCACATGTTTGGTAGCATGTACTGTGTGAAGCCTCAGCACTCTAGCTGTGCTTTGCTCTGTATGAGTTTTCTCATGTTTCCTTATGCCTCTTATATTCTGCTGTCATATCTGACTTCATTAACTTATTCATTAAGGTCTCTGTCCTTGTCGTCAGCATGAATTCTTCTTCTGACATCCATCGAAGCAGTTAGACACTGTTAGCGTGTTGCTCTAAGAGTCATACTCTTTCTGTAGAAGCAAAAATGAAGGTCCAAATAATCTGTAGGATCTCACTGCAGGACGGCATAAAGGTGCATGCATTCCAGCCCCAGCCTGAGCATCTGTCAGTCAAGCCAGTGTTATCCTGTATACCCACCATAGTAGCTGTTCTCTGGAGTGAAAATGGATTACTGAGGCAGGTGTCTTAGTTGACATCTAGTTGAGTGACAGATACAGCATTTGTGAAGGAGGAGAGTGATGTGTACTTTTATTTATTTATAGACCAGACTCTCCTCCAGGGTTTAGCTAAGTTTTAAATGTATTTTTTTCATATAGAAACCAGAAATTTAGCCTATTTATTTCCAGTTTTTATAGCCAGTGGTGGGAAAATAACCGCTCATTTCAGAGATTGATAACTCTTGCCAGTCTAACCCCTAATTTTCTGACAGTCAAGTGTCTGTGATGTTTACTTTCTAGGTTTGCCTTTTACCTGCTTTTTTTTTTTTTGTTAGAAAACTTCCTCAAAGGTCATCTTTTTTTTTTTTTTTTTTTTTTTTTTTTCCCCCTTTCTTTCTTTTCCTTTGCTGCCTGGAGTATGGAAAAATCTCTCTGGTTTGTGATGTTATGCCCATAGAGGACCCAGTCAATAAATTTGATTTTACATAAAGGTGTCCGTAGTGTTAACAGAACTCTTTGATTCTTCCATTTGGGTTCTTTGACAATTCAGGTACCCATTTGGAGGATTTTTATCAGATGCCACAGTGGCAGGACTTCATAATGAGAGCAGAGTTGGAGCAGGCTGGCTGCAGTGGTTTGCGTCTTTTCCCCTGCTACTTTCTAAGGGAGTCATTTGCATGGGCTGAGCTCTGCCACTGTGGGAATAGCTGTGGTGACTCCTGCCTGCCTTGTAGATGGCTGTCTTTATTCTTGAGTCTGTTACGTCTTGTGGTGGCTGCTGAATTGCTAGAGTACAGCATGCAGACCCTTCCCCTGGCACCCTTCTTGAGAAGTGGGATGAGGACAGGTGGCAGAGAACCAGCTGCGTTGGCTTGGTTCCACCTAATGATGCCCTTAGGAAATCCTCGATTGCTCCTTTCTGGCAGCTTTCTGGCTGCTCTGTGCTGTTGAGACATAGCAAAAGCAGTGAGAGATGAGGAACTGAGTCCGTTATCTTCTTACTTGGAACAGTATAATTTGAAAGCAGATTATGTTTCTCTTTGAAGGGTAAATGACCTAATGTGTATTAAAAAAGTTATCCCACAGTGGATTATCCTGAAAAATATTTAGCGACACGTTTTGTGTAACAGCATGCAGCAGAGCTGTATGGCTGTTTAGGACAGGACGTGAAGGCTAATGCATTATTTGAAATGACTGCGGTTAGGGAGGGCCTAAGAAGCAAAAGGTAGTTACTAGCATTCATTGGGCACCCCTGGGAATGCTAGCACTTTCTTCCCTCCCATCCCCCTTTCCCAAGAGCAGTGAACAGTTTGGTAGTCACAAGTCACAGCAGCTTGCAACCTCAATTACAGCTGGTCTCCCTAGGACAGCAAGCAATACCTTGGTTAGTAAAGATTAAAGAAGGGAATAAAAGGTGGAAGAAGAAGAAGAAAGGAAGTGGATTCCTATGGAATGATATAAAAAAAAAAAGTATACTTACTGAATCATTTGCAAGCTTCACGTTTTTTGTAGTTCTCCATTCCTCTGGCTAATTAGATCACAGTTCATGGTTGAACAGCAGTAGAACAGCAGTAGATCATGCTGAGTTTTTTACTGAAGATTGTTCTTAAATGCTAAATATTTGATAATGTTGTTTTGCAGTAAATTCATTGTTTCCTTTTAAATACCATAGGAAAAAAAGGGGAGACTGATCTATATGTGGTGAGAAAATTATATAGTTTTCTTTTTCGGTCTTACCTGAATAATTCAGATAGAAGTCTATGTATTTGGGAATGTAACATGTACTGCTTTATGTAAAGTCATATGTATGAGTGTATATACATTCATGAAACAAATCCTTACTTGTGTTCATGCATACATTTGTTATCTACTTTCAAAGACTTTTCTCAAATTCTCTGAAGTTTAGTTAGTGTTCCTCATGGGGCAGTGATCATTAGTAATACGCTTTATTGGGATCAGCTGTTTTACCCCTCAGAGAATGTGGAATGCTATTTGCTTTTTATGTTTAGTTTAAAAATACCAAACAGAATGAAAACAAATAAAAAGAAATAAGATTAAAAAATTAAAAAGAAAAAATGATAAAACAAGCGCACCAACATTTAACATTTTATTCTTTTTCTTATGTCTGTCTTTTATAGCTTGTGATGATCCACTGAATTATTTTGGGTTGATATGAGATGTATTATAGAAGTTGTTTGCCAGGTGAAGTTGCATTGACTTCTGGCATGAGAAATCTGTAAGCCATAAAGAGGAGATGAAGTGGTAGCTTGGAGTTAAGAACTTAGTATGAACCTTTTCAGAACTTCAGTGGCTAGCATGACAAGACTTGACAAAGTGAAAAAGGATAAAGAAAGCCTATTCTGAGAAAGAAGCTGAGAAAGCTTGAGACTCCTTGCTATGAAAGGATTTCAAACCACCTAACTAGCTTGTACCTAAGAGCTGCTTGAGCAGCAGAAAAAATTCAGAGAAAGCACAATTTAGGTATGGAAATGAAGATTTGTAATTTGTGTGGTTACAATAGGGCATATTATTAACACTTGTCTTTACTACAAAATACTTTGATGAGTCACACATGACTGGAAATGATTATGCTACCATGAAGTACTGTGAGGATAAAAAGGATCAGTGAATCACAGTGCAGCTGGTAGAGTTGCATAGTTTCAAAGTTCTGTTATTCAGGGGTTGATGGGTGAGAAGAAATATCTTGAGTACTGTTTTGTACATTCACATGTGCTTCAGCAGCATTTGACGTATTTAAATGTGTTTAATTATTCAGTTTACTCTATAATTGAAGTCAGCAGTACCTTGAAATATCTATGTGAGGAAGTCCGGAAAGGAACAAAACTAATTTCTGTAGAAAATCGATCTGCTCTGAAAAATGCTTCTTCTCAAATTCACAGGATATTTATTAATGCTGGGGTGTTTTCATAAAACTGAATTACTATAACAGTTAGAGTAAACATTTACAAGTTGAAGTGTTTTTCTGTAATTGCTGAGCTTTTTTAGCTAAACTTGGACAGGCTCTCCTCTTCTATCTAACCCTTAACCGCAGATTTTCACTTGCTTTTTTCTTCTGTGGCTGCCTTGTAGTATCTAGTCACTTCAGCTTCTTTGACCTTCAAGTCCAAGTACTCCTGTGTTTTCCACAAAGTAGAACAAGTTCAATTAATGTTGTTGAACCTTAGGTTGCAGCTTTATGCTGTACATAACGCAGTGAGGAGTTGTCCTTACCTTACCCTGCATGCTTTTATTGTATAGTTTGTATTGGATCTAATGATCAGTGGCTAAACAGTGAGGTTGTTCTGTTCAGTAATCCAAAGGAAACTAGCCATAAAATTTGATAACCTTTTGACTTAACCCACGGTGTGTAGGCAGCCAACAGAGAAGAAGAGGTGGAAATGCATGAATGTCTTTTTTAGCGATGTGCTATCATAACTGGCCAGGTAATTGCAACTTAAATCTACTTATACAGTTATTTGGGGAGTCTGACTCGGCATGTCATCCTCTCACATTCAGGCTGCTCTTGTTATTATTCAAGTCAAGAAGTTAATGCTAGATGCTTGGTGTGCGCTGAATACAACTGAAACCCTCCAGAGGAGTGTTTCTTCCACTTTCTTTGCTTGTACCTCACTTTCCTGTTTGTTAAGAGCCCTCTACAGTTATTTCCTGGAGTATAGTTGCCTTGGTCTTGGTAGCTGGGGGAAAAACTTAGTATTCTTCACTACAAGGAGGTATTGTGCAAGGGTCCACAGACAGAGCTGGCCTTCAAGTCATGTATTAGATCACACAGATTGTTTTCAGTCTTTTCAAAAGCATGCCTATCTTAAAAACAGCTACACAGGATTGTATTTTGTCATGCTCTGTGTGGAGGCCAGTTTGGAGATGACAAACCAGTTGAGTAGATCCCAGCTATCATTGATCTTGGCCTGGTGTTGTTATACATGGGCTGCTTCCTATGAATGTATGTTACATGTTTTGGAAGCTGTTGCACTTTACTCTCTGTGACAGTTGGTGGCAACAAGATCTGTAATTTACATACATGTCTCATTTACTTAAGTGCATTTATTCCACCTATCCCTTGGCTACCCACTTTTTTCATTTTGAGGATCTATGACTGGTTGTTCTTCATTTGCTTCTTGTGTACCAGTTCTGATTTTATAGATGGCTTAGCTGTCCTTTTTCAGATCTCAGAAATACTTGATCTGGCCTTGTATGGGATTCATTTCCCATCTCTTCTTATTCTTATCATCCTTCTCTCTGCCTTTTAAGTTCTACACTGTCTGTTTTGATATGCTGAGCAAGAGAGAGGGGTGGTGCCACAACTGCCTGCAGTGCTTGAGTTTTATAGATGTAAGTTTGTACTGTGGCATAATGATGGTTTGTTTTTTATTCTTTTCTTAATCATTTGTAACAGTCTGTTTGCCTACTGCATATCTGCTGAGCACTGAGCTGACATTTTCAGGGAGTTACTCCAAGAATTCCTCCCTGAATTATAGCTAATTTAGACTCCATTATTGCATATGTACAGTTATGGCTATTTTGTCCCCATTTGCATTTCTCTGCACTTACCAATGTTGAATTTCATATGCAGATTTATCAGCCAGTCACTCAGTATCATGAGATTCACCTGTAGTATTTTGTACGACTGTTCTAAGTAATTCTGTACAAACTGCACACTTCTCTGATTATGCGTCTGAGCCAATTCTGGATGCATTCCTTATTCTTATCGCTGATGGTGTGGCAGAAGAGTTTGTGACTAGCAAGAAAATGCCAGTTGTGAATTCTGTTTTGTGACAGGAAGCTTTCAGACAGCCTTACTGAAAAGTTTTGCTGAAGAAGATTTTGACAGTGTAATACTACATGACCGTGAAAAAAATGAATGGAGAATATGAAGTTTGCTACTGGAAGTCATTGGTTCACATCACTGCCTTGTTACAAGTGTAGTAACATTAGCGATTGCAAGACAATTGCTGTGACTGAAATCTGTAGCGCTTTGAGTGTATTTTAGTCAGATTCAGCTGCCCAGATGCAGATGTATCTGTTTTGAAATATTCAGAATCAATTTTTCGCCTCTTCTGCTTTTGTTGAACAGATCTCTGTTGATGTATTGTAGTGGTACAAACATTGTTTCGTATGCAGACATCACAGAGGCCTTTTGAACTTGAAAGACATCAGAGGGTTCTTCTTTGTGAAGCATCACTTTAACCATAAGTTGTGGTGTTGTGACTATAATTCTGTTACATTTGTTTTTTGAACAAATCCTAAGAAATGAAATATCTCCTTTATTTCAAGAAGGCATTGCCTAATGTGATGTATTTTGCCTTTGGTTTGGTGGGAAGCAGCACTATGGCAAATTGAATTCAGTCATAACAAATTAAGAATGGCAGGTGTGGTTGGTGAATTGAAAAGTTAGTTGTCTGCGCATCTCTGGTGAGATGCTTTCACGTTGGGAAGATTCTTGTTCTTATATTATTTTTTATTTTCATGATTTTAGAAAATGCTAGTGATCTACAAATATATCAAGTAGAATGCAGGAAAAAAAAAGTATGTTTTTGATGTGTGAAAAATTTTTGTATTGATTCCCCCGTCCTCCTCACTCCCCCCCCCCCCTTTTTTTTTTTGGTTACAACATTCAGGACATACACAGCGAGGAAGATTTCTCTTTTCTCTTCTTAACAGAGAGCATATTAGAACCATAAAAGAAACATCTTATCTTTGTCTGAAAGTCTTTCAAGTAGGACAGCTAGTGAAAGTATTTAACCAATCCCTATGTATCTGGACAATGCCAAATATGCAGCCTCTGTGAGAGCTCCAAAATGGAAAAAAGTTGGACCATCCATACCTGAACTTTTCATCTGAAAGAGACTGTCTGTGGTTTTGTACCATTTTCTGCTCATCAGCATTCAGCAACCCTGCAGGATAGAGGAAAAATACAGAAACATAAGAAAGAGAGATAAAAGCAGACTGGGAGCTGAAAAAAGATAAATGACTTTCCTGTCAGTGCAGCATAATGAAAATCAAATCAGTGCTTGGCAATGTGCAGTTGCCCAGTATGGCTAACCTCAGACAAGGTTTTAAGTGAAATATATGTATTTCATATTTTATTCTCATATTCATACAAAGATAAATGACTTTTTTTATTAGTTGATAGCAGTGAAAATAGAGGTCCTGATTCTGTAAAGTATTGAGAAAATATGCGACAGTGTTCAGTGTCTGTTCAGTTTCTGGTTTTGTGAATAATGGAATTTGTTGTTGTAAATATAAGGCCTATTACAGCCCCTCTTTAGTTTCTTTGGATGTGGTTAACTGGGTATTCTGCAAATAGGCGATATCTTAAAAATGTAGAATTATTAATTTGAGAAAGCACGAAGGAGATACTTAAGAGCTAATGATCTATTAAAATAGCTCAGCATTAGTGTGCTCACCATTGCTGACAGATA
Organism: Phasianus colchicus; assembly: GCF_987193195.1. Taxonomy (NCBI): domain Eukaryota; kingdom Metazoa; phylum Chordata; class Aves; order Galliformes; family Phasianidae; genus Phasianus; species Phasianus colchicus. The sequence continues at coordinate 37,418,545 of NC_143436.1, forward strand.
CATAACACGTCTTTGTGGGCCAGGCAGCAGCAAGGAGGGGAAGAGTTGTCTTGCACTGCTCCTTTCAGCAGACATTCAGTGTTGCTGAGCTGCCATCTTCTACCATCTCTGATGGCACTGCAGTCTAGAGGTATTGATTCCCAGTGGGGCCAGCTATCCTCTCTCATTTTTCCTCTTATGTTTTTATGCCATTATGTGTTTGTGTTTTCTTCATGAGTCCCGCAGCTACTAATAATGTCGTCTGGATAATCTTACCTCTGTCTGTAAGTTTCATGGTTTTTATCTGCCTACAGACTTTCTTGTAGCTGCTCTTCGTTAGTTACACAGGTAAGCAATATCAGAGCTGGACCTTGGCATGTAGGCTGCTTAACACCTGGATGGTGGAAGTAGTTACTGATGAGGGTTATAGTGGTAGTATTCACATCATCAAGCTACATCCGTAATTGAAAGTAGTGGAAAAATAATTGGAACAGATTTACTATCAATTTGATTTTATCAAAATAATTAGTAATTTTTGTTATTTGCAAATAATTTTCATAGTTCAAATTATTATGCATTGACATAATGCTACATTGTTTGTAGGAAATACACAGTGCAAACATAATTCATTCTAGAATGTGGTTATACTGGAATCAAAGCACAAAAAGGAATCCTTAACAACTTTGAAAGAGTTTTGCAAACTCGCATTTTGTTCCAGATTGAATCTGACTCTGTATTTTTAATGAATGTAGTGTTGAACATCTGCAAACTGTTTGCAAGCTGGGATTTTCTGTTTGAATAGCTTACTGTGGAATCAGACTCTATAATCACTGATGCTGTGTCTCCACAGTACCTATTTGCAATATAGTAATATAATAATCATAATAACAGCAATAATAAGATCCCTTCCCAGTTAAAATTCAGCATTCTGGATAGCATTTCATGGTAGTATAATGTACTGTATTGTTTATTATGGCTCACATAAGACTGTGAATGGCCTTCAAGTCCCATCTACAGCTGGAAATACGCTTGTTTGCTGAGTTGCTCCCTTCCAGCTTCTTCATTTTAGTAAACAAATCCCAGAATCAACAAGTGTGCAAGAAACTTCTGCACCAGAGTTGTTTTTTTTTTTTTTTTTTCTTAACAGAGTAGATTAAAATGTACAAACCCATCAGGGGCATTCATACCATCACCACAGAATGAACTGAGGATACCACTAACTCTATCTTGGAAGTTAGAGGAAGCAGAATTGTCACATTCTTCTATCCATTCCTGTCCTTCTTAAATACTTGAATTGATAATGATTGTTCTAGATTTTAAAACTTTGAATACAGCTTTATGAATGCAGTGCAAAGTATGGCTAGGAGAGCTATTGGTATATGAACCACCAGGGGTCCAGTGTAGGCAATTCCTTCATCTCTTACTTGCTTTTCTGGTTCATCTTTCTAAGCTGTAAGACTAAAAGCGAATGAAGGATATAAAATCTTTCATTGCTATGCTTACTGGCTCATTTATGTGAGTGACCTAGGAACTTGATCTCTTTCTGTAATTCGCAACTTAGAAGTTGGTTCCGAAATACCTACTTTTTCTAGTGTATGAAGATACTTCATTTTTTTTATGAGCTCAAGGGCCAGCTATCAAACTGGTTTATTTCCATTTGATACCATCCTAGAGATTTCAGGATGCCTATTTCTTGAGAATCTGAAAAACTCTTAGCAATCTTGACTGTAATGACCAAGTAAAAAATCATAATTCAGAGTTACTTCTCAGGGTCTGCTGTGAGTGTGCTTGGTAATGTATATAAGTGCATCAGTGAAACTTGATTTGGGGAAGACCAATGGAGCAGTGTTTTCTGATGCTCCAGGGCTTGTGATATGGTGTAGAGATGCTGAAAATGATGGAAATGAATTGGAGAATGATGGCTGTTGAGCTGACTTGCAGCTGTTGTATAGCTCATATTTGACCCCTTTCTTGCGTTGGTGTAAAATGAATAACGCACATCTGTTCTTGTAGGGGAAGATGAGTAATCCTCAGCAGAGTACAGCTCAAGTACAGCATAGTGATCCCTTAATTGGCACTGATTTAGCTACCTCTGAAACAGAGTGGAATAACATTGTCAGCAGAGCGACACATCCTAGGCCATTTGCTGTGCTGTGTCGAGGCTCATTAGCTCCGACGCAGATCTGCATCTGTGCCATGCAGGGCTGTGTGATGCAGCAATGCCAGCCTGCCTGCGTGCTCCTCTGCACCCTGCTCTGCAGCAGTCACTCTTGTCTCCATGTGTCCTCTCTTCAAAAAGCTTGTTGGTTTCTGAGACCAAGCTCATCACCATCTACAGACCCATAATGACTTTGGGTAGCTTTGTTTGATGTTGCAGTTTCTCCTCCCCCATTAACAAGGCCTTTTCATTTTGCTGAGAAGAAAAGCAGAGGTGAAGTATCCAGGCAATCATTTAACATTATCTCTGACCTACTAACCCGCTGATTTTTTCATGAGTAAGCTGGGCAAAGATCAAATGCAGTAAAAGTCTGGAGGCCTGCTTGGATTTGTAAGGGTAATTCACAGAGCCACTTGGGAGCAGCAGCTGGCTGGGAGTCCCTGAAATACCACAGCTGGATGCTTACTGCAGCATTGAGCTTGTAGGCTTCATCCTCTGGGGCAGTCACAATGAGATTGTCTGCTTTTTGAACCAGGGAGGACTTTCCACTTTGCCCTTTTGTTTAAGAAGGAATCAGTCAGCACTATGAGCACAGAAACCAGCGGTGATGCTTCTCCCTGGGATTTCATTCTTGCTTCCTCATCTTTTTTTTTTTTTTTTTTTCATTGCTCTGTCTAATAGGAGTCTGTGGCTTCGAAGACCCTCATGGGAAAAGCAGAGTTGTTACTGCCTCTAAAATGCTTGAGAGCTTTAGGCAACACTAGCAGCAGAATATTAGTCAGTGTTATTTATGCAGATGTTTTCCTTAGAAGCTTCTGGTAGCAGTTTCCTTCACTTCAGAGGCTGATCTGAAGACTCTCAATTGCGTATTAGTTTATACTTTCTCTGCCGAGCTCCTTCAGTCCCTGTTCTCTTCTTAATAACCTTCCCCCATCCTGGTGCATTAGTTGCAGTTTGAGTCTCAGAGAAATCAAATTTTCAAGAGCAAACTCCTGCTTCTCACTGATTAGAGTATGGAGTCTGAGGGGTAGGTCAGACCATTTATCCTGCTCACTGGCTGTCCTGCCAGCAGCAGCCGAGCACCAGAAACTTAGGAAAAAAATCCTGCTGAAGGTCTACTCTGAAATACACTGAACCTGGAGAAAGCTTTCTTAGGAAGTGCCCACTTTATCCTTTACAGTACTTACATTCCATGAAGGCTTCTAAATGATTTTACATTTGTCCATGTCAGTAGTTGGTCAGGTGTGGAAATGCTTTTGCTTTCTGCTCATCCACTCTTGATATTGCCTGTAATAACTTGTTTCAATGTTTTTTAATATGGATACCTGGAGGTGCAAATCCTCTGGCTGTAAACACTGTTTATTCTGTGGGTGCGGATATGAGAGCAAACAAAGCCTGCCATTTTAAAGGTTTGCTTTGTACTGTGCGGTTAGGGTATGTCTCATGAGAGGGAATGTTATCTTAGGCTCAAAGCAAGTGTTAAAAAGAAAGACTAATGAAGCTGTTACATTGACATGAGTGTCAGCTGGAAGCTAAGCAGGGGAATAGCTTTCTGCTGCAGCTGAGAAAAGGGAAGGAAGGACTAAACAACAGCAATCTGCTCCAGTGTCAGCAAAGGAACATATCTGTGCAGTCTGTTTTGATGAACTAGGAAGTAAAGGAATGATTGTGGCAAAAATTCCACAAAATTCTGGTTTCCTGTTTGCCTGATTGATTGCCTCTTTAACTTTTAACTTAAGTTTTTTTAACTTTTTGTACAAGTTTGGCCAGCACTATGACTGCCTTGCTTGCAGCAAGTTGGGAAAGCCTGGTTTTGGAAATCTTTTTCTTCTTTCTGTCTTACTATGATCTATTGGACCTGCATGTTTCAGGAAGAAATTCTTTACTGTCAGGGTGGTGAGACATTGGAACAGGTTGCCCAGTGAGTTTGTGGATGACCTCTCCCTGGAAGCATTCAAGACCAGGCTGGATGGGGCTGTGAGGAGGAGGAGGACGTGAACCTGCCTATAGCAGGGAAGTTAGAGCTAGGTGATCTTAAGGGTCTCTTCCAACCCAAACCATTCTACGTTTCCATGTTGCACTTTGTGCAAGTTAGCTTCCCCACAAAGGAATTGCACTGAAGTTGTGCCTTTTTTTTTTTTTTTAAATAAAAAAGTGGTTCTAATCCTGTTTTCTTTTTCTTAGTCAGTATCCTGTTTATTTATAACTTCATTCATCTAACACATTCTAACAGTTCACTATGAGTAAAGATGTCAGCTGGTGAGCTAACTGGTATCTGTCCAGATGTAAGTCAGGTGTGGCATTTGACTATAATCAGAAATTGTTTGAAAATCAGTAATCAGCTTTTTTCATAGGTGTGCAGGTAATAACACTGATTAATTAGCCTCTTTCTGATAGGAAATATGCTGTTCAAATAGTGGACATTTTAAGATGGAGAATATGACTTGAATGACAAAATCTTCAAAAGTGATATTTCATAGTCATAAATATCTGACCTTTTTGTATTCTGGAAAGGATTTGATTAACTTTGCAGTTAAATATTTTATATTATTTTCATTTTAATGTAAACAGTATGCTGTTATGTGTTCTGTAGATCTTAGCCATCTTCATCATCTTGGTCTAAGTTTGTATATGTCAGAATACTTGGGTTTTGCAGCTTCTCTCTTAAGCAGCAAAGTTCATCTATTTGCCAATTCACATTCTTTGCGTACGTACAATCTGCTGCTTCTCATCTGAGTCTCTGCTGGCTAGGTGGTTAATCACTTTGATCCCTCGTTGTGGCCTTGATCTTTCTCAGATGGGAGTCCTCAAATTGTAATAGTATTCTAATTGATTCAGTCCTTCTATTTTGCTTTTTCTATTTACAATTATAATTTGCTTTCCCTGCCCCCTTCCCCCCCTCCCTATTCCCATGTTCTCCCCTGAGATTGGTGTGCCCAGAATAGGGCTGGAATCCTCCTAGCTGTGAGTTGGGACATTATTAATAGATAACCACCTCCACCAATTTATCTTCTCTGGCTGAAGTGCTTGTTCTGCCTGTGGCTTTGTCAGAGGCTAGATGTGCAAAAATATTTTGATGCTACTAACACAGCCAGCTTTTTTTTAAAAAAAGTTTTTATATTTTTCCATAGATATGGAGAGGTTTTAACTTTTTTTTTTTTTTTTAATTTGAATTTTAGTAGATATCCATATAAAAAAAGAATGATTTCTTCTTTGCCTATTTCATGATTTATAGATTTTGCTTTTACTGGGCAAATGCTGTGTCGCTGCTCTGACAAGTTTTTAGCCTGAAGAATCTCTTACAGTTAATATGGTTGCTGTTATTGATGTTAAGTGTGTTTGCTTTTGTGGTGGATTTTATACCAATCAGAGCACAAAATCTCCGTATGCAAATTTTTCTCCCTCTTAGGGGCCAGTTTTTGGAAAAGTGTTATGGGTTACTCCAGCACAGTCCAAAGAACTGTTGATGAAGTGCTAACTCTTCTCAGAGCCAACAAGTTTCAAAGTATAGAGTGCTTTACTGTACTGTTTACTTTGCAAACAGTTTTTCTATTAAGTTTTGCTTTAACTCACAAAATAATTCCCAGTGTTCCTTTGGCTCATTTCTGTTTTAGCTATGCATTGAGTAAATGCATTTTCTTAGGGCTGCGCTTTGTCATGTTTTGATTATCACAGATTATTATTATACTGATTAGGGTTTACTGTAAATATATGATGAGTATGGTAAAGTTTATCTTCACCAGACTTCTAGTGAGGTTTTCCTGAATTAATGAAGAACATGAAAGCCTTTGCCATTGCCTTCCTGTTGTTGAGGACAGTCTTGCCTCTACTGCACTTCCTTTGCAGTCTTTGGACAATTGCTGTGTGCTTCTTGGTGGCTATTTTGTGGGGGACCACTTAGTTGAAAACTCTTGAAGTCATTCTTTCAAGTGAGTAAGAAAATATCCTTTCCCCTTAAAGCTAAATAGTCTCAGAACAGTAGTCACTTAATAAAAGATGTTATGGGTGTGGGATGGTTGCTCTTAGACATGAGTGAACTTAAGGAACCTCTCTTTAGACAGAGAGTAACAGTCAACCCTTGCTCTTATTTATGTAACTAGATTAGCGCAATAGAGCCTTGCTGACGTCTTGATGGCCTTAAGACTGTGCCAGAATACAAATAATCAGTTATAATAGTTGCAGATTATAATTTCAGATGGAATTGCAGTCTCTGGACAAGTGAAATTGGCTATACTATGTAGTTTGTTGAATGTCATAGGTCACTTTTCAGCACTTTTGCTTAACTTGTATGCTTTTCTAACTGTTATTTTTTTTTATCCAAAGGCAGATGAAAAATTATTTTTGAATGATGTATGATGTTAACTGTTTGTATATTGTTTAGTATAAAATAGCCAATAAAAACTTCTCTGAATAAGAGAATTCTTTTAAATTCCAATCCCAGTCAACCCAAAGGATGTGGAAACTGATGTAAAGCTTTGGGATATGTCTACTGCAAAAGGCCTTCTTGGATGAGAAAGCCATTCTGCCATCATCAGGCACCAACATGTCAAGGCTGTTCGAGCAGAGAAGCAGGACTGCCTAGATACTACCTTGATGTTTTTACTCCACTCGTGGCTGAAAGCTTACTCTGTGATGAAATGAGTGCTGATGTATATGTAGGAAGAGTCAAGGCTGAATGACTATGTGAAGGGGTGGGATAGTGGCAGTCTTGGTTGACTTAAATGGCTCTGAAATGGCACCTGTAATTACATCTGCTACATGTTAGTTGTTAACATGTTCACTTTCTGTCCCTGAGCCATTTCAGCAGTACGATACAGATCCTGAGTGCTCTAAATTAATGTAATAACACTATGGTCAGTGATATAGTCAGTATTTTATTTTATGCCAGTTAAGCATTGGTTGGATTTATATACGAGTTCAGCTCATTAACTTCTGAAAGTATTTTATGATCTCTTCTCAAGTTAGAAATTGTAGCATGTCTGCATGACAGTTTTGCCTTCTAGGGGAATATATTGTTGCACCTTTGGCTCCAGCAGTCAGCAAACACTGGGATTTGCTCTGATCAGATGAGAAATTGATGAGGCAACTAGATGCTTCTCTCAAACACACGTTTATTTGGAAAGGAGATGCAGAAAAGTCTTGACTACTATGAAAATACCTGACAATTTCTTTGCTTGATTGTCCTCATTTTCTCACTGGCAGCTGAGCTGTTTCAGAAGTTTCTTTCGCTTCTTTCTGTTTCAGGGTCACATTTGCTCTAAGCCTCTTTCCTTTTGTCCTGCAGCAATGTTCAGGGACCTCAGTGTTTGCATTTAGTTTCCAGAGAAACCTCTTTACTAGTATAACTCCATCCATGACTGCTTCTCTCCTACAAACATTATTTTTAGTGATCAATGCTGTTATTTCAGCTGGCTTATTAAGTCATTTAAAGCTGCCTTGAATGAGGATGCAGAGATGGTGTTTGTTTACTTCAAAAAGGTTGCACCCAATCTCCAGCAAAATGATGTTTCCTTAGAAAGCAATGGCTTATGGTTTCCACCTAGATTTAAAAAATAAAATTAAAAAACCATTGAGGTAATATACTAATAACCACAAATATTTTATCTGATAAGGTTCAGAGTAGTTATGTGTGTGTCTACTCTGAGTTTGGAGGAAAATCTCCTAATAAAGATGATCTGTCCCTTTGGTATTCAGTGAGCACATTTCATTACTGTACAGACTCTTTTGGGTATTGTCCGTGATGAATAATGAATGGGAAATTGAAACAAGGCATTTTTGTCTTTTTTTTTTTCGATTATCAAGTTTAAATATGTTCACTACAGCAGGTTCGATATTTCACTACAGGTACTTCTCTCATTTTCTCCTCTCTCCATTTTCTTCTTCCTTGCTCCATTGTAAAATTTATTGCATTTGAGCACACAAAACTCATGGAGTTATGCACACAAGCAAAATAACTAATACTCTTTCTCAGTGGAGCTTGGCTTGTAGCTTATTTACTTATGTAGAGAATATGATGTCACCGTTAATTCTTCTGAATTTATCAGTTTTTAAAACTTGCTTGAGATGCAATGCTAAGTTTGCTGAAGTGACCCAGTGAATGAGGTAGTAGGGAAAACAGGGAGATCTATTATATTAAATGTATAAATTTGAACATTTATCTCTGTAACATGAATAAAAACAATAATACCTGTACCTGAAGTACAATCAGTGAGCAAAAGAAGGGGTCTCAAATTAGGAAGTAATAAAAGCTTTTAAGTACAGAGTAATAGCATTTGTTTGCAGCTTTCACTTGCTACAGGAGTACTGCAGATCTTCAAGTAAAGAGCATAGTTCTATTTCCTCCCCCTTTATAAAATTCATTAAGCTGCTTATCTATTGAAATGTTAGAACCTGCTGAAATACTTAAGTACATGCTTAAGGTTGAAGATGCATTTAAAATTTAACATATGTGTAAGTACTTTCTTGAACTGAGATTTTTTTTTTTTTAAATCATTGTGAGTTAGACCTCAGATGTACAAGTGCTAGGCTGAGCCGGTGGGTATAGCCACACAGATGATGAGAGTGAGTCTGGAGAGGACTTCTAAGAAGCTGTGCTTTATGTGTAGTCTGCCAGCTTTGAGGAAGAGATTAAAGAGCAAACATTATTCCCAGGATGGTATTGCTGATACCAGCTGATGTGCAGAAACATCTGTTTTGTAATGTGAGAGCACTCTGAACTGCTTAAAACACCTGACAAAGTTACTTTTAATTCTGCTTGAAGTTACTGGGAGGGGAAACTATCCTTAATTGTGGATTTCCATGTTGATACCATGTTACCTAATCTATGTCTGAGAAAACAAGATTTAAGGCTGTCATCTGACCTTTAGTCAATTTCCGTACTTTCATTTGTTTTCAGTCCATTCAGGACAAAGAAAAATGGGAGAATGATACACGACGGATCCTTGGAACATCAGCCACATTGACTTGGAAAGTTGCTGTGATGTTGCCAAGTTAAAAGAGAGAGAGTGAAATTTAGATCACTTGTGGTCCCATAGCTCTATGTGGTGTGATGTAGGCAAAAGCACTCTGTGGGTGAGGGTACTTTGGGAAGTGTTTCTGCATAGTCCATTGTGTGAGAAAGTCTGTGGTCTCAGGTGGTGTGAACTGCAGAATGGAATTATAGATGCTTTTTTTCCCCTTTCTGGCATCAAAGCCAGTCTTGTTGCTCCTGATGCTGTGGCAGAGACTAATGAACGGCCATTACTTTGTAAAGTCTATGTCAGGATGCTTTTAAGCAGCGGAGAGCTATTTTCCTCATGCAGTGTGTGATATAAACATGAGATCCAGTCAGTGATTGTGTTTCCCGTGATCTGAATAATCAGTGGTCATGACCAGAAAACTGGCACGCAGACGTTCAGATGCACACACACAGGATTGTTGAGGTTGGAAGGGACTTCTGATGGCCTTCAGATCCAACCACCTTGCCCAAGCAGAGTCACCTAGAGCATGTTCTGCAGGACCACTCATTTAACCCACGTTTCCTGATCTTATCTATGAAGATGTTAAGGAGGATGATGTCAAAAGGCTCACTGAAGTCAATATAGGTAGTTTCCACTGCTTTCCCCTCATCTTCCCAGCTGGTCATTTCATCACAGAAGTCTTTCAGGTTGATTAAGCATGGCTTCCCCTTGGTGAATCTATGCTGACTACTCCTGATGACCTTATTTTCCTCCACATGCTTAAGGATGACATCCAAAGTGAGCTGTTCTGTCACGTTTCTAAGGGTGGAGGTAAGGCTGGCTGGCCTTCAGTTTCCACCTCCTTGCCCTTTTTGAAGGCTGGAGTGATGCTGGCTTCCTTCTAGTCACTGGATATCTCTCATCTTCTGCATTACCTTTCAAGGGTAATGCAGAGTGGCCTAACAGTAAAGTCCACTAGCTCCTGCAGCATTCCTGGATGCATCCCATTGGGGTCCATGGAATTGTGCGTGTCAAGTTTGCCTGAATGATCTCTGGCATTCTGTCATTTCAAAGATGTTTTTTGTTTTTTTTCTTTTTTTTTTTCTTTTTTTTTTTTTCTTCTCATGCATAAGGACTACTGAAATGGTGATCTGAAAACATGAACTGGAAACAGGGCATCTGCTGTTGGTGAAAGTTGTGTTGGAGAAAGCATCCATACCCCAGGGATTGAGTTGGTCATGCCTTGTCTCCTCCAGATTTAAAACCTCAGTAGTTAATGGGAGTCATTCCATTGAGTTCAACAGGCGCTGTGTTAGGTCATTACAGCCCAATGAGCCATCTGTTCTCACAAGCCTTCCCTTGTGTTTCTCATTGAGTGAGCTATAACTCCCCCCTGGGCATCAGTGAATGGCAATTGGAGCTTTAAATCATGGAAAAGATGGATTAAAAATTTAAAGAAAAGATAAATTTCAGAATTATTTCAGGGTTTATAGATCTTGAAAACTGAATCTAGAAACTCTTGGAGCGACTAATATGTGGGATTATTGTGATCAGTAAACTTGTACTCTGTGTTATGGCAGATGTAGCAATTGTCATCACTATGTAAATTCTATGTAAGAGTGCTTACAGGCAGCAGAGAACTGTTTTCCTCATGGCACAATTTAATTTATTTCAGCACAGGGGGAAAAAAAAAAACAACACAAAAGACCAAACCAACCAATTCACCTTGAAATCAAGCAAGGTGCCCCTCCACTAAGGAGATAATACCAGTGAAAATTTTTCAAAGGGAATGCAAACAAAACAAAAAGATGGTGTAGAGAACAATGTCTTTAAGAGAAGGCTTTAAATGTAAAATATTTAATTCAAAAATAAGCAGTAGGCTTTGGTGTGTGGCATGCTTCAGGCCTGCAAGCATCTTCCTGTAACATCCTGACTTCTGCCAAGCTTCCTTAATTCCTTGGGGGAGCAGATTCAGGCTTTTGGCACATCTAGCAAAGGTTGGTTGTGTCTTCCCCTTGTGCCAGAGGGGAAACATACGTACATTCTCTTTGATCATCCTTCATTTTTGGTGATTCCTAACAAAGGCAGGAGGCTGAACAACAGTCCCTTTTAGATTTAGATATCTGTAAATAATATATTTTGATTCTCTGTTAGCATGGCTAAAATGCGGAATGTATTCCATGTTGAAAAAAGCCTTCAGTCTGACCCAAAATATTTCACAGAATGGGGAAAAAATGATTTTTTTCTTACCATTCTTCATCCCTTTCATCCTTTTCTTTTTTAACATACTTCAATTGTAATGAAAAAGAAGCAGAGTTGCATTTTTTAAATGTCAAAACAGAACAGTTCTACTTCATCTTAACACCTTCCTCTGTTTATTATGTATTGAAGTTATCACTAGTCTTTGGTACATTGGAAACATTTTTAGTGAACAAACTATTCACCAGAATAATTTTCATTGCTATTACAATTGGTACTTGTCAGAATTTGTCCATTGTCCATTGTATATAGTTACTAATTCACATTTTCTTTGAAACTCTATGAAGTAATAAGACAAGAGCAAGTCTTTTTTAAGTGCTGACTTTCTTGTTGATGAATAATTTTTGCAGCAGACAGGAAGATTTTTCTCATACGCAGTATTTAATAGCCTACGTTTGGTTAGGTGTGGTTTGTTCTAAATCTCCTAAGTGTTTCTTAGCATATATCACAACAGCCCATCGCTCTGGGAAACAGCTCTTGACCAAATTTATCTAATTTGATGACCTGACATTACAGATTCTTAAACTGCTTTGATATATTTTAAGAATCAAATGTTAAAATATTAGAAGACACTGTGTAAGCTGTCATAATATATAGAAATAATTTCTGAAACTGAAGTTTTTGTTCAAGTACTTTTGAATAAAAATAGAGGGGGAGACTGTTGAGTGCGTACAACAGATATATGAAATTTGCCACACAAGTTTGGGGAATGTTTTATGTTTTGACTGATAATACTGTCAAAGTCATTCAAGTTAAGTAACTGATATTTTAAAATTAATCTTCAAAGATGATTTTTCCATGGTGGTATCTGATTGTGGCTGTTGTCATTATCTAAAGTTCTAATGAAATTAGCCCGAGTTTCTTGAAAAGAAACTAGGGACAGCAGTGCTGTTTTGCCTATGCTAGAAAAGAGGGAGAAAATACGCAGTGCAGCAATTTCATTTATAAACTCTTAACTACTTGCTCTGCTATTCACAAAAGTGAAAATGTGTCACGTCTTCCATCTGGGGCTGTACTGTTAAAAAGAACAACAAATAAATGCCAGAAGGAGCATAGGGCTGAAGATGCAAACCTAGTTATTCAAACTGGTGTTGGGAAGGGGGGAAACTGTGGTTGCATTTAAGAGATTTATAAGGGGGTTGGATTTTTTTTTTAATAATAGTCACAAATTCAGTTTAAAAATTGCTAATGGTGGCAAATAAAGGGGGAGAGGAGCTAAGAAAAAGCAGAATTTACTTTGTACAAACTTTGGTTTGTCCATGTACTCACAATACTGTGATAATATAATTGCTAGGATGATCCCCCATAAAATCTTTCCAGTATTTGCCTCATTCAGACACAGGAGGAGCAATGCAGCATCACCACTGTGTAGTGAATATGCCTGTTGCATGAATGGTCCCCACCTTACTCATCACCACCCTGGGAAGGAACTTGGTGCAGGCTTTTAGGTGGTCATGAGGCTGAGTACTGTCTTTGAATTTCATCACTGTCTCTGCCTCTGAGCAAGTTATATAAACTGACACAGTCTCATTTAGTCACAAATCATGTGTTATTAATTCTCTTAATACCTGAACTAAGACATCCGTGACCAAACTCAGAGCTGTGTAGTGTTCACTACTGCAGTAAGATGTAATGGGAACAGCGCTTTAAGTGTGTGCAATAAAAATGTTAAGTATACTTGACATGGTGAGGTGTCAAGGTAGGTACCCAGAATAATTCTGTCTTACTTTGTTCTCCACTTTCTTACATGAAAGTAATAATATCACTTAATCTTGCAAAGCTTGTGGAAAAGAGCTTCAGTAATATTTTCAAGGCTGTAGCATATTCAGAGATTACCGTATAAAAAGGGTAATAAAGAAAATCAAATAACTCTCTATTCTTGAAAGAGTCAAATGTCAAACGTAGTAAAAGACATCATGATGATGTAATCAAGGACTGCACAGGTATGCAAGAGGAAATGAGTTGTGTGGGTTGTTTTACAGTGGACCTTTATAAACTTTTTTAAAATTCTTAACTTTGCGGCTGTAGGTTTCTACAGTTGTGTTTTGTAGTTATTAATGGCATGAAGAATTATTCCTAACATTGCCCATACAGTTCCAAGCTCCAGAAAACTGTGAGCACTGATCTTGTACCATTGTGTAAACATTCATTGTGATACACAGCCAGACATAAGCAAGTAATTATACTGATTTTGGTGGAAGACAAGGTCATAAACTGGATGTGAGTACATTTGACACAGGCAGCTAATTTGTATCTTTGTCTTAGGTCTCTACCAAAATGGTCTTCTAAAGGGAACAACTAAGTTTCTATTATAGGTTAGGAAGATAGGAGGATGCCTTTGAAGCATTCAAGAAGAGACTTTATTTGTTTAGATAACCACCCTTACTCTGAAAGAAGCTTTGCAAGTCTTCTAGGGCACCTTTCTCTTTCTACTCACAGAGTGAACATGTACTCTTTGGTAGGAAAAATAGAGCATGCATCCAAAGCACTAGCTCAGGTTGTAAAACAGATTATTAGATGACTTTGTATCAAGTTCTAAGTTCAGATTTATACGTGTAAGAATGTGTGTGAGATCTAATTAAGGAAGCAAAAATATGGAAGAAAGCTGAAGAAATTAGAAAATAACGTTATTTTTAAGTGAATATCAATGCTGCAAATCCTTTCTTTTTGAATGGTCCTTATTCTCTTACTTGTGCCATTGCAGTATTTGATGAATTTTGCAACTAGTCCAGAAACTCCTTTATCTTTCCTAGCAGGACACATACTACTTTTATTTATATTTAGGTCTGACCCTGCAGAAAAATTTCTTCTTGTTTATTATTTAAATTAATGTAAAATCAAATTCTTAGCATAATGATCAAACAGCCTGTGGGAAAATATGTAATAATTATGCATTGTTGTTCAGTCCAACATACTTATAAAGTAATGCAGCTTATCTGCCTTCTGAAGTGAAAGCAGTAAACAAGCAAACAAGAAAATATGCTAAACACAAATCTCGTGTCTCAATCTTCATTCTGTTTTATCTGCTGATGCTTCTTGTTAGAGCACTGTCTGAACACTCTACAGTCTGTATCACTTAATGCTCCAGAATGTCTGCATTCTCTCTGCTAACCCAGGGGTGATTTTCTGAGTCTAGGGTTCCTTCGTACATGTTATGTTCTGAGTCTGCTCAGGTGGAAGGCAGATCCTAGTAGAGTGAGTGCCCTTCTGGCATGACTATCCCCACTGCCTGGTGAATTTTCACTCCTTCATTTTCTTTCACACCCTTTCTGGACAGAATTTTGAATTATTTTCTGGGTAGTGCCATCCATCAGATGTGTTAGATGAAGACTACATCATCATGTAATCACTGTTGTTCAGAAAAGCCCATAAAGAACTGTTTAGGATATATTTTTGGAATATGCAATATTGATTTTTATTTTTTATTTTTTTTTTAAGAAAACAAGAGAAGTTAAAATCTGAAAGGTCTTTCCTGGTTTTAGGCAAACAAACTAATAACTATCCTGTGAAGCAGCCAAATAAGATGTGTTGTACAGGAAGGTATCAACATTAACTGCATTTTGTGTGGAGCTTTCCTGGCATTTGAAGATAGCTGGCATGCCTTGGGAATGCCCATGAGAGACCTGGGCAAAGACACAGATAATTTCTGAACTGTGTTAAGCTTAGGTGTGATCTCTGTGTTCAGCAGTGCAGCACTGCCAGTCTGGAGCTGTGCAAGGCAGGCAGAGAGGCACCAGGGAAACTGTACAGAAAAAATAAAACTGTGTTCAACATTAAGTAGATAGAAAATGAAGATTTGCAGCATTGTGTTATTTGAGTTTTGGTACCTGGCTCCAATCTTAAACATCTTTAAACACCTTTTCTGCATTTGCCAGAAGGCACACATTGTAATGCAGTATGGTGAACTTTGATTTTTCTTGTATGTCATTATTTGAGGCCCTTCTGTTGTCTTTTTTTTGATAACGGACACATTTGGCCACTGTCAAATTGAATGATTTTTGCATTCTTGGTTGACCAAGACTTCTTTTTCTAATACACTGATACAGTCAACTGTGCCAGTAAAACAATTATGCAAAATTGTGTGTAAAGGTTTAATGATACATGGCAGTGTTCATCACAAATCTAATTGCAGTTCCCACCATCTTTTCATAAACTAAAGGTTTCAAGAAGTTTTAATTTGTAACTGTGGTTAATCTCTGGTTTTAGAAAATATTCTTAATTTAGCAGACAGAGAATGTCTAAAATAAAGCCACTGTGAACTTTGGAAGGAAGCAGTAAATGGAAGTAGTGACTTGGAGGAGTTCTGGTGGTGTTTTATGTGCTTTCAGGTGGTGATTATGAGAACTCTGCATTATTACATGTCTCATTAAGTTACACAGTGTTATCCATTTTACCTTACAAATCCTAACTATGTATGGCTGATTGTGCACTGGCTCTGTAATGTGATACAAAGATATAATGATGGAGATAGCAGCAAAGAATGATGACTGAATACCTCCCAGAAAGAGAGAATGGATTAAAGCAGAATTGAGGTTTGACATCTGATTTCTACTTTGTGAACTGAATATTGGTTCAGAAAATGAGCAGTAAAGCACTGTTTGCAATGCTTTCACTGAAGCTGAAAATCCCATGAGTTTTTCTTGGTCCAGAATAGAGCATTTAGAAATATTTAAAAACTGATATTTCCACTTCATGTTTGCACTGGTATTTTCTGATTTCTGCCCTGCTGCTTTCCTTGGAACCCTGGGTGGGATTTAATCCTGCCACGGGAAGTAATAGAGACTCGTGTTATTATTAGAACTGTCATTTTATAGAGTCTCATTTTTGACTGGTCATTATGAACTGCAGGGAGAGGCCTTCTGCCCCAGCCACCACAGACAGAGCACACTTCTCCCCATTCCTGCTGAGACCATAAGGCTGTGTGAGGGAGGAGTATTGAAAGAGACCCTCCTTTCCGAGCCTTTGTGGTTAACAGTTGTCATAAGCTGTATGTTGTCTTTGTCATAAGGAAGCATTAAAGAACAGAAAGACTGGGAATAATGGATAGCCTCATGATGCTTTGTGTTACCTTGTTCGTTGAACATGAGCTGGTCAGCACATTTGGTGTTCCATGTAGTCAGATGTGTGAGCAGTTCTGTACTGAACACAGCAGCTTGTATAAGCAGCTTTAACTTACTGCTCCCTGAAAGCAGAGACCTGAAGCAGTTGTGTGAGACTGGGGAATGTTAATTGTTTGTGAAAGCGAATGAGCTTATAAAATAGTTGTTTTTGCAGTCTTATGTAGCTCACTGAGGGTAGCTGTGTCCTGCCAGAGTAAAGAAAGGAGAATGTTTTTTTTCTCTTCACAGAGTGCTAATACTTTCAGAGTTTGCTATAATGTGCCTTTAACAAACCGTGAACTTCTCTCCTACTGAGCCACTGCATCTTGCCTACATTCAGTGTAGGCAGAGAACCATTATACTAATCCACTCTACCATCATATCTCTAGCAAACACATGTAAGTGTTTTCTTTAAGTATTTTGATGCGAGCAGTGTTAATTCTTTGATTTGGCAACATAAACAAGCAGGAGATTTTGACTTCTCAACTTTTTAACCTTAGTTGTCTACGTTATGATTTTCAGCTGCAGTGTGTTTTGACAAATGTATGACAGTAACATTTGGAGATAGGTTGTTGTGAGGTGGCAGGTTTATTCACCTTAGAATACTTCACCTCTTCAGGTAGCTTAACTTTCCTATGTAGGCACTGAAATGATCAGTCTTTCACTTTGTTCTTTAACAGGTACGATTGTACGCAAGGCCTGATGCAATCCGAAGAGGATCAGGAGACTATGCCCTAAATATTACAAGAAGACTCATTGAATTTTATGAAGATTATTTTAAAGTGCCCTATTCCCTGCCAAAATTAGGTAAGATTTTCCCTAGAATGTGAAGTTCACACAGAGCCCAGGAAAATGCCTGCCTGTTTAAAGGACTGGAATGCACTAGACTTCAAAGTAAGGAATATTTAGGCTAACTTAGAAGGGTAAGTAAGGAATTTTTTTCTCTTTCCTGGAGAGGAAAGGAAGTCAAATTGTCCCCTCTGCAGTCTTGCACTGAAAGGAGCAAGAAGCAGACAGCACTTGGACTTGTTAGTCAATGAAACACTGGGAAGAGAACTTGGCAGCTTTCACTGATGAGTTTCTTTTTTCTTTTTTCTTTTTTGAATCTGTTTATTTTGAGCCTTGCTTTCATTAGGAAGCCATTGAGAAGCATTTATTTTGTAATATTTATATCTTGATGTCTGTGCTTTAGATAGGGAACAGAATCAAGAGTATTTGTAGTAAATGGGAGCCTCTAACTGTGTAAAGAAGTATCTGGTGTGTTTGTTCATGTAGTTAATTTTTGATGGTTAACATATGTTTAATTGTGTTGTAGCTTGCTGAAATAATTGGTGTAAACTGGTTTTTGCAGCTCAAGTTACCTAAAGTAGAAGCTGTCAATTTCTTTTGTTTATGAAATAGTTTCCTCTCTTCTTCCCTTTCACCACAGTCATTTATTCCCTGATACAGTTGAATATTTTACGCTATATTATTACACCTTCCCTACTTAGGGGCATGTTTGATCAAGATCCAGGAAAACCTATTGCTCAACAGCGGGAAGGAAACTTGTATTTGATCAGAAGTGTTAGAGTTGGAACCACAGGTGATCCTCCCAGGAGCTCAGGGTCTATTTCATTAAATCCTTTGCCTGCTGAGTAATGTTATTAGACTTACAACTAACAATGCAGGGGATAGATAAAGTAATTGATGTTGCTAGATGAGGATGTTGCATGAATATTTTATAGGGATGCTTTGGCATTTGTTTCTTGTTCTCTTTAAATGATGGGTTACAGGCAGTGTTCTCCTGGTGGTATATGCAAACAGATTTAAACATGGCATGTGCATTAGATTTCCCAAGTACCCTTTGATGCACAGTTTCAGGTATGTAATGGTGACTTCATACTGTAAGTTACAGACTTAGTGGTACCAAAAATTTAGAAGGAAAAGTATAATCAAAAACTTTTCTCTGAATATAAATGAAGAGCAGTGGGACTCCGATCATTACTTCAGATAGTTTACTGTGGACGCCAGGTAACAGCAGGCAGTAGTGGCTGTTTCTGTTTCAGAATATCTTTTACAATAGCAACATAAGTCCTTTCAACTCAGCGTGATTTATAGGTTATCATTATGCTGTTGCATTTCTTTTAAAACTATCTTATTGGAAATTAGTATGTTCAAGTTACATCCCTTTGCAACAGAATGGGGGAGTAATAATCACAAGTGAATATATATTTTTCCATCAAGTGTTCATAGGAAACTTGTGTTAATAGGAAGTACTGCTTGAAAACTTGAGCTGTCTTACAGTATCACTACAAAATAGTACACAAAATTTATTATGCTATAATAGAGTTAAATTTATTTAGCGTAAAGGAATGTAATGTAAAATACAGAAAATTTTAACATGCTCTTGGTGATATAAATATTTTTGAAAATTTGAATTGAATGTGAAGTACTTTGTTCCTGGTTCAAGAGAATGCTAAGATCACTAAGCTTAAGAATATGCTATTGCCTGTAACACAATTGAGTGCTGATATTTAATTACTTATTTTTGCTGGAAAATGGAAGGTTGGAGACAATAGTGTGGCTGATGAATAGAAGATGAAAATACGGCAGTATTTCTACAATAGAGATTTTACAGTAGTATTAAGTCTATCTGAGGGGTCTAACGAGAGACAAAAAGAAAAGCATTGTCTACAGCTGTTGAGGGAGTGCTCATTGTGAGAATGCTTTGATACAGAAAATGTGCCTGTACTTTCTGAGGCAAAGAACTGTAAAGGGCTGTTACCTGGTATACTTCTGTCCTCACTGCAGAGCATTGTGTATTTCATTAAGGTTTCTGTCTACAGGGCATATAGGCATATAGCCTGAGGGCATTTAGGTTTTGAAAATGTTACTTTATCACAGGGACCTGTGCTCATTTGTAAATTTGTGTTGTTGACATCCCTTTCCACAGACACTTGGCATATCAAGTTATTGCTTGTCATCTGAGATTGTAGTAAACTAGCTAGGATTCTGTACAGGAACCATTTTGTCCTGACAGTTTTGACTACTTGCCTGTCCTTTGACCAGGCTTTTTTTTTTTGCTGTACTTATTTGCTGTCAGATATTTGTGGTTGTTGTTGCCTGTTGTGGTCTTCTCTGAGTTCTTTACAGTGTTTATGGTTATCAGGAACTGTGGAGAATCTGGGGGAACCATTTTGTCACCCAGTGACAAGCATTTTTAGGAGTCTGACTGACTCTGACTTCTCTGAACTCTGCTGACTTCTGAATATGCTGGGACAGTACAGTCATTTGCCAATTGATGTGCATTCTGGTAATGAATGTGAAATGGGGATTTTTCTCATTTGAATAACCAATTTCCACATTTAAACGTTCTTCTTAGCTTGTAGATATGCAGTTTTCTTCCATATCATGCTATGAACTTGATGATGATCATGTAGGGTTTTAAACTAATAGCTCTTGTTTGAATTTCATTTCTGAAAAATAATTCAAGTCTTTAAAAAAAAAACAGATTTTCCAATATAATATCATTATAAACAGTAGTTAAAATGAGGGGTGGATAAGGCATTGGATTTTACTTAATTCTGAAAAGATATGCTGTAGGGTTTTTAATTGTGTTTCTATGGATATTGAATATAAAATACATTTCTGTATTTGTGTCACATATTTAGTTTTAATCCAGTTTGCAGTACACAAAACATTTTCTTCATATGTGCAGAGCTTTTTCTTGCAGAGATCTTCGAGTCTGGAATAGTTTTCCTGTGGGGAATGATTAGGTAAGCAAAAGCTTTTCATGCTTGGACAGTTGTGACTCTTTAAGCTGTGAATGATATGGAGTGGAGGGGCTGACTGTCTCTTCCAGGGAAGAATAAAGGGCCATGCTGTGAGGTTGGCAGGAGGCAGGTGCAGACAGTACAAAAAGATTGCAGCTACTGAGGCAGGTGGTAGATTTATGAAACTTGTCAAAAGAGATTCTAGATGCAGTCCGTAGGTCCAAAGGAAAATGTGAACGAATACACAGCTTGCTCCGAAAGTAATGCCTCCTATTTATTTCAGTGGAAACTACAACAGGTACGAAGAGCAAAATAACTCTATTTGATAGAGCAAATTCTCAGCTATAAAACACTGTTTTTGAACATGGCCACCACCATTAGCTATGCCAGCAGTGAACAAGAACCTATATGCCACACTGGTAAAAATCTGCATGGCCGTCTGTCTGCATGGCTCCTCTTTCATGTCGCTGTTGCCACTGCTGTAACACACCACCCACCACCTCACTGTGCTCACATCCACTGTTTGGTCTCCATAGATGTTCGGGAAGCATCAATAAATGTCAGTGAGTGCCATTTTTTTCACTTGGAGGAATTCAGTGATACACCTTTGCTTCCTGTGCACTCCATGTCAGATGCTATTCTGCCTGACTGCTCATCTGCTGCCATCTGTCACACAGCAACAAAGCGTAATGGAATATTGGTGGGAGGGTTCAACCTCAACTGTCATACCTCCAATATCCACCTCTGACATCATGGGCCAACATAATAACATAGGAGGCATTACCTTCGGAGCAGCCCTTGTAAGAGTCCTGACAAATGGAAGGATGAACAGTTGGTGAATTGAGTTTTAGTTACAGAAAAAGGATAGAAGAAGGTGAATACTTTTGCTGTTTTGTCTTGAGGGTTGTAGAGATGAATCAATATTTAATCTATAAATGCTATAATGTGGTGTGCAAGTTAAAATGTATCTTAAAAAAATGATATATTTTTTGGAAGTTGAAGAAATCTTTTTCTCAACAGAATTAGTACATGGCAACTTTAAGATTATTTAGGATAATTTAATGATTTTTTTATGGGTGCATCCAAGGTACTAATTACCTTGTTTGTGCAAAAAAGATATGGTCTTGTTTTCATTATACAGCACAAAACACTTTGAAGTTTTGAATGCAGTCTCAGAAAGTGTTTTTCCAAGATGTTCAGTGAGTATGCTGCACAATGGAAGATTGAGCCATTAACATTTACTCTTAGAATATTTTTGAAGAACAGAGTTCAAATTTTGAAGTGTATTATAGAGAAGTTTATACTGTTTCCTACAGTTTAAGAAATTGGTCAGCCATGTAAGGAAGAAGCTTAAAGGGGAACTGTTCTGACTTTTAAAGGAAACTCGCATGTATCTGATCTGTTTCCTGATTGTTGATAGTGAATATATTGATGAGTGAAAGTGATGTTGCCTTTTGCAGTCTGATGCATTGGAGGTCCAGAATGAAATGTTGGGATGATGCTGTATGGTGGTTGAGTGATTTGATGATCAGTTAAAAACTGATTACTTTACTATTAGCTTGACTCCAACATTTTCCCAACCTATTCATTGGAATATTGCTTTCTGACCTGCTATCCCTTCATCTGCACTCTTTTCTGCTTTTACTACTTTCTGACTTTCCTCTGGTTGTCCTTCCTCCTCTCTATAGCTTCTTTTTGGATGAACATAACTCCATGTTCTTGCCTGCATTCTTTGTGTTAGTTCTATCGAGTTCATAATTTCTACCCTTGTCCTTGGTATTTGTCCCTAAAAAGGTAGCCACCTGTCCAGCTCTGGTGTGGAATTGCTATGTTACACCAAGTAAGGTAGCTCATTTTTCTTTTCCTATCTATAAAATGAAAACAGTAAGCAATACTTTTCTGGTCTTGTTTTAACAGTAGTTGAAAGTGATTGTGAGTTTTTTCTTTGGTTCCCTTTTGATTGAGAGGTTGCCAACCTGAAAATTTAAGAGATGCTGATCTGATCTAACCTCTAGCCAAGGGCTTCTAAAGTTTCATGGCATTCTTATGAGATCAGGGTTACAGTTTCTATCTGAGCTGCACATAATCTTTTTGAAATATTTCCAGTCTTTCACTGAGAGACAATCCATCACAACCCTGTAGGAGAAAGGAAAAGGAACACTAAACTTAATAAAGTCTGAATGAGTGGTGTATTAACAGTGTTCTGAATCTTGAAGGAAGAACTGCAAAAAGAGTGATGCCCTGGAAGTGGGGCATTTGACTTCTGGAATGAGAAAGGTGGGAGGGCAGGCACTTAGAACTTGATTCATGTGTGTAAACATAGTTATCTGGTAATGTTTAAAATGCCTTGGAATATCCTGAATACCTCTAGTTCCTACTCCTCATGGCCTCCAAGTGAGATGCTTTTGGTCCATGGCAATTTCATGCCTGACAGCTCTACATGGATATTTTTAATAACTTGAAGCATCTCAAATGGGCCTATCATCCACGTTTAAGCAGTAGAGGCAGAATCTTCTTTGACTGGCTATTTGAAACATGTCTGGTGGCTCTGCACACATTTTGGTTGATATAGAACATTCGTACACATAACAAACTATGTCGCTTTTACCTTGACCTTTGCAGCTTCTGTTTTGAGACTGCTTTTCTTTTTTAACATTTCTAAACTCTGAGCGCTTCAAAACAGCAACTGGTCAGCTCTCCAGAGGGAAACATTCCTGCTCCAGCCTTAGCAAAAGACAATGTTTTTCTCTGAACAGTGCTTTGAAGTATGAAAAGGAGCTGTGAGTTACTAAACTGAAACAAACAAACATCACCATAGCATGATGTTAAGAAAAAAAGGGAAAAAATAGCATTCACATAGGACTTTGTCTTAATGTATTGCTATAAACTATGATAAATGGTAAGCTGATGCTTTCCAGTAATTAGTACAGTGCAGATTGTGATGGGCATTGAAAATGGCTTCAGAAGTTTATTGAGAGGAAGCTGATTTCCCTTCCATGAGTTGGCATGACGCAAGCTTCAATCTGATACAGTTTGCAGGAGACAAGAAAAATGACATTGAGAAATAAAGCAGGTTTATATAGAATAAGATGAATAGGCACTGGTGGAAATAATCCTCTTCTAGTGAAATGCTTTCTTTTCGTTATGTAGATATTGCCCTCTCCTCTTAATTAGGCCATGAATAAAATCCAAACCTCTCAAACAAGGAAAATGCTCAGTGGTAGCATTATAGCCAGTAATGCTGTTCAGTCAGCCTATAGTAAAAAAAGAAAAGGTGACCAAATCTGACAGCATCCCCATTGGCTACTCAGCTAAATCATCTTATGACACCAGTTGGCTTTTAGATGATTAATTAAGAAAATAAGAGAGGGTGATGCTGTTATGAGATTGCTACAGAATGTGGCATTGTTGGAGGCTTTATGGAAATGCCAGAGCTATTTGAGTCATGAGAATGCGTTGTGCTCATTCCTTCCTGTGCATTTAAAGAGGCTTTTTCCGACGTTTCTCATAAGTGAAGCATTTGAGCAGTTGGCAACAATGTAGGAATGGATGCACCGAACTTAAGCAGTCTGAAAGCAGTGTCTACTCAAAGTAGAAATGTGAGAAATGTAGATGCATTCAGAAAAAGATGCTATTTTTTCCCCCACAATTAGCAGAAATGAATCATCTGCGCAGAGGTACCAGTGGAGGTATCTCTGCTAGCTGCAGAGAGTGGAAATCTGGCTAGTTTAAATTTGACATCTGATTTTTAGATGGCTGAAAGATGGGATGAATTCTTTCACAGAAGTTACAAAAGTGTTTGATAGATGCAGAAACTCTACAGAAATTATGGCAACTCCCAGGAAAATATGTGAACTTCTGCTTGGTAAGAGAGAGTTAACTATCTAAAAATGCGGGAATATAAAATACTTTTCAGATAGCTGTGGCTAAAGTAGTTTTCATTATTGCTCTTTTCACTCTGCTACAGCAGAGCTGTCATCTGTGATTGTCTTCTCCAGGGCTGCAAGTGATTGTTTGTTAGCTTAATCATACTGTTCTTCTCCAGAGATGTTCACTTATGAATATCAGATTTTCGAGAATAATTGTGATCTCTGCTGTAAAACAGTATTGTTGGAACAGGAACCCTCTTGACCATGTCCAATACAAGATATTTTTTTAATAAGAACCCACTGAAGACTGTTAATAACTCTAAATCTTAGAGTTGAGAGAGTTCATCATACTTTCACCAGTAACTACAACCTTTTTTTACCAGTAACTTTACTATATTTTAAAGAAACTTTTAGAAAAGAAGCTTAGGCCATGGCCCCACCATGAGTTTCGTGTTTGCATAGGCATTGGGAACTGCACTTTCTGTAATAGGATAGGGGCTGAATGTTCCTAGGATATTGGGAGAGCTATTTAATGAGCATAGCATGACACTTAGGATGTGGAGATTAGAGCTTTGTGGAGGAAAAAACAAGTATATAAGTGTTTGGAAGAAAGAGAAAATGATATAACAGGAATGGGATGGAATTAGATGACATTCATGAGGGTTTGCATATGGATTCCTGGTCAGTATGCAGGAAGGCTGGATTTGTAGTAGGAAGTGCTAAACTGTGAATTTCCTTTTAATAATCATAGCTATAATATTCAGGTTGAATAGAAGTAGGTAGTGCAGTTGGTCTAAATCAGTTAATTAAAGCACTAAGGAGAACATAAAAGAACATAGTGGTCTATTTTCTCAGTATTAGGCTGGTGTGAGAGATAGAAACATGACAGTCTCTACATGTGGAATATATTGTGGAGGTGTTATACAGTGTGTTTGAGTGTATTGTCTGCTGATGGAAAGGGGAAATGACTGCTTACCTGATGAAACAAATGGTTCACTCCTGCAGTCTTTTGCAGTGAATGGTGTTTAAAAAGCTCCATCAAGATGGCTGTATATCTACAACCAAATAACAGTATAACACAGCTAAGAGACTAACAGAAGCATGGTCATAATGCCACTATTCAAGTAAGCATGTTGTACTTACGGGAACAGCAATACGTTTCAGTGGTATTGTCTTTTCTTTCAACATTGTGGTTTCAGGCCTCTTGCATTTCATTTGGAAAGTGAAGAAGACCAAGTTTCAGGCCAGGAAGCAAGTTCACATGAGTCTAACAGGAGTTATAAATGGTTGCAACGAACTCTTTCTTTCAGTCTTGTCTAAACTGGTTTGTTCTCTACTTGTTTCAGCTCTGCCTGGTGTCAACACTTGCTGAATGCTGTAGGTTCTTGCACTGGCTCTCCAAAGCTGAAAGAGTTAATGCCATGCCAAAGTCTATTCAGGACCTTATTTAAGATGCACAACTTATTTAGATTAAAACTCACAGAGGAACACCAGTATAGCCTACTTTCTCAGTTCACCCAGGCTAGAGAGGCTTTGAGGACTTTTCTCTTGGCTTTTCCCCTCACTCCCAGTACTTAGAGCTGTTAATAGTTTGCTTAGCTCCCTGTCTTCCTTTTCCTAGGTAGATCTGACATTTGAAGAATCATTAAATGTGTGTTTTAAGGCTTTGCTGTATTTTAAAAGATGCTCTGTAACTTCTACTTATTCAGACACACTTATTGGGTGGAATGACAGCTTCCATGCAGAAAGACTAAAAGATAAGAGCAAAAGGAGATTTCAACAATACTTGCACTGTATTCATTCCTCCCTCCCCCCCCCCCCCCCCGAGATTACAATTGATTCCACAGCAATTTTGAAAAGACTACCATCATTTTCATGCTGATTAGAATTTGTAAGAATGTGTGATTTTAATTGTTTGTAAAATCAATATCATTTAGAAATGAAAATAAAAAACAAGTTAATTGGATTTTTTTTTTCTTTCTTTCTTTTTTTTTTTTTCTGCAGCAACAGAGAAGCATTCCTAGTAGCTCTCCAGGTTTTCAGTGTTAGAAGGATTGGTCTTCCTTAGCATAGCTTGTTATGCTCTCCATGTGGTATTGTGACGAAGTTTGCTTTCCATTAGTTGTTGGTTTGAAGGCATTAAACTTATCACTTTGAGAAATGAGTTTCACTAGGCAAAACTGATAAGAAAGCACTTTGACCATTGACTCACTTAAACTGACTTGTATTTGCTTTTGTTCTTTTTTTTTAATGTCTAGCTTGAAATTTGCATGCATATCTTAAAATCTCGATGTTATTCACTCTTACTGTAACACCAAGGTCCTTAATTGTCCTACCAAGAACAATCATTCTTCTTCACTGAGGATATTATGCGCTGCAAAAAAATAAGTGAGAGGTGCTCACAAAAACATTCGATACAATTATTACTTTTATTTTTTAAGAGTTATGCAGTACTAGTGCTGTGAGAGTCACAGGAAAGTAATCAGCATCCTGAATATTAGAAATAGTTAAAAGTCTGTATGCAGATGTATAAAATAAGCTTTCACATCTTCCTTCTATTCTGTAAAAAACCATGGATACAGACATAAAGCAGATATTTTCATATATCATGAAAGGGCATGAGGAGTTTCTTTCAAGAGATTATGACAGTGTCACGAAAAGATTATAACACATTAAAGTGGGACTTAAATAGGCCAGAGATTTCTGTCTGTACAAAAGATGTGAAGAATTGTATAACTACCAAGCTGAATAAACCTATTGCTGCTGCCTAGATTCTGTTGGCTTAGTTATAAACCTTCCACCTGTACTAGGTAGTTTCTGTAAGCTACTGAAATTCAAAGGGATGTACGTGCTCACCTTTTATTGCTTTCGCTAAGGATATTGTAACCGAAAAGATATCCTAACGCAATCAAGTATGCTGCTTTTGCAGCACCTTGCCTGAAGCAACTTCATTTTCGCATTAAAGAAACCAATGATTTTCAGCATAAAGATGAAAATATTAATATGGCTGAACAACTTTCATTAAAACAAGTGAACTGTCGCTGTAGATACTTTTTCTTTCTTTCTTTTTTTTTTTTAAATGCATGCTGGAAAGCTTCTTGAAATGGTATCGGGACATTAAAAGAATCACTTGGGGGGAAAAAAAAAAAACAACAAAAAACTGGAGGTCTCTGGCAGATATTGCTAAACTTACTTTTCCTGTTCTCCCTGGCTGTGCATGTAATTCTCCCCTTTCTTTGCATCTAATATATTCAAATGCCATCTGCTTGTGTATTTAAAACATAAAATTTCCAGATTCAGGATCAGGTCTGCGAAAGCTGCATTTTCCTTCCCTCTCTCTGTGATTCTTATCAATAATACTTTCTAGTGAAGCTGTCCTCATGAAGATATATATTTGTCATAGTGATAGCACACTTCAGAAAGTGTATTAAGCTAAACCAACTCCCACTGTTCAGCTCAAAAATATGTTCCTTGTCATATGCTACTGCTCACTGAAATTAAACTTAGAAAATATTTTAGACTGGAGAGATTGAGTCACTTTTTTCTCATGGTGTGCTCCACTTTGGCATGGCTGTGCACACTTGTCCTATTTTACATTATGGAGTGGTTGGATCCCAGAGCAAGTGGGAGGGGGGAAGGAAAATTACACAAAGACACATGAAAGACAAGCACTTAAAAATGTATTCTGAAGACCTCTGTCACAAGTGTCTGCAGTTACTGCTATCTCTCTGATGGCATAGATAAACCTTTGGAAACCTTGTCAGAATAACTTTTGAGTCTACGGCTTTGTCACCAATCCCTCAGCTCTGTAATGACAGGTGCCTCCTAAAACAGCAACACAAGTCAGTGGTTGAATTTCCCATATGAAATCATGTCAGATACTTTCATAATTGTCATAATACCTAAGCATTTTATAATCACTACTGTCTGTTTACGCATTATGCACCTCAAAAATGAAGAAGTACTGGGGCTCAGTTGTACAATTCAGAGACACAGTGGAAAGTTGTAGTACTGAGAGGAGAAGATACTTTGTTTATCAGACCTGCATAGAGTTCACTTGTCAGATGAGATGTGAGTGTATAGTGCAAGAGAAAAGAAACAGAAGGCAGTTGGAATATTTTTTTCATAATTAAGCGTTGATTGTGCAGTGGTATGAGAGGGACATAAATGTTGCTCCAACATTTCCTACTTTAAAACTAGTCTGAGAGTTCTTTTTCGTAGGGTGCTAACTGTCAGGTGTGGAAATACATACAATTTCATAAGACTGTCAGAACTGCAACTGAGACACGTAGAAAAAGATATTATATGGCTTTTAACTGTTAATTTAACATGGTTTCCTAGGTATTTCTTATCCATATTCTTGAAATGGTTTATGTTTTGGTTCTGTCTTGAGGTAATCACGGATAACAGTTTTGTGAAGAAGCATAGCTGTTACTCAGTAACAACCAGATACACCAGGAATGCAGTTTTATGCTGCATGACATATCTCCAGGTATTTCTGTAGAAATTCTACAGCAGTTTTCAAGTGATTAAGAGGATGTGAATTGTATACACTATGATTGATAACAGAATGTTATAATGTACCTCTTACCAAAATCTTCCAAAGGTAAGAGTGTTGTCAGATGATACCAAAGGATATCAAGAGTTTCTGCAAGTCGTTCAGAGTAACAATAATCAGACTGCTTCCTCTAATGCCCTTATTGCATTTGGAGACAGTTGGATGAAGGACCAATCCCAAAATTCACTCTATTATATTTTCAACAGTCCATTTCTTAATTAAATGAAAAATAACGTAAAACTCTAAAGTTCTCTTTCTCCATCGTCAAAATACCATTGCTATGTGGCAACTCTGTTACTTGTGAATATGGAATATAGAATAGTAAAATCCAAGTACTTAGCCAGAGGGAAATTTAATGTTACAGTTTTGAAGTGAAG
This sequence comes from Phasianus colchicus, assembly GCF_987193195.1. NCBI lineage: Eukaryota > Metazoa > Chordata > Aves > Galliformes > Phasianidae > Phasianus > Phasianus colchicus. The sequence goes on from NC_143436.1 coordinate 37,447,534, forward strand.
AAGTAAAACGGTACAAATGAATATAATGCAATTTAAAAAAACAAAACTATCCCTACAAGTAGTTCTTGCCTCTCAGAAGTGTGTGTATATTTGCCTGAGTGCTATTTCAACATTAATCTATTTTTCCAACCATGCTCATGTACATATAGATAGGCACATACAAACATACACTCAGTATCTTGGTTCTGTTTATATATAATATGATTAATCCTGTTAATTAAGGTTTTATAAATACTCTTTTGTTGATAATATCCCAACCAGCAGGTACCACACGTTTCTGGAGGCTCTCTCAGGTCATAGTTCCCATCTTCCTGCTGTTATGTGATAAATAGATTGCCTGGGGGGGGGGGATTAGACATCCCACAGCCAAACATGGTTGCACAGCAGAGCAGGGAGTCTGGGAACACAGAATCTTACTTTCAGTCATTAGATGAGTTTGGAGCTGTGGATACTTAAGAACTGAGTCATTAGTGAGTATGATCTCTTGCGGGCCCTTATCTGAAGGTCTTGTGAGGAAGATGGAGCCTGTTTGCAGCTGTGGCTGTTGTCTTTCCTTTTTCTGGTGACTTTTTCTAGCTGCCTCTTCCACTTACAGGTCCTCCTTGGAGTATTGTTTCATCAGATCCGAGAAAGGTGAGACACGCAGTCTATATCTTACATGGAGAGTTTCATGAGCCAACCACTTCAGTAGTATAACTTATCTTCTTCCCTCTTATTTCTGCTGGGTTATTTTTAACTAACACATTCCAGAGATCTGTTTTTTAGGCTGGTTCCTCAGTTTAAACTGCACTGCTGAGCTGAAGTGAACTATAATGCGAAGATGGTGGCTGGGCTGAGGGTGTAATCTGGAAATTCTTAAAACACCTTACCTGTCATTGTTGATAAAACTGTAACCTCAGGAAGTCACAGATGGAGTGGCTCTAATAATAAGTTTAATTCTAAAGTAACTTACTGTTCATACATAAGGCATACATGAGTGATATCTGTGTTAGAAAAATCAGGGGACTTCACCATCAAACTCCTTGGTTGCTGCCTGTTAACAGAGTAAAGATGGCAGAATCAACTCACCTGAAGAACTGTCTCATACCATACCACCAGTTTGCTTCCATTATTTGGGTAGCCTGTAAGTAAAAGCCGACAGATGCAGAAGCTGTAAAATTGTTTCACTTCAGTGATCATGTTTACGAAGAGAGTTCCCACAGGGAGATAGTAGGACTGGAGATAATATAAATGTCTCTTTCCATATCAAAACTTCTGACTTGACAACCAAGCTATTTTATATTTTGGAAGGTAATTCCATGTAGAACCAGTTTTGTGACAGCATATTCTTTGATCTGTGAGACTGGTGAGCTTTGCTGAAACTCATTTTAACACTCCTAACTAGGAGTTTGCCTTTGCTGCACATCCAGGATCAAGGCATTTTGACCTGAGGATTATAAACAAGTTCAGGCAGTGCAGTATTGCTCTTTCTTTGTGTGAAGATGGAAATATCTGTAATATCTGAATTAGTTCATGGGATTAAAATGAAAAACTGCATGTAGGTTTATTTAAAGGCTTTTTAGATGTCTTTGTCTGTCTATTGCCACTTACATGCAATAGTGCTTTTCTTGTCTTCGGGTTGCTAAAACCTCGTTTCTCATATAGACCGCTATAAAATAGGATTTCAATAAATACCCACTGCATATTGCAAATGTGGTCTTTTCAGGAATATCTTTTCTCTTTCTTTGTACTCTAGCACCGTGTTCTTCCTTAAATTAAGCATGCTCTGTCATGGAAGTGTAACAAGATAATTTGCTGGTGGCATTTCTTCAAGTTTCTAACAGTTCGATCAGTAGCGTCTATCTCTCGCTGTGATGGAGGTGATGCATTGTGCATTCACTTCAGATGCATTTCTTTTGTATCTTCTGATTGACATTTCCCAGATGTGTAAATAAAGTTCCCCAATAAAGGGAAGGTATCATCTTCATCCTCTCACATATCAGTTACAAAGGGATACATTGTCAAATGAAAACTGTGATCCATTTGTTTTGGTTTGAATTGATTACATATTTGTTATCATTTACATTACAGAGTTGTACCCACGAAGATTCTTTCCTTAACAGAGGTAGTGAAAATTAGATGCACAAATTGGGTTTTATAGTAAATATTAGACCCTCAGCTTACATTTTTCTTTTTTTAAGTATTTTAGTTTATCCCTCTTTGCTTTCCTGGGAAGGACTGACTGTAGAGACTGGTTACTGGCTTGTTGAGTTGCTGAGTGTCATTATTATAGAGCTTATTGCCTCTTCTTTCTCTGGTCTTTCTGTGAGTGACATTTCAGAATGATAACCACCTCTGAGTTGAATTTTTTTTCTCATTTGTATGTGATAATTTCCTATGTATACATGGCTTCTAAACTCTACTAACGGGAAGCTGAATCTGAGTTCTTTCCCCAGTTGTTGAAGGCTATAATCTGAGATCTACTTGAAATTTAGAATTTGTATAGAATTTGTATAGGCACAAAATTTGATTGATGACAGCAGATTATTTTTATTTCTTAGAAAGAGTTTTTTCTTTCATAGCTAAAATAGAGTTGATAAAGTTTGTTTGTTTGTTTTTTTAAATCTTCCTTTATTTATTTTTCCTAAAATCCTAGCTTTTGACATGTAGGTTTATGGACTTTCTTGATTTTTATCCTGAATGTTTAGATTGTTTCAGGTAGACTGAGTGGTTGGTGGATAATACTAGCTTCTCTGTATTATTGTGTGAAGTTCTACATCCCTGCCAACTTGACCGTGAAGGCAGTATAGCTGAAAAACTTAACGGCATATAAATAACCTTTTGTTTACCTTTTCTTCTCTCAGTATTATCTTTGTGTCCACTGGAGCTGGTTTAATGTTGAATACATCTGTCTGTCCATAAACTTGAGTGTGCAGCTCTTCTCCATGACAGCAATTTTTACTTGATTTCTTCCCTTTGTGTTTTTATGCATGGTGATCAGTAGTGAGATTGGAAATCCCAGGTGAGGCTAGACTAGAAATTCAGCACATGGCTGGAGAGCTGCCAGTTTGAGAGTCAATATGAAACACCTGATTTTGCTTGTGGTCTGCCAGCTGGTTGTCCTTCATCCTCAGTATATATACCTGGTTGATGTTTTTAAATGGGATTGTACAAAAGCTTAGATGACTTCTGATATGAAGACAATGTTCTTTCTGCTTGATCTTTAAAATATGATGTCTCATTTAGGTTTAGGCTTTGGGGTTATCATACACATTTGGAATGTTTTCATTTAAGAGTCTCTATTCAATTTGGTGAGACTTCATTCACTTCCTTTATGTTTTTTGTTTTTTTTGTTTTTTTTTTTTTTTAAATCTTGATATTACTATTAAATTTAATTTCTTATGCTTTTATGTACTATCCAAAACTAGAATACTATACAGTTTTAGGAGATGAGATTGGGGAGCATTCATTTCCTGTATTGCATATAGATACAGAACTTTGTGAAGAAGAGTTCTGAATTACTGTATTGTAGTACAGGTGAGATGCATGACTGGGTTTGTGCTTAAATTGCTCATTACTGTGTACTGAAACTGAGCAAAAACATAACATTAGAGTATTTTATACTTTTACAGTCATCACTGTTGATTAATGTACCATAGCTACTAGCAGTACGTTTATGTCTTGTGGGTTTCCTCAGCTAGGCTGTAATCCCATCAGCTATTATAAATCAAACAGGACTAGGAAGATCAAAATTTGCATGGAGGCTGTCCTATTGGCAAGACAGTCTTTTTATTTCAGTAGGTGATGTTCTGCTTCTGATCAGCTCAATTATTCTGTTGCTGTTGGATGAAGTGCAAGTGAAATAAATCCTTCAGCACATCATGCCTTAAAATAATTGTGCACTTTGGGAGGAATTAAAATGGATGCTTACACTGGTCAAATTCCAACATACTGTAAATTGTGTTTGTATTTTATATAAATCTTCAACTTTTAAAACCAGTCTAATCCAAAGTGGCTTCAAAATAGTAAGTGAAATGATTAAGTCAGCACTGAATTGTCATAAAATCTGTCATAACTCACTATTACCTAAGCTAAATTTTATAGTTTGCATAGAATTTAATTTGTGCTTGTTTTTTCTTCAGTGAAATTTATAATTGGATTCACAGATTTTTTTTTTCTGTATATTATCTACTGAATATATAGAGTACATATTTACAAAACGAGAGTCTTATGTCGTCCTAAAATTGCCAGAAAAAATTATACCCTATATATATTTTCATACAGTTATGGGTAATTCTGGAAGAACCTCATAATGTCAGATATTTCTGATCACAAAGGAGTGTGATGACTTTGAGGTTGTAAGTTTTATAAGTTTTTATAGCTTGCAAATTTGATTTATAACAAGTGATTTAAGTGATGTTCTGGGATGGATAATAAAGCGGAGATTGATATCTAAATATATTAATGGCATTCCTGTTGAATAACAATTGAATAAATATTCTTGTATTTTATCATTGAAAATAACACTGTTAATTTTAGTTTTTCAGCTGTCAATAATTTTTTTTTTTTTGAAGAAAAGCAGTTTTAAAATGTATCCAGTGTTTTCTTTGAACCAGTTAACAGGCATACCATCACTGAACATATAAAATAGCTATTTTTGTTAGTAATAGAAGAAGTTGTGTTGTGCTGCACATTCAATTGAATAATTTGCCAATGGAAGTTTCATTTTGGGAGCTATTTCAACAAATCATGTATTTGACTGAATATAATAAGTAGATGGTTGTTTTTTACTAAAACATAACGTTTAAAAATGTCAGTGCCCTAAGCTTTTAAACATGAAGCTGGTAGAAGCCAATAGGTGATTTCTATCTGCAGCGGTATTAAATTTACATAAGTTTGGTAGCTAACAGATGTCAAGAAGAAATGTTTAAAATTCATGAAATAAAGTATAAATGAAGAGGAAATTGAAACAGAACATTTATTTACTTGCAAGAGATTTCATTTTTGAAGAAATGAATGTGTTTGCCTTCCTTGGCTCCGACCGCATTGAGGCTTATCCTATGTTTTATGGCTCTTACAACACTCTGGCTGTCAGGATTTTCCCTTCCTAGAAATACATATATTAGCTGCATGAGTAACAGACCAGCAAACCTTTTCAGTGCCGCTTACTTGGATTTCCTTGAAATTACTGGCTTGAGGACCAAATCCTATGTTTCTCAAAAACAGATGATCATTAATTAAAAATCAGTTTAATTTCCAGGCTAACGGACTTTTTAGTTGAGTTTTTTGAATCCATGGACCGGGAAACCTTCCCTGTTGTGTCTTCTCAGAGTTTATTTCAAACTGTGTTACTGTCATGTATTGGCTTCAGGATTGAATCTGGCTTACAAAACTGTTTAGTCCATTACTGTTTGCTGCTTTTTCCCCACATGGGCAATTAAAACTGTTAATTGGATATTGCTGTAAATCAGCATGTTGAAATGACACAGGTTAAAATAAGCTGTCTGGAAAGATTCCCTTTGACATTTACGTTTTTTAAAAGATACAGATACATTTCCACCTTCACTTTTTAAAGATACATGAAGAAAAAATTACCTTAGAGGAAATAACCTCCCCCAATAATTTGCACATTAATATGGGCCAATATTTCATGAAGGAGTGTCTGCAGTCTGTTATTTCAAAATGCAAAAGAAATGGACAGGAGTCAGCTTTTATCTAGACTACATATATAAGCATGTTGGGATTCTTTGACAGCCCTTTTTCTACTGGTCAGCTTTTTCCTGTGAATTTTGTTTTGCTTTCTGCCAAAAAAGATAATTTATTGGCATTGTTTAAAGAAGTAAAAATTCTGTTTCCTTTTGCAAATTAGCCTGAAGTGAGTCACTTCTTTTCCATGTGTCTGAGATGATGTTAAAGTAGCTGGGGAAGGAATGGGATGTGCTGTTGGTACAAAGTTGTTATCAGCTGAGAAATGTTCTTTCTCTGTGATTTTTTTCCCTCTGTTTGCAAGATCTTTCTTCAAGCTGGTGTTGACAAGATAACAGTGAGAAAGGTTGTTGAGAAGGATACGGCTGTAGTCTCCTGGAGAATTGCTATATTCCCCTGTACATCAAAAGTTACTGCATGCCAAGTAATCTATGTGAAAAGAGAGAGAATGATTTGCCATTGACTTTTTACTGTCTGAGAAAGCAAATTGTCTTTTCTGTAGTGTTGTGGAGAATTTGTGTTATTTTGTTAAATGATTTCTAGGGTAGAATAAAAGCATCTGGAGGAAACAATTGCAGAGAAAAGCCCAAGGGATAATCTTCAGGTACAGCCAGATAATTAGAGCTTTAGCTATACAGGCTGTTTGACGTGTGATTGCATGCCCAGTGGAGTCAACGGGAAAATCCTGAAATGGAGTCCACAGACATCGTTTCAAAGCTTTAGGCTGGCAGATGAAAGAAGCCAATTTCTTGCAACAGTTCTGTTGTGAAAAAACCCACGCTCTTCTTCCATTAAGCAATGTTTCAAATTCAGAATTTCTTCCCAAGCAGAAATCTGGTTTTGGACCAAAGAATGTTGCTTTGCCTTTGTTACTTTTTCTATGGCTAAGAACACTACTGCAGGGGAACATTACAGAAATCTCTAAAAGTAAATTACTTTGTGTAATTACTGATTTTTTTTTTTTTTTATTTCTTATGTTAGGCCAGGGAAAAGGATTCTTAAGACCACAGAGTGTCTGTGCAATAGCTGAAAATATGACCTGCTGTGTAAGGACCCTATGCTGGGCTCCTGGTAGATAGGCCTCTCCTCAGTTGCTTGTGTAGTTCATGTGCAATAACTCTACTGTACCTTTGTGTTCTTAGATGGGCTGCTGGGCATTGTGAAAATTAGGTGCCCGATGGACTGCTCAGGGAACACTAGTAGTGTACTTCTAAATACTGATAGAGGCAGTTTGCAGAACATGGAGAGACCACATGACATACAGCACAAAGCCTCTCCACACATTTCTGAATCCTCCTTTACTGCAAATTTGGCTCCAGCTTTAATTTTGTAGATGGTAGCAGTGAATGTGAATTCCTTCCTGGATTGAGGAAGTAACTTAGAGATTTCTCGATGGACTGCAGAGTGGAGAGTATATGCTTAGAAATCTCATCGCAGGGCAGACTGTTTACTGTTCGGGTGCTGCTGTCAAGCTATTGTGAGCAAAAATGACAAGAGCCTTCTTGAGCTATGATACAAAGCCAGTGCCATACGTATATTGCTGCTGCTTTTGCTAAATTGTCACCCCACTCTGTGAATTGGTATTTCTCAAAGTAGATTCTTTGGTCAAAGGTTATTTTATCTTGGGAAATGCTGAGTGAGTGCTTCCTCCCATCTGTCACTTCCTTCTGAACATCAAGTAGTATGTTCATGTTCTCTAGTGCAGTATTCTTTCAGAAGACATTAAAAAAAGGAACTGAAAAAGATCAAAGTACAGTTCACATCACCTGTTAATATATCATTTTTGCAGTGTTTGTGTAAGCATCTAGGTTATATCTGTCAAGGATGGGGGATGGTGTCTGTTCCCCTTGCTAACTGTGGGAAATGTCAAGCGGTGGAAACAATTTTAATAATATTTGTCTGCTTTCCATGTAGAAAAGTGGCTTTTATATAGTGGTGAATTTATGGGTCAGAATCTCGAGAATCAAAGTTGTTATTTTTTGCTCCATGTGTTAAAAGAAAAATGTAAAACAGGCCTTTTGGTGTCAGGTTTCCCAGCAAGCTACAGATGACTTCAGTTGGCTCTTCTTGGCATATATTTACTACTGGCATCCATCAGGTAAGTGACTGGGAAGACTGCATAAGCAAACAGAAATAGCTTTTTATCTCTGGGTACAATTGTGGTTGCATTTTTCTCCTTTCTTATTTTTTTCCTCTCTTTTCCTTCTTCCCCTTCCTTTTCCTTTTGTTATTCTTCTGGGCAACAGCCCCAGAGAGATAGTTTGTACACCTGGAATAATTAAATAGGCTTATTTTCAAAGCAAAGAAATGGACTTGCTGTGAGACCACCTCAAACAGCAGAAAACATGCAGGGATTGTGAAGGCCAGGCTGATAAATGGCGTAATATAGGTAGAGTTTGGAAAGGGACCTCTTGGCTCAGTGACTGCAGTCCTATTTTTGTATCTAATTGCAAAATACATTTCAGCAATTCATCAAACTCCAGTTTACATATGACTTCTATGAGTTTTCTGCTTCTAATAATCTCACTGGAGGAATATTGTGGATTTAAAATTGCTTGACAGAAGTGAATACTGTGGAGTTTAAATTCTAGTTGCAGTGGCCAATAAGATTCTTTATCTAGGTTCTTCAAATTCATTACGGTCTTAAATGTTTAATTTTACAGTACTTCTTGGGAGAAAATTTAAACATTTTACTTTGAACCAGTGTGTATATATTTGAAAAGATAATATTTTCCTACCACATAAAATGTATCCTGACTTGTTAAAGGAATGGCAGAAATGTGTGCAAACAAATTGTTTAGTATTTAGAATCAATAGCCATCACTAATTTATAAGGAGTGGGAAAGACTGAACCTAGCCCTGATGTGGTAATTCACTGATTTGAAGTGAGTCATTTTGACTCACTGGAGCTAAAAGGAGAAACAAGTCTGTGAAAAAGGACTGCTGTTAATCAAGGAAAAGTCCGAGAATATAAGCATGATATTGTAGCCTACTTCTTCCCAGGACTGCTAGCTGCTTAAAAAACATTAAAGGCAAAATCCAGATGTCCTACTTTTGGCACTTTAATTAGATGTTGCAACTCAGGTCCAGAAGTAGTAGTAACTGTATCAGTGATGTTTTTCTATTTTGTGGAATACTAGAATATTGATTTAAGTGTATGCTCTCTAGGTACTATATTCTTTCTCCTTTTCAAACTATGAAAGTTCTGTATCTTTTCCAGATCCACTCAGTTTTTTCTTTCTTATGTTCTGGTTGGGGCCATGGCAAGCATTACTACAGGCATTTCTTTCCCAGAGCTGGGTCTTAGAAAAAATCATGCTCTATCTGGAGATTTATATATAAAACCTGGTGCTTCCAGTTCTCAGCAAAGCCAGAACCTTGCAGGCACTGCGAAAAGGAAGTCAGATGAATAAAAGCATTAATTTACAGTAGACTATCTGAGGCTTTGTAGGGGATGTAAACCCTCTTCAGCTCATAACGCAACTCTGCTGACTGACAGGGAAGGAAGGGCAGAAAGGAGAGAGACGATGGTAACTGCAAAAAGAGAAAAAGTTTTTTGCTGTGTGTTTTTTACAATGATTCGTTCCCAGTGGTGCTACTCACTGAAGCATTTGGATAGAGCAAAATGCAAGAGTTACATAGTCACCTCCAGTGATGACTGGTTGCAGTTTGGGAGCAAAATCAGTTTAAGACATTTTTTAGGGTATTATTGTGCCCTTCCTGGCAGAATTAGGATTAATACCTCCTAAGCTCATCATCATCTGAAAGGGACTTGCTACTGCTGTATCTGTTCTCAATAATAAGACAGCATTGCTTTTTGAGTAGGCAATAGATGTCTTCTGTGCATCTATTTCCTTAAAATGAGAGAGATCAACATGTTTCTGTTAGTGTCAGGGTATGAGTATGGAATGGTTCCTGCTCAAGTGGAAGTAGTCTTACTCCTCAAAACAAATTATTTGTGCGGAGTTCACTCACTGACAGTCCAGGCAGGTTACACAATTTGTCAGTTTACGTGTACAACTTCCAAGGCAGGATATAGCAAGAAGAGGAGAGGAGATACTTAGTTTCTTCCTGCCTGGCTTGAAGTGTACAAATAAGATGTTTTCTGACAAAATGAAGAGTTGAGAGAAGGATCTAGAATGGTAGTGATTCCAAAGTTAGATTTCTGTTACAGAGATATGAATGGATCTTGTTATTTGGGCTCTTTCCTTGAGAGGAATGAAGGCTACTCTAGAAAACGGGACACATATGAAAACCACAGAATTCACACTGAGAAGATGTTGGCTTACTAACCAAATCGTAGTGTGGGGAAAACTCTCAAGATGGTTAAAATGTGAAGCAGAGGTGAGCCTGCTTCTTCTAAGGTATCATTTTTTATATACATATGTCTGAAAAATATATGTAAACTGCAAACTGGTGCTTGAATCTAGAACGAGTATTTTTATTTTAACTTCTTTAACTGTTTTAAAGATAGCTAGCTAATATTGAGATACCACTCCCTATTGCTTATAATTTTTCTTAAAAATTGGATACTGGAATACCCTATCAATAGAATATCTACCTTCCATATTCAAGGGCATTGAATAAGCTATTTCTTCCCCTAAATACATTGGGTAATTCTGAATCATTGATTTGGGAGAAGTACCCACCACTGATGAGTGATAATGAGGGAGGATGTCTGCACACCGAAGCACACAGAGTGATTCTCTGATTTTTGTGAGATATATGCCAAGCATAATGTGTATACATGGGGGGGGGCAGAGTAAGACAAAGGTATATATTTGCAGTACTGGAGCAAATGTAGAAGTCTAGGTTCTTGTAGACCTTAGAGGCCTGAGTGCATCTGTTTACATTTCCATTTGCAGGGAAAATAGCTACTTAAAAAAAACAAAACAACAACAAAAAAAACAGTACAAAAACTCCCAAACCAATGAACAGCAATAGCAACTGTAAATGGAAGTATTTTTTCTTTGGCTTATGGATTAGTTTTGTTGACAGAGTACTCATTTGTTGCCCCCAGGTTGCTACTGTAAGTTGAAAGCCTCTGGCAATTTTGTCAGGGTCTGAAATTGTTTAAGAAGAAAGGGGAAAAAAAAGGAATGGAAAGGGGAAAAATGGAGGATTTCCTAGAGGGGTGTTTTCAAATGCTGTCTCTGTGCATTGTACTTGCTGAGAACATAGTACTTAGGCTATCCTCCATTCCCTATGGCTACTTGTCAGTGCCTATTTTGGGAACCTCTGAGCAAACAACACTGGAACAGTTTTGATTCTGTTTCTTCTCTCCTTCCTGTCTGTTGCTTCACCCTGGATCACAAGGTGTGCCGGCCGTCTTGTGCTGGGAGTGAGATCAAGCAAAGGCTTTTCAACAAATGCTGCAGGAGACTGAGGCGTTATCTGTGATATCCCAAATCATGTAGCAGCAGAGGATCAATGCAAGCAGCATGGAGAAAACTCTCAGAGCCACTGCACTGGTGTGAGCAGGCTGCTGAGAAAAGAAAACTGATCCTACAACTTTCTCACAACCTCCCTGTAAGGCATTAAGAATATCGGTGTTCTCTGAGGTCGATACCACTCAGGAATCAGTCTTAGAGTTGAAGTTTTGATTTAAAATTCTATCTTTTTTTTTCCCCCAGTATATTCCACACTTGGACAAATGCCAAACTAAAGACAAAAATGATGGAAAAGGGTGGCATGTGTATACACTAAACTTCAGAAAGAGAGAATCTTTCATAGGTTTTTTTTTTTTTTAATTAAGCCATTTTCTACCAAAATAGAGCAGAAGAGCTCTCAATTGAGAGGTATGGATGAATTCAAGGTGCAGGAGCAGTGCCAGATACGAGTGACCAGAGAATAGGAGAGATGTTTCACCTCTTTCATTAGCTACGTACTCAAGAATTTCAAGTGTGATTATGAAATTCTTCATGTAGCACATGTATCTAATGTTTTTATTCTGACTACTTTTATTCTGCAAAGCCACTGTAGAGAATGAAAGTTTCTTTCCTGCTTGTGTGACTTTAGAAAGCTAGTTGATATGCTGACTATTCAGGGTTTGGAAAGCTGTGTCACATAAACACAGAATTCCAAATTTGGCTGCACCTTTCAGCACTGACTACTGATCCTCTTTATTTATTTATTTATTTATTTATTTTGAGGGGGAAAGTGTTGCAAATTAAGAATTATTCTGGGATGAAATTAAAAATGAAAAAAAAAAAAAAAAAACCCACAAAACACCTTAAATTCTCCTTCTCCATTCTTTTTAGTCTTCCCTAAGTTTATCCAAAACTGTTTTGTCTTCTAGAGTATGAATTGCATAATTAAGGAGGGCCCTTTACAGAGAATATTAAAGAGAAAAATAAAGCTATAAAAGAAGTGCAGAGCTATTGTTCCTCAGGTCCTACATGGAACATTACTACTTGTGATAGTCATTGAAAGTGATAGATTGGTTTAAAACAGGTAAAATAATTTTTTACAAAATTGCTAGTAAATAATGAAAGAATTTTTGATTAATTGACTCCAATACAAATTCAGAAGTAAGTTGTCACTTTTTAAATTAGTTTCTAAAACTGTGATTGTAGTTATACAAATTTTATTTTCAACATTTTCATGGTATACTAGTGTCTTCTAACATTGATTTTTCTGTTTGCTGGAAGTTCAAACAACACTTTTTATGTTTTTGTTTATCTCTGACTGTAACTCTCCTCAATATACTTATGAAATAAAAAAGGAATGAACAGCTCTTACAGTTTCCAAAATTGTCATGGTAAAATAAATCATAAGCATAATTTGGGAAACTTGTCAAACCGTAATTAGGATTAGTTTTATTGAAGACTGTGTTGTGGTGGTTACTAAGCAAAAGGTAGAACATAATTAATGACCACCACTTCAAGTCATCTCATATTATATGCCTTTTAACTGTTGATTTATTGATGCAAAATTACAATGAGATGGCAATGCCTGCCAGTTCAGCATATTTGGGTGAGCCATTCAATCACCTCCAACACGTTTTATATGTGGGCTGGCAGACATCTCTCTGCATCAAGTGGCTTCACTGCCACTTGGAAAGATACAGCCTGGAACTGTGCAGGTAAATGCTGCTTCAAGTACGTGCTAAATTGGTGCATTTCCCAAGAACCTTGGCTTAATCACTTCTACTTCACCAACAAGGTCTTTGTTCATGTACCTATACAGAACCTTGACATAAAGAGTCATAAATAAGCACTTTGCAACTGGGTGGCTCTTTTAGATTTGCCACGGTGTAAGGAGGAAGAAAGGTCAGTGGTTCTGTATCAACTGAAAGAACACAGACTCCAGCGAATCTAGTATCCCAATGAAAAAAAGCAGATCTTGAGTGGGTATGGAGCCAAGGAAGTGGTAGATAATTACAGTCTTATGTTGATGTCAGTGTGTGACCTTCAACCTCAAATGTCATCATATCTATATCTGTGTTTTTTTTTTTTCATATGCTCACTGGAAAAGGAGCAAGGGTTACAAAATTATCAGGTCCTAAAAAACCAAATGAGTGAATGAATTTAGTCACCTTCAATTATAGGTAACTACTTAATAGTTTAATTCGTAAGAAACCATAAAATACCTCCCAGCTGCTTACAGCATACTTAAAACTTTTGGTACAAAATGCAGAAGCCTCAAAGGTTGCATAGAAAGCGGGAGGACTGAAAATCTTCATTGTATCTGGAAATGTATTAAAAAATTTCCCAAATAAGCCTCGTAGTCTTCTCATGGTTCATCTTGTAAACTGAATCAGAAAAAAATTACTATTGATCTGTGCCAGTCTGACCTAAGTAGAAGTTCCTGGCATGTCAGCATGATACACTAACAGGGCAGCAAGTGTGATATGTTAGCGGGGCAGCAAAAAAGATGTAATTGCTGATGCTGTGGGAGAGAGGCTGATTAAGCTGTTACACAGAAGATTATTTCATGTGTATGATTACATACATGTGGCTGAAATTAAGGACAGATGACCCTCCGGCTCTTTCTTCCTTACCTCAATTGAAACTTGCTCCAAGAAACTATTTAAGAAGATAAGTTCATTCATCAATCCTGAGTGTATACATCCTATATCTTAGCTGATGGCAGATTCACAGAGACAATGCCATATTGTTTTGTTACAAAAGAATCCCTTACGTGTGCTAAGGCTTCATGTACAGATCTCTCCCTCAACAAGAGTAGTTGTCATCAAATAGGTGGTGAAACCTCATGGCAGCACAGGAAAATCCAACTTGGTAGGAGAAAGCCTCCTGAGGGTTGATGATGCCACTACTTTTTTTTCTTGTGGGACACTAGGTGCAATTATTCCTTCATTTTTCTCTTAGTTCTCTGCCAGCATCCAAGCATAGTAAATTGGAATAATGGAAATACATCTGAGGATGTGAAATGTAGCAGACAAAAAGGGAATAAAGGATTCTGATCAACAGGGTCAACAGGGAAAATGGGAGGAAAAAATAAGATGAGCTGGAAGAGAGATTTTGGAATTGATAATGAGAATTATGAGGAGGCCAGAATATCCGGAAAAGCTTGGATTTTCTGCAGACCTAGTAGAAAAATCTAGATGTCTATAGACAAGTCAAGACATTTCTTTGACTCCGAAAAAAACATCTGAGTAGATGGGATCTATAGCAATAACAGCTTTTATCACTGTTGAGAGAATACTATCGTACAGCCTAAGTAGCAAGTTGTTCTGATAACTTGTTACTATGAGGGCTCCTTGTCTTCATGCTTAGTCGTTGTTGAAACAGTAATTGAACACCTGGTGGGAAGGCTCAGGTGCATGCAATGCTCATGAGTGACCAGAAGGGGTGGAGCCAGGATCAAACCTTCCTAGACCTCACTTGAGGGTTGGTAGTGGAGATAAGAGTAGCTTGTTGGGGATTCCTGTATATCTGAGGCCTTCTGAAGGTAAGCAGCTTCTTTCTTTTCTTTCTGCACTCATGGCTGTTGCATTTGAGCAAGTCCTCACTTGCTGCAGCCTAGGACCTTGCTGCTCTGCTGTTATTGCTGCACTTTCCATCGTGTTACACCATGCATTTCAGTGGATTATAGAATGTGTGCAATTAATTCACTGTATTTGAACATTTGTTTTCAAATGAAGCTACTTGGTATGCTTACTGAAACTGTATAGATTAGATTGGAATTGATGAGAAAACCTACCTGGAGAAAGGTGAATATCTACAACATTGAATACTAAATGAATGAATGTGATCTTTAGGAAGTGATGGTATGGACTGTTCAGCTTTTGTCTGAAGCTTATGAAGTTTTTTACTTGTAACTTCAAGTGCTGAAGTTTGAAAGGGTAAGTTATAAATTTTTTTTCAACATTGTCAAGCATATTAAATCCACTGAAATTTGTGCTATTACTGTACACTGAATATTCATTGGTAAATGAAATAGCTATGGCAAGAGACCTTTCACTAAAAAAATTTATTGTTTATTTTGTTCTGGCAGAGTAGCTGGTTTTCTTGAAGCCTCTAGTAATTTATCTCTCTGAATGACTATCTTTGGTCATCATCGTAATAGCTGTGAGCTGACATATAGCTGAACTCCTCGTCAGAGCAGACAGCAAGGAATGTAGTGAGACCATGTCTGGTAATGCAAAGTGAAGTACCATATCTATTGTCTTTGAAGAAGAATGCTTCACACTTCTTTTAAATAGCTCTGGGAGCATTATAGACGGAAAAATATATATATGAAATTGGGATAGCCATAAAGAACTAGTCACAGTTATGGATTTGTACGTCATATAGCCAGAGAAGTTTCAGTGTCTTTGAAAGTAGTAAACAAAACGAGCCCTTCTTGTTTTAGATCTGTCTGAAATGCAAACAGGGGAAAAAAAATCAATATTTGTTAAATGAGAGAGAACAAAATTGACTTAAGAGTAAAGTATCTTCTTGGGGAGCACCTAAATAATAGCAGGAAAAAATTAAACTGAAACAAACTCTCCTATAGAAATACTGTATTGTGACTTTCATCAAGTAAAACTGAGATAAGGAGGTGACTCCTCCATTGACATAATTGTTGCATTAAACCTGTAGATTTATAATTTATATGGAAGTATCCCGGGTCTGTCCTTTGTCTTCATCTATCTTTGTTTAGTTTATTTGTATTCCTAGTAAAGTGCTAGGCTTTGATCTTCCATATACTTAATCATTTGATTTAAGCAAGTTCTTAGTTTTATTAAATGTGAATTACATTTGCACGAACACTGTTAAGTGCTGTTCTAACACTGAAAAGGGACCAGGAAGAACATAAAACCACTTTTTCACTATGGCTATTTTACAGACTGTCTTTTAGAAAGTGAAGATGATGTCTTCAGTGTAAAGGAGAACTTGATTTGTAGACTTCAGTGTGAATTTTGCATACTTGCAGTGTGGATAATGTGATGACTTGGATTGCTAGCTGAGTAAATTCACTAGAGGACTGTGAGAACTCTCTGCATGGTATTAAGGTCTTTAAGAACACTTTCATGGTGCCCACTGAATTGTCAGTGTAATTTGAACTGTGTTGATAGGAGCCAGAATACAAAAGTGTTCTAGAATCAAGGGTTATTAAATTCTTATCCCATACCAGTTGTTCTTTTGTGGTTTCATTTTAATTCAAGATAAATTATTTAGCTAATATTTCTTTCATTAAAAAAAAAAATAATAATCTCAAGGCAGCAGTTTCTTGAATATGTTACATTCTACTTATTTTCTTAGTTATTATGGAATGAATAAATTTGTCTTATGCAAATTTGGCTTTTAGGTATCAAGTTATTTGAGCTACCTGTTGCGTTAATCTCTGCTCCTTTGAGGTATGTTTGGCATGAGTCAAATATGTTCAGGCGTTTCTGAAGCAATGGGATTAAAATTGGAAGATATGCTGAGGGAATTACGCGATAGCAAATGAGTTAGGTTTTTATCTTACTTTTGTCCTTTCTTATTCTCCATCATCTCCCTTCCTTCACATCTTTGATGTTCTTGGTTTTTGAGTAACTGAACTGAGTGAGCGGTAACACTGACTTCTCTCAAGCTCCTCATGTTCTTCCTACTAGGACTGAAGTGCCGTTACACTCATAAATTTAAGCAAGATAGGAAGAAAGGCTCTTCTTTATCAATCAGTCATAGAATCATAGAAAATCTTGAGATGGAAGAGATCTGTAAGGATCATTGAGTCCTATTCCTGGCTCTATTACAGGATCACCCAAAATTCAAACAATTTTCAGAGCATTGTTCCAATGTTTCTTGAACTCTGGCAGCTATGTCCACTGGCCTGGGCAGATTGTTCCAGTACCCGTCCACCCTCTGGTGCAGACCCTGTCCCCAACCCCCTGCTGCCCTCCCCTGACACAGCTCCATGCCGTTCCTTCGGGCCCTGTCGCTGTCACACAGAGCAGAGCTGAGCGCTGCCCCTCTGCTCCCTGTGAGGAGCTTCAGGCCTCCCCTCAGCTCCTCTGCTCTGTGCTGGGCACAGCCAGGGACCTCAGTTGCTCCTCACACATCTTATTCTCCAGACCATCATCTTCGTAGCCCTCCTTGGACACTGTAGTATTTTATGTCCTTCTGATATTGTGGCACTCAGACTGCACACAGTGCTCAAGGTGAGGCACAGAGCAGGACAACCCCTTCCCTCACCCAGCTGGCAGTGCTGAGCCTGCTGCACCCCTGGGTATGGTTGGCCCTTTCAATTGCCAGGGCAAACTACTGACTCATATTCAGCTTGCTTTCAACCTGAACCCCTAGACTCCTTTCTGCAGGAATACTCTCCAGCTTCTTGTTCCACAGTCTGTATAGAGTAGCCAGGGTTGCTCCGTCCAAGGTGCAGAATCTGATACTTGCTTGTGTTGAAGTTCATATGTCTGGTAATTGTCCAGAACTCTAATTTTTCAAGAATTTTCTGCAACTCCTCTCTACCCTTGAAAGTGTCATCCTCACAACTTTGCACTGTCCAAAAACTTACTTAATATACCTTCAGGTCCTGTATCCAAGTTACTGATTGAAACATTGAAGAGAACTGGCCCTATAACGTAGCCCCATGGAATCCCACTAGCAAATGGCTGCCAGCCTGACGTAGCCTCATTTACTATTACTCTTTGCATTTGAGCTGCCAGCCAATTTTTCTTCCACTATGTTGTGTTTTTGTCTAGCTGCATGCTGGACATTTTGTCCAGGAGAATACTGTCAGAAATAGTATTGAAATCTTCAACTTTGCTGAAATCTAGAAACACTATATTAACTGACTTCCTGTGATGAATTAGGTGGATAACCTTGCTGTTAATTCTTAAACTTTGCTTTTATGTTCTCTGGTGGCTTCTGTTGTTATATTTTGCTGTTGTCATTCTTCTACTCTATGTTGTATGTCAGAAGGGGCTGTAGCTGTGCTGACATAGTTTCAGAAGAGCCTTAGTAGTGATACTATGATCACAGTATTATTTTGTGTTAACAAGATGTGTTAATATTATGGCTGTCTGGGAATGCAAGTGGCTTTCAAGAGATTATGTCCACAGATACCCTGTTTGAACACTTGTATGTGTGACACTCATCTGAAGACTTGGATCACACTTTAAATGGGCAGTGACCTGCCTAGTGTCATTTTATTAAAGACCTAGCAGGTTGTTCTCTACCTACTAATAGATTTTACAGTAATTTCATCATGCAAGTTATTCTTATATTTTCTGAAAATAAAGACACCTATGGTCTTTTATAGTCTTCATTCAAATACTGCTGAAGCAGCGAAATCTTTAATTGGATTATTTTTCTTTTAAGTGGAATGTTGAAACTGTCTTTTCTGTAAATAATACTGAACCAAGATGGTATGGAAATACTACTTTGAAATAAAAGCATGTTTATAAAGGAAGCACTTTAAAATGAAAACTGTATTATTTTCATGTAAATTATTCATAGGTCATCAAGTTTAGATGAGGTTTGTGAACCTAATTTTGTCATGGTTCGTTAGTATAATTTTAATATAACTCTAATGTTTAAATCTATGATGCAGGGAATGAAATTCTATTCAGGAAACCATTGTGATTTCTGTACACTTGGGAATGTTTATGTATTCACTGGGCTACTGGTACAGAGGGAAGGTATTTATCTCCAAGACTTTGTAACTCGGCAGTATAACATTGGACATAGACAAGATTGAACTTGGAATGGTCTTTCAGGGGAATAATATGCTACACCTATTTTAGTGTCTTTCTTGTACCCAATAAAAGGACTGATAAGAAGGGTTTTCAGTTTCTGTTATCGGGTAGATGCAGTTGATTGTACCACATTTCTGTCTCCTTCACTTTAACTTGCTTTTTTTTTTTTTTTTTTTTTTTAATGGCTTCTTCTGCTAATCATGCTTATTTAACTGCCAGTTTTTTCTTTGCCATCTTTGAAGCTCATGTGATTGTTGCATTCTCTGTCACTCCCTTTTCTGTGTATAATTTACTCTCAAATAGGACTTCACCATGTAAAGCTGTTCCTTTAGTAATCCTCAAGCTACCATCCTTCCAAGGTTTTATTGGTTCCCAGAGTTCGTGAAGACTTCTCTGTGGCAGTTCTGTGTAAAGATTTTAAGAGAGGCAAAATGCAAGACTATCTAAAGTGTTTACATCTCTTGTTAATAACTAAACAATTTCTAGCTCAA
This sequence comes from Phasianus colchicus, assembly GCF_987193195.1. NCBI lineage: Eukaryota > Metazoa > Chordata > Aves > Galliformes > Phasianidae > Phasianus > Phasianus colchicus. The sequence goes on from NC_143436.1 coordinate 37,466,842, forward strand.
AATGGTGCTTTTCTGGTGTTCCAAGATACCTTATCAGCTCTATGGTTATTGCTTTAAAATTTTTGAAACAGATTGACTGAAGAAGATGCAGGAATAGCCTCTTTCAGTTCTTGTGGATGTTGAGTACAGAAAAAGGTAACTTAATATGAACCTTACAGAAGTTTCTTGGTACCGTCCAAAGTAACATTCTGAACAAAACATGCTCAGCAACAGAAGTATGTTTTCCAGCAAAGATGCAGTACAAGTGAATAAAGTACTGTAATCTAAAGCATTACATTTAAATAACAGTTTTCATATTTTAAATTTCAAACAAAGAATTATCTTGAAATTTTAACTGATTGCAAGTCGTTTTTCTTTTTTCCATACCTGACTGACCTATGTTCTTTCATGCTCTTCTAAATTAGAAATATATTAATTATTATACAATAATAACTGCTTAATCTTGCTTTTGACATTTCAAAGAACATTGGACTACGAAATATGGAAAGATATTTTGCTAAACTCCATAAAATAGGGATCGTTGATGTGCTATATCAGTTTTTGGTAGTATTGGAAAAATAAAGTTTTATTTGTGTTGATTTACTCTGCTCAATGACTTGTTCAACTTAGAGCTGAAAAAACATGAAAGCTGACTCTCCTTTTTCAATTTATGTTGGAGAACAAAATTATGAGAGGGTGAGATTTATTAGTTTGGAAATCAAGAAGGACATGCTGACTGAAGAAACCTGTTTAATTTGTATCCTGCAGGTAGCAGTGATGGGTGATTCATCAATGGTGTGACTGAACTGCATCTCTGAATGTAGATGATTCTATATTTCAAATTATTAGTCATAGATGCTGAAGCTAAATATTACTATAGTTTTTATAATGGTCTTATCTCTTTGTCTTTTATAATTGTCTTGTTTGACCTTTCTCCAAGTCTGTTTCCCTGACAAGAGCTGAGCTGTACTGTGTTCTGGAATCAGTTCCCCAAAAGGGCACGTTTGAGAATTTTCTTGGAAGAAAGGGGTCAGGAGAAGAGGACTGTAGCCACAGATTGTGATGTGAACTTGCACTGAAGTCTTTAGCATGGGTGGATTTCCTGTGGGTCAGGTCTCAGCTATGGGAACTTGAGGTTGCAGAGAAGAAAGAGTCTTCTCAGTAAAGAGAAGACTCTGGCTCTGTTCATAGCCTTGTTCAAACATCCTTTTTGCTTCCTCAAATTATTTAATAGCACTGTGATCCTTTTTAAATTCTCAATATGATAAAAGTTTGAGATGTCATTACACATCTGTAATAGGTAGTACTTTAGATAATAAATGAGTGCATTTTAAATAAATACAGTGTTATTTTTTCTCCATGTCCATATCAAGCTAAATTGTTTTATTAAACTCATGTTAAAAATGCTGTTTTCCTGCATTTTGAGTTTTTATTCCAAACTCCATTTAAAGCCAATTAAATGGAAAAAACCCTAAAATAATTGGTAGTGTATCATCTGGTAAATAACAAATTTTATTCAGCATTTCTTACATAATTACACTTAAAAAAATGATATCTGAATAGATGTTTCTCAAGCTACAAAATTTTTAGGTAAAAGATGGATGCAGCTAGGTTTGATTTGAGCAGAGAAACTGTACGACTTCCTCTTTGTGGATGCTCCTTTAAAACGTGAAAGTACAGCCTCTTGAACTGGTAATGCTAATGGAAGTTGCAATGGTAGGACAAGGGTCAGTCCTGTAATCTCTTCACTGTATGTCTGTACATTATACATACTCCAAAATGCATTCTCTTGGTTAGCTAAAAGCAATACCACTCTGGGGAGGCAATTGCCTAGAGAAACCCAAGCTTGCAAGGCAACTGGCAGAAAAATACTTCATGCACTCTCATGTCTTCTGCCTTCATTTCCTCTTTTATGCTTCAGATAAATCTCATCCCTGCCACTCCCTTACTCACTGTCTCCCCTTCCACAGGTTAAAGCTATAAAAATTCAGAAAATGCACCTTGGCTTGCCAGAATAACAAGGAAACTGCTGGTGATTAAAAACCTATGAGTGTCCTAGTGAGCTAGTATTTGCTTTTTTAACTAGTTAGCCTCCAGCTAGGAGGCACATAGCCTCCAGTATCTATTAACCAAAAGATGTGTTAGAGGAAGAACCTTACCTACAATTTGGAAGATGTGTTAGAGGAAGAACTTCATCTACAAGTTGAAGTTTTAAAGTATCTATTGTGTAAATTGTGTTAAATCTAGGATATCTAACTTTCACAAGTATCTGAAACTTCCTCTTCTGACCAGAAAATTGGCATTGTCTGAATGCCTTCTTGTATTAATTTTGTCTGGGAAGCAGATCCACTTACAGATAAAATTCTGGGGACAAAATTCTAGGTACAGGAAGTGGGCTGACAGGAACTTCATGAAGTTCAGGAAGAGGGAAGCACAAAGCCCTGCACCTGAGGATAAACAAAGCCCTAACATGCACGTGTTTTGAGTTGCCCAGCTAGAAAGCAGCTTTGCAGAAGGGACCTGGAGATGGACATTAAGCTGGGCATGAACCAGCACTGCCTCCTCATACCAAAGAAAGAAAGTGAGTTGTATCTTGAGCTTCAGAAGGATTTAGTGTGGTGAGGTTGAGGTGAACTTTTCCCTCTATTCAGCTTTGGTGAGACTGCAGCTGGAGTGCCGTGTTCAGTTCTGGGCTTCCCAGTGCATGATAGGTATGGAGCTATTGGAGAGTGTTCATTAAGGGGCCTCTGAGATTAAGAGGTTAGAGCTTCTCACGTACAAGGAATGGCTAAGAGAGTAGGGCTGACTTTTTTTCAGTGGAGCCCAGTGCCATGACAAGAGCTTGGGCCTGATGGACCTCCAGAGGACCTTTCCAACCTCAGACATTTTATTAGAGCATTTTACTGATATTACTTAAGTATACCCAAGCACTATGTTTCCTGTCATACTGCTTCTGAATTGGCTGTTGGAATACAGGGAGACCTTTGTTTAATACTTCCAATTCTTGCCTTTCCTTAGACTTCTCTGAAGTCCACAAGTGGAATTTCCTGGTACTACTTACAGTAATCACTTATTTAAAAAGCTACATTTTGCAAAAATTTGGTCAGCTATGATATCATTCCAAAGAATAAAAGTATATTTTCTGTGGATTATGCATGAAGCAAGGGAAGACGTGATTTTTTTGTTATCTTGTTAGATCCTGTCGTTTCCTTACAGTACTCTCTGATTTTGAGAGCAGTGAGCTTGCTTGGGGATTGTTGCTGCAAGCCCACCGCTGTCCCAAAGTTATTCATTACTGTTGTACGTGGTCTCACTTAGCAGTCAGTAATGAGCTGCATACATTTTGTTCTTTTTAGATCTTTGCATAATATAGAGATTGATGCAGAATGTTGGCTCCAGTGAAAATCACATTATATCCTGAAGAATGCATATGAATTAGAAAAGGAAGGATGTAATGTTTTTATCCCTTCATCGAAGTGGCTGAACTAAAAAGCTACTTACTAGCCGGTTTAATATGGAAGATACCTTTTTGTTAGACTAAAAATTATTTACATATCCCTGGAAGTAAACAAGTATGTTTAAGAAGAATGGACAGGCTGTGTCTTGGAAATTTGAGAAATAGAAGGTGTTGAGATAAAATATTGTCCATTTGGGTCCCAGGAACATTTCAAATATAAAATTAGCTAAAAGCCTGTTGCCACTTGACCGAAGGACATAGAGGAATGTGAAGATCTGAGGGTGATGGGAGGATTGCTCCTGAAACAGTCTTTGAGTTTTTTTCTTGCAGATGAGTTCTCAGACCAGGACTTCTGAATCATTTTTCAATGCAAGTGAAAACATGAAACACAAGGAATGCACAAGAACTGAAACCATGATTTCCTGCTCATTAGTGCCAACTGAGGACAGATGAGAGTATGGATTAGTGAAAATATATCAAGTATAGATTTTTTTTCTTTTATCTGTTAGTAATTTTCATAGAATCATCAAGTTTGGAAAAGACCTGTAAGATCATCCAGTCCAGCTGTCCACCTGTCTGTAATGTTTCTCACTAAACCATGTCCCTCAGTATGACATCTAAATGTTTCTTGAATACCTCCAGGAATGTTGACTCCACTGCCTCCCTGTGCAGCCCATTCCAGTGCCTGACCATTCTCATGGAGAGAAACATTTCTAATGTCCAACCTGAATCTCCCCTGGCATGACTTGAGGCCTTTCCCTCTAATCCTACTGCTATTTACACAGGAGAAGAGATTGACTCCCACCTCACTACAACCTCCTTTCAGGTAGCTGTAGGGAGATAAGGTAACCCTGAACCTCCTCTTCTCCAGACTGAACAATCTCAGCTCCCTCAGCCATTCCTCATAAGGCCTGTGCTCAGACCCTTCACCCTTTGTTGCCCTTCTCTTAACATGCTCCAGGACCTCAATGTCTTTCTCGTAGTGAAGGGCCCAAAACTGAACACAGTACTTGAGATGTGGCTTCATGACAGCTGAGTAAAGAGGGATGATCACTTCCCTGCTCCTGCTGGCAACACTATTTTGGATACATGTTAGGATGCCTTTGGCCTTCTTGGCCACCTGGGCATGTTTCTGGTTCATGTTCAGCCAACCATCGACTAAACCCCCAGGTTTGTTTCTTCTACACAGTCTTCTAGCCACTCTGCCCTAAGCCTGTAGCATTGCCTGGGATTGGTGGGACCAAAGTGCAGGACCTGGTACTTGGTCTTGATGAACTTCATCCCAGGACCTGGCACTTGGTCTTGCCTCAGCCCAGCAATCCAGCCTATCCACATCCCTCTGCAGGGCTTTGCTATCCCCAGGCAGATCAATGCTTCCTGCCAACTTGGTGTCATTTGCAAACTTAACTGAGGGTGCACTCAATGCCCTCATCCAGGTCGTCAATAAAGGTATTGAAAAGGACAGACCTGAGCCTGTCATAAGCATTTGTTACAGAGCTGTCTGTTTTGAAAATTATTGAAAAATTTTACCTGCTTTTGACCTTAATTTGGCTTAAATGTAATTTAATGGAACTAACAAGGCGTGTTTTATGCTGAGGTGTAACAATTCCATACACTAGGGCATTTAGGTATCATAGAAATACCCAGGAAATGATAGTTGGTGTTGCTGTCATTATCACCTTTTGTCAACAGCATATACTTATTTCATCCATGAAGTGATTTAACCTATAATCTTTCCAGTATTTCTTCCCTCACACTGATCACTATTCTCACTGACAGTCCTGATTGTCACTGGGTGTGCAGTTCCTGTGTTCTTTGAGCTCTGCATGATTTTCTTTCTCAGATTTCATTTCTGGTGGGATATTGGGTTATCAGTCTTATTCACTGTGTCAGAAATCTCTCATCTCTATATACTTTATTCAGATGACTGCTGTTGATGGCAGACTCAACTTTTCCTTATTTCTGTGTCCTTGTTCCAAGTTCTGCTACAGCCTCTTCTGTTCTCAGCTGTTATTAGCTCCTTGCCACGCTTCTTTAGTATGCTTAAGTTTGCAGTAGTCACCAACTTCTCTATGGCATATTTTCTTTTAAAACTTCGGATTAAAATATGTTCCTTCTAGAGTTTAGTTTTTATGTGGATTGCAGTATCCTTCCATTTTTTTGTAATGAATTTTCACGTTTGGGTTCTACTCTGAGATAATTGAAACTATTAAACATGTCACATATATCTGAAACCACAACTGCCTTTCTCTTCCCCTATTGATTCCAGGTACAGAATGAGTCACCATTTAAATCTCTTACCATTGTTTACTGTTCTTAGATTTTCAGACCCAATGGGTAGTTCAGGTGCTCTGTTTTTTCATTCTGCTTATTTCTTTGCCTTTGCTGCATCAGAGAAGTTGCATTTTTTCAAAGTTCAGGTTCTAGCCCTTCAAGAGCTGTGAGATATCCCAAGTAACCACGTGGAGAATGCTGCTTTTTTTTTCTGTTAGACTCTTGCACTCCTGCTTTTTATTGTGATTTTTCATACGTGATGGGTAACAGTGCACACAGCATGTTGCTGGTAGCCTGTGTTTATGCGGATCTGGAAGAGAATGGATGAATAAATGTATTCAGGATATCTCAATGCACCAAGAAGGTTAGCTTTGACTTTCATAGTTTGTCCCTACTGGCTCAGTGGGTTGTCCCTGTGAGCCACTTGAAAGGATCACAGAATCGTAGGGGTTGGAAGGGACCTCCAGAGATCATCGAGTCCAACCCCCCTGCCAAAGCAGGTTCCCCACACCAGGTCGCACAAGTAGGTGTCCAGGCAGGTCTTGAATATCTGCAGAGGAGACTCCACAACCTCCCTGGGCAGCCTGTTCCAGTGCTCCGTCACCTCACAGTAAAGAAGTTCTTGCGCACATTTGTGCGGAACTTCCTATGCTGCAGTTTCTGGCCGTTTCCCCTTGTCCTGTCTCCACACACTGCTGAGAAGAGCCTGGCCTCGCATCTCTGCCCCCCACACCTTAGATATTTATAGACCTGGATCAGGTCCCCTCTCAGTCTTCTTTTTTCAAGGCTAAACAGACCCAGTTCACTTAGTCTTTCTTTATAGGGGAGGTGCTCCAGGCCCTTCATCTTTGTGGCCCTCTGCTGGGCCTCTTTCCAAGAGATCCCTGTCTTTTTTGTCCTGAGGAGCACAGAACTGGACACAGTACTCCAGATGAGGCCTTACCAGGGCAGAGTAGAGGGGGAGGATCACCTCCTTCGACCTGCTGGCCATGCTCTTTTTAATGCACCCCAGAATGCTATTGGCCTTTTTGGCCACTGCTGACTCAAGGCCAACCTGTCATTCACCAGGACACCCAGGTCCCTCTCTGTAGAGCTCCTGTCCAGCAGGTCATCCCTGAACCTGTACTGGTGCATGCAATTATTCTTCCCTAGATGCAAGACTCTATACTTGCTTTTGTTAAACCTCATCTGGTTTCTTACTGCCCAGCTCTCCAGCTTGTCCAAGTCTCACTGAATGACAGCACAGCCTTCAGGTGTGTCAGGATGAATATCAACTCTACTCCAAGACTTAATGGAAGTTGTTACATCCTCAAGCACAAGAAAGGAGGGGACGGAGTGGGTTTGCATGGGAACAGAATGATTGTGTCCTCTGTTACTGGTATTTCTTTAGTCTTCAGGATAATATTTTTGTGTGATATGTCACAGAAAGTTATTCTTGTATTAAACCTGTGAGTAGGGTAGATACGTGCTCACTTTAATAAGAAAAGTTTTCTAATAAAATGTTTTAAACTTTAACTATTCAGCAAGAGTAGAGCATGAGTAGTTCATACTGTGAAAATCTATCCTGGTGATCTATTGTCTAAAGAATTTGTGTAGAAATATAAGGCAAATTTTATTTTAGAGCTTACTGTAAGCAACAAGATCAAAATTAGTATCTGAGGAGCTATCCTTGAGTTTTTGTCAGTCCATTCTTCCTTCGTCTTCTGGAGGAGAGGAGAAGAGAAATGATACACATTATCCACAAAAACATTGCCTTCAGATGTAGTGCATGTGATCAGCTACACTGTAATTTGCTCTCTGAGTGGAATATTGTGCTACATATTGTGAGACAATGGTAATGCAGTACTTCTACTTATCTTTCCCAAATCCCTATTCATACTTTTTTTTGTTGTTGTTGTTAAAATGTGCCCATTGTCTGCGAATATAATCTTACTTGAAGCAAACAGGAGAGGTAAATCTAAGTATACAGAGTATGTTTCTAATAAAATATCTATGTCCTTATCATTGTGATGCAAATCAGTTTTATGTCATTTATGGCAGAAGAAAAAATTATTGTATTGTAATTCTCAATTAATAAGAATTTCTGGAGGTTTTCTGTGTATTTGCACCTTGGTTTTGCAGTGACAAGAATAAAGCAGAGACCCTTGATCGTTTTCTTTGCAGCAGTATTCATACTGTAAGTGTTCAGTAATCAGCAGTGTGTTGTTTTCAGCAGTGGAGTCCTCATGCTCTATTAACCGTGGTGTTAGGAAAATGGCTGTTGGCAATTTTCCATCATGTCAATGCTTTTAGTATTTACGTTAGAAATGGTATTTATGAAGGCAACAAAAGTCACTCTCATCTTTTCCTCTCTCCAAATATTTTGGTATTGAGAATGGGAATGCATTTTCTCTGTTCATATGTGGTATGTGTTCTGTACCTAGAACTGTGACTTAGAGAAACTGAACACTGAGTTTGTTTCAGTCTGTGTCTTAGTTCTGTGTAACACTTTTTTTCCAGTGAATGTATGAGAAGAGTTTAGAGTACCTACATCTGGCTGAGGGCTGAGGAAAAAAAGGTTTCTATGACACGCTGTTGTGTTGTTCCTTACTAAAAATTTTGTGAAAGATGTTTTTTTTTTTTTGTCCCTGTTTGTTATTGTGCAGCAATTCATAATGATCTAAGTATTATTTAGATGAAAGGCACTGTTCATGTAGAGATCGATACAACCAAGATGATACATAATTCAGCCTCAATGGGCTATTGCATTCATATTTCATTTCAACATTGAACCATTTGATACACTTTGAAATAACAAAGCAATGATCTATAGATTGGGATTATGAAAATTGAAAGCAATTTAATAATATGCAAGTCAAATAAAATCAACGGGTTTCCATTCTATTTTCTTAAGCTGTATACCAGCCATCATCCAGAGTCAAGGCTCCATCGCCTGAAGAATAGCAGTTTTCTTTTTATATTTCTGCTTATTCTTCCCTTCTCTCCCACATTATTTTTCCCTCTTGGAACCTTTGGTATTCACGTTTTATTAACCATCCGCTATTCACATCAACCACGCTGGAAATCCACCCATTGTTTATGTCACTTAATGTTAAGTAATACTTTGTACAACGATAAGAAGCAGTAGAAATACCAGCAATAAACTGCTGTGTGTCAGTGATTTCTCCTCAGGGTCTGCAACAAGCAATTTGATTTGACTGAAATAATGGCAAACAGGTTTAGACCTTTGCATTAACTCTGCAGGCTCGCATCCATGTGCACCTGCTAAGTGTCATGCTTGTAGAAGGACATCAGTGCTGTAGCCCTAAAGATACAATCCGTGCCAGGAAAAGCATTTGGGCAAACAGAAGTGTTACTCAAAAAGTTCCCATGTCACCTGTCATCCAGGTGGTCTGCAACTTCTGTGTGTTTGAATAATTCACGTACAGAAAGTACCAAAATACTCTTTAGTAGTGGTTTAAATAAAAATACAAGTTAAAAAGACAACTAATTTAGGATACCCAGCTGCTAAGTGCTTGAAGTCAGGTAATACAAGTGATTTAGTTTTCAGGGAACGTATACTTAGTATTTCCTGAAATCAGTCTCTTTAACATGTCTCAAAGTACGCATTTGAATCCATTAGTTGTGCTTTGTTCTGCAGTTGAAGTCAGGTGGAGACCCTCCTATTGGCTTCAGAAGTATTTCTTCTAGGCCTGGAATGGCTTTTTTTTTTCCCTAAAGACCTTTTAAAGGAGTGAAAGTACATATATCAGGAAAACCTGCTTTCTTTGGTACATATTTCTCTGCTATACTAAGAAAACAATACAGGAAAGAAAGCTTTTGAGTGGCAAATTTTGACGCTTCTTATGAGGGCTATTATCAGTTCTTTCTGAGTCACCGATCTGTATATTTCCTTACAGTATCTACCATTTGGCATAATGATTTTTAACCCATGCTGCCACTTCTGGTAGTTGGCTTTTTCTTTAAAATCATTGAATTTCCTCAAATTATTGAATGGCATTCTGTTTCAGAAAAGCACGTTCTACTTACTATTAATAAAGAAATGCCTTTGATTAAGGCATCTGAGTGGCATAAATATAAACTCTTTTAGTAAATAGTTTGTATTTTTGTTCAACAGCATTCGTTTGCACAAGACCTTCAGGGAGGTTTAATAAATCTATTGATTGCATTATGCAGCATTGTGAAAGGGCAAAAACGTACTTGAGATTTTCATTTATTAAGATTAAAATTACCTGATACTAGACAAAGTTTCCCTTAATTAGTCAAAGTCACTATGAAAAAATGAAATACCTAGTATCAAGAAATCTATATTTGAAATGTTGAAGAAAGCCTCTCCGAAGAAAAGTGTGAAAACAATGTTCTAAGAGGCATGTGGGTAAATTCAGATTTTTAGTCTAAATTTTGAAGTAGATATGAGGTTTAGAAAAGAAAAACATGGAGTTCACACAGTGAACAGTTTATCTCTGTATGCTTCCTAATTTTATTAAGGAAATGTGTAAAAATGTGTGTCAGAAAATTACTTTTTCTCACTGTATGTTCTTGTCTAAAGTTGCAGAGTTTTAGGCTTCTTACATTCATTTGGGATACTTACCATATCTGATTACAGAAAGCTTGTAGTCCCTATATATATATTTTTTTTTCCTCAGTAGTTGCTTTTTCTTTCTCCTTGATTACAAGAAATGTAATGCTCTTTCTGTGTGCTGTGTGCTATCCCTTGATTACATTTCATTGAGCAGCTAATACAAGATCACAGTGTATCTACTGGTAAATATGTTCATTTGTGTGGATAACTGTGTTTGTGCACACAGTCACAGTCATGTATAGTAAGGATGTGTGTTCAAACATTTAAAACAAAGATGGTTAACATACTGTTATGATAGAGGTGGAGAAGATGAAGTGAAAGAAAAAACTTCAAATTCAGGGTACTCTGAGACAGTTGCATCTTGTTTTGCATTTAATCATATTCAATTCTAATTCTGCTCTCATTTAAAGTTAGAATGATGTTGGGGAATCTAATACTATAAACGAGAAGAAAAAGAGAAAAACAATGTCATATCTTCATATTATACCAATGTTAAATTAATAGGTAGTCACGTTGAAAGTGGATTTTCTTTGTGACCAAGTTAGGTGATGAATTGCTAATTTCTATTTTGTACTATGATGATACTTGCTAATAATGTCGGACAATTATATTTTGATTTAAGCTCACATAGTTATGATGCCTTAATTGAATGTTTGGAAGTAAAAGGAGCTGCTGAGCTATTTACAGTTCTTGTAACCTGAACTGCTGAAAAATGAGATTTGCACAGGACCATATTTCAGAAATATCTGTTTGTATTTGAATAATTTGAATCTGTGTAATTGTGCCACTGTCATACATTAATGTGATGTTCCGACTCCTTTTAGTTTGGATGGCTTTTGTGGTGATTTTATTTTAGCTGTTTAGTTTTTACTTCAGAGTCATGAATTTAGTCTCTGTGAAGGCCAAGAGGTGGAAACCTTCTATTATTCCAGTGGTGCACAGGACTCTGCACTGCTGTATCAGGAAATCTCAAGTAACGCTTTTATGATGCATGGGGATATTATTCTCTGCAAGCAATAACAAGCACTTCTATTTCCCCTGCAATATCTACATAATCAAACATTCACGAGTGCTTTACAAAGAATTTAATTAAATACTGTGCAGAGTAACTGGATACAGCATGTGCACAAGCTGTTATATATTCAGTAGTTCACATTTTTGCAGTTAGTGTAGAATGCTTTTGAGCAATACAATGGGTGAATAATGTTTGTATCAAAATGTTCATCATCATCCCTCATTTTGTACCTTGCTCCTCAAAAATTATCTTTAAGCCTTAGTGGGTGTCACCTTGAGGACCATTAGAGACCTTCCTCAGTTCTTTTGTGGTGTAGTAGACAGAGGAAAATGCAAATTCCTCTGATGAGACTTGAACATCAAGCACTGTTTCTCTGAAATGAAATATGTTTGCTCCTCGGATAATAGTACAGACGATTGTCTTGGACCCAGATTGGGGATTTTGTTTAAAGGTGGTAGAAATCTGGTGATCAGTCAAGATTGACCTCTGAAGAATTTTGTTTCTGAATTAACATTAAGACTGGGAATTCTGATTTTAGACATGGACAATGAGAAGAAAAGGAATTCTCATGTTGTAGTAACAAGTACATTCAGAGTCCAGTTTGTCAGTTGCTGGAGATTAAGAAAGTTGTCTTCTTGGCATTACAGTGAATTAGCTGATGAGTGAAAGGAATGTCAAGGCTTGCAGAGCAATGGCATTGTGCAAGAGGAAAGTATTTCTCTGCTGTTGTCTGCCTGGAAGGCAGCTAGCCATCAGTCAGACTAGAGGGTTTTACAGGTATGTCAGTGCTACCACGCATCCATCTAAGCCAGCAGACCATTACCAATGGAACAAATACTGAAACAGTCAGTAATAAGCTAAATAAATACTTTTGTATTAAGGTGGGGGTGAACTCCTTTCCTGAACAGCATGAGACCTCAGTTTCCCAGTGCCACAGCGTTATTTCACTTTATTATTTGCTGACACTAACAAAATGTGTCTGCTATGACTGACAAGAAAGACCAGAAAATTCAAGTGAATGCAAAAGAGAGAAAGGAAGCAAAACAATCAGTGCAAGTATGAAATAGTTTTTCTTTTGTGGTAGTTTTATTTGTGTATCATTTTGCTGATTTGAAAGGAGTTGTTGAAAACTGGGAGTAAATTAGAATCATTCTTTCTGTTCTTCTGAAGATACTTTTTAAATGAAAGTTTAATCACTGCAGGAAAAGTTACAGCTTTCTTTACAGAGCTAAGAATAGAAAAGGTCCCTGTTTAAATTTAATGAATATTTGCCATTAAGTTCAGTGATTTCACCCTGTAGCCTTTGTGTCATCTTTTAATGCTTATCCTTCCTTTGTATAACAGACAGGAATTTTTCATGTTAGTAATAACAAATTGCAGTTATTCTATAAAAGTAGTATGTTTCAAGCTTCAACTGAAGAAGAAAGTTAAAGCATGTAAATTTGAATTAACTGGCAATCTCTTCTTGAACACCATGCTTTGGATTTTTGCTTTGCTCTCTTTAATTAGGTTCTTGTTCTAATGTTTGCCTTTATATGAATATTTGTTATTTATCCTCTGTAGTTTCTCTGCAATTTGGCTATTTTCAGGGTTTTTTATGTATTTGGAAGTAGTTGCTATGCTCTCTCTGTGCTTCCACTTGAGGTCTGTGTTTTATTTACTACTTGAAAAAAAATTTTTTTTTTATTCCCCTTTTGGGGAATACTGAAATATATCTCAGTTCTTTATCTACTCCTGATATTTCCGTGGCTTCTTTCTGTGAATCCTGAAGTAGAGCTCCTGCTGTCAGGTTGTTCTTCAAGCCAATTCTACCATGTATTTAAACAAACCAAAATAGGAAAATGTAGGAGATGTGTGTGCTGTAATAGAATTGCTGTCTATAAGCAAGTCATAATTTCACTTCTTTGGGAGAAGTCAATCCAGAGATCATTCATCCCACACAGTGAAGCACTGCCTAAATCTACGTGTGTTGATTATGAATGAACTGGCTTTGGAAACAGAAGTAACAGCCAAATGAGAAGAGTACATGAGCCAGGCTAATTAATTAAGAAGCCAGGCTAATTAATTCACCTAGAAATGAGCACCATGCTGACGTGATAGTATAGCTTCCAAAAGTCTGGCTGATTTGCACTGGGCTTCTTGTAGACTTAGAAGCTGTTTCTAGGCTCTTTCAGGTATTTTTGCAGTGGAGCAGCACTGCGTATTTGTTTATTTCTTATATCAGTTTACTCTAATTTTATTTCCAGACTGGTCAATTTGAATTTCTTCTCAGGTACTTTCTGTAAGATTTTACTAGCATCTGGATAGCCATTGTAATATTGTCTTCTTGAACCTCTTGCCACTGAGAGAAATTTCCTGTCACTCATTTTTATTTTTATTTTTATTTTTAAATAAGATGGAAGACCTTCCCATCTTCTTCATACTCTTTTACCTCTTACTGGATATTAAGCTGAAGTAACTCATCTTTGGTTGCATCTAGCACCACTGTTCCAGCCTGTGGAACTGAAACAGGGCTGTCAGTTACTCCATCCTCAGAGGGGCTGCTAGCAATTCTGTGTACAGAAAAATGCCTCGTTTTGGCAAGGGGATTCTGAACAGCTTGTGAACTTTCTGATTGTTATGAAACAAGATTTCTTTAGTTCTCCCCTAATGTAAATCCTTACATATAGTTTGACTTGAAAAATATTCATAAAGAAGTCACTTTAATGAAAAGGTAAACAATACTTTTGTTAAAATCTGTATTACTGCTTTGATTGTGGTGTAGTAAACATGAGAAGTAGCATCAAACTCATCAGTAAATCAACATCAAGATATTTTAAAATAATCTATATTCTATATAGATAACTTCTTCAATTAAAAATACTAAATACTGTTACATAAATAACTATCATTAACAGGTAGTGATATAAGAACAAAAATTGATATTTTATTAATGTTTCCTAAGTAGAAATGCTAGAGAGCTGAAATTAACAGTTCTGTTTTTACGTTTATGTTATTTAAAATGTTTTTAATGATTGTTTATGGCTTTATCTACAATAGCTCTTCAGTAAAATATCTTTCAAAGGAAGTTAACATATTTTTTCTTTGTTTTCAGATCTGTTAGCTGTGCCTAAACATCCCTATGCTGCTATGGAGAACTGGGGACTGAGTGTTTTTGTGGAGCAAAGGATACTACTGGATCCAAGCATTTCTTCTATATCATACCTGCTGGATGTCACCATGGTCATTGTACATGAGCTATGTCATCAGGTATTTGAACTGTTCAGATACACAGTACTTAGATCAGAAACCATGTGTCCCTTTTCAAAACTGAAAATGAATTTGCACAGTTACAACTTTTATTGTGAGTGTAGTCCAAATAACGGGAGGATCTGTAAGATACATAATGAGAATGCAAAAACAGGAAAGAGTCAGAATGGGGATAAAGAAGAAAATTAGTAACAAAGAACTTGCTTATCTTCTGTACGATTTTAACCTATGTGTTTTGTGTGCTGTTCGGTAGATTATACGCATTGATAACTGTAGAAAAGAATTTATTGCAGAACTGTAGCCGATTCACACTGAATTACACAATCATGTCAAAAAATGCTTTGGCTGAAATCAATTTGATAGCTCCTCTCACGTACACATGCACTTCCCTTAGCCTTTTTTAAGTTTGGTATTAACCCTCCGTTCACTCATGATGGACAATTGAGTCTTTATACGTACAGAAACCTTTTTATCAATAAAAAAACTTTGTAATAAATCCATATTACAATTTGTTTCACATTTCTTCCATCTTATCTCCAACTAAACACATTACGACTGTTTAGTAATATTGAGTTGAATGCAAATGTTATTGAAGAAATGTGCTTGAGGGCCAGGAAACCCTTTCTTATACTTGTAACAGGCATAATCATAGCCCTCGGGTTAAAATCCCACTGTGTAATCAGCATGGCTTACATCTGTGGCTTTACACAGTATTCTTTAAAATGCAATGCATATTCTTAACACTTTCTGAAAATATAAGTACCATATAAAAGGGAGCCTTCATAATAGAGTTATGGTAGATGAACCTGGAAATAATAATGCTTGGTTCGTATTCATGTTTCACATTAAATCTGTAGATGAATATTAAATCCTCAGCTAAAACATGACATTTTAATTGAAAGTTATTGCTGGTTTGTTCTCAGTGCGATCATCTTATTTTGTTATATGCTCTTTATTGTGCAGTACAATAGAGTAGCACACTGTTCAGCTAGAAAAATCACGGTGCCTGAGGATTAAGATGTGGAAAACACATATTAGGTCATCAAATCCCAACTCTGGTTAGTATTACATTCCACCATGTAGTGTTTTTTTTTCTAGTGTGGGGTTCAGTGTTCCTGAGTACAGGGTTTTTGCAGACTCCTTCAGAACCTTTTCTGTAACTCTTTAAATCCAACAGTTGATAAATTTTTCTTTGCATTCTGCTCAAGTCTTCCTTTTTCTGAAGTCATTCCATTACTTCCAGTTATTTTTTTCACTGCTGAAATAATTTCCTCTCCTTCCAAAGCAGTTTATATGTAATATGTGGGTAATTATAACATCAGTAGCTTGCAAAGTTTATTTGTTTCATTTTCATTGAAACTGATTCTCATTGAGCCTCTCTGTCGGTGTATTATTTTGGGAACATCAGAGGATATCGAAGTTGGAGAAGACTGTATGTGAGTTTATTTTATGGTAGCTGTGTGCTCTTAAGTGACCTTAAAAGTGCAAATGAGAAACTTATTTAGTGTCTGTTCTCATTTTACTTCCAGTAATGTTCACTTAATCAGAAGTATCTTCCTTCATTCTTGTTGCTGCAGTTTCTGTTTTAGTATTAGACATATCAAGGCCTTGCTCAGCCATCTTAGTGGGCAAATTGATACAATAATTAATACTCAAAGGGAAGAAATAATATTTCTACTTTTTAAATGCAGAATTGAGTCACATAGAATACAGATCATTCAACTGCAAATAAAATTTAAAGACAGAAGCCCTCCAAAAATGCATGCCACAAAACACTGATGTCGCCAAGACAGTATCATTTATTCTGTAGCCAGTGTTTTCTGCTGCAGTTTCATCAAAGAAACTATAACTGTGGCTCATGTAGGTTAGGAGCATAAATGATATTATCTTTGCTGTATGTTGAACTGAGGCCAGATTGGGCCCAGGATCTCTTGCCTCTGCTATTTAATGGTTAATTATTCAATATATTTTTCATTCTCTTGTTCATAGCCTAATCTTCTAAACTGTGGTGGTTCAGGAATATTGCTTAACTGATTTTTATACACTGAAAAACAAGGACTAATGAAAATCTCTACTGACATTGCCAAAAGTAGATTCTATGTCTACAGTTTTACTTTATATTTAATGTAATTTTGAAGATTTCAATAAGATGAAAGGGAGCTGCCCTAAAATATGTGGTTTTTTTTTTTCTTTTTGTTATTAAAGAAGAACTATATCGTCGTCCTGTTTCATCATACAGTGCTCTTTGATTTTAAAGTCTATTTGAATACATACACAGCATATTGTAGTACAGTATGGAACTGCGCCATATGATACCTTTGTCCCTTACAGAAACACAGCAAATGTTTTGCTAATGATATTCCCGAGATTCAAAGAAATGGATAAAATTAAGAATTGGGATTGTAAACTAGGTGTGACTTTTTAAGATTGGAATTCCTAAACCGATTGAGCACTTTATATGCATTTGGTCGTGAACTGCAGTTTTTAGAACAGAGAGGCATCATTGCAGAATTACAAAGAAATTCTGTGGTCGTCAAAGTACACGTGCAAAGAATTCAAAAGAGAATTTTTTGCCTGATTTCTTCACAGGTGACTTTGTAATGCTTGACTAGATTCTTATTTTAGGTACAAGTTTTAGGAAGGATGTATTTAATGCAGCTAGCTTTAGTTTCATCATTTTTAGGCTATTAGTGCTTGATATTACAGCTTGAATGTTTTAGAACACTTCAAGTATTTAATAAAAAATTAATAATTGGCAGAAGGTGGAGTATCTCTGCATTAAAGCTTTCTCTCCGATCCCCAGAACACAAATGATATATTAGTCAATACACACATATTTATAGCATCTTAAGTTAATAGCTCGAAATAATTACCATAATTTATTAAAATAATTCTGTTAAATTAGCAATCCATTTTATTTGCATATCACAGATCAACCCCACCTACAGCCTTTGAAGAAAAAGTTGTTTGAATTTAATCACCATAATTTTTTGTTAGTTCTCCCCCCTGAGCACAAAACTTGAGTTAAACATGCATGGATGCAGAAGGAAAATTAAAAAACCCTAAGCCACTGCTTTTTTTTTTTAATAACCTGTAAGAAAAGTGCATGGGAAGGAGTACCTTTTCAGTGTGTCTGTAATGAAGGTAAATGCCTTTTGTATCAGGATAAACACAATAACTGAGGGAAACAAGCAATTTATGTAACCAATATATTTCAATTCATTTTTCTTTCTGAAAATGAGAAGAAATAACATTGTCATTCAGGGCAAAGAGAGTCCCTCTTCAAACACACAAATAAATAAATAAATGAGCAATTACTTAAATGAAATGCTTCACTTAATGTTTCCCTTTCAGACACGTAACACCTAGGATGATAACAGTACAATTCTTCTTGAATATTGGTCTTCATTAATTGCATTCTCTGGGACTGCTTTCTCTAACAGTCATATTCTCTATGATATTCAAGACTAGTTAGGCAAATTCCTTACATTTTCATACTGGTATTATATGCTGTTTTAATTCCTGTTAAGTAATTTTCCTCCTGGATGATTAAATGACAATGAAAACTTTTAATTTTGTCATCACTAAATAAGCACTTAATCTCCTACAGGAATAAATGAAATACTTGATTCTGACATCAAATATTGGGAACGCAGCAAAATTCATATTTTCCACTTTTCAGCTAAGATGGCAAAGCTAGGCTCCTTCTTAAGTCAAATTTTTTTTTTTTTTTTTTTTTTAAATCTAACTTTAAAATACTTCACTGTTCTACTTTAACAAATAATTTTACAAATTCTTTTAAGTTGTAAGAATATGTATTACAAACTTGATAAGTTTTACTGTTTAAACCTCTCTCTGAGTAGTTGTAGCATACCCTGACTGTTACTGGTTTCTAATTTGTTCAGCAGTCTTGTAATTCAAGACACAAACACTGCAATGTTGTGTTTAAGCTTTTTAGCATTAGAAATCATTTAGCCAATGTGTTCTAGGAAAAGTATATTTTTTGTACTACTTTGGTAGTACTCTTACTTTTAAAATTGTGCATTACATACATCAACAGATTTTCAGTAGTTCTTTACCTTTTCAGATAAATATTATTAAAATCAATCTTTATCTCTTTTGGTCCTGTAGAGAGTTAATTTAATAACCCTTCGCTATGTTATGTTCATCCACTATCCAGTAAGTTTGTTTCACTTAGCATGTGAATAAGACTTTTGTCAACCTCATCTTTTACCCTGAAATTCTTCAGTTCATTGCTGCTGATGTTCATTTTTCATCTCGCTTCATTTTTCCTTCAAATCCTATTTACTTAACACTGTGTGGCAATCTGATAATCTCTGTTTCTGTCATCTATTCTTTGGAGCTCCTGTGTTCATTTCATGAAGGATCGTAGTCATGGCATTGATCCTCCCCGCGCGCTATTCTCCCTTAACAAAGATGTGCACAGAAGCAAGATCTTTCATTGAGATGCTGGACAAAGCCTTCAGATATGCCAATCATCCTGAAAAGAAACTGCTTACTTGGCCAACCCCATGTTCCTTCATTTTCTTCTCGCATTTGTCTCAGCGACAGCACCTGTCCTCAGATGTGTTGCCTTCCTCTCAAATACATATTTTCTCCCTTTCTATTTATTATCAGTTTAAAACTACATGAAAGCTCAAAATTATTTCTGTTGATTAATAATGACTCTCTTCTAATCACATTAAAAATAAGTTTGTTTCCAGGAGCAAAAGTTTGGTTTTTGGCAAAAGATTTTCCGGAGACTGTGAAGTAACTTTCCATAATAATGTGTGTGTGTTTCTGCTATTGTCACTTGTATTAAGATGTTCCCAGGTTGCCCAGAGTCGTTACAATCATTTATAAGAGTGATTTGTGAGCAGTAGAATTGATGACGTCTGAATTCCTGTATTTGTTTGTCCCCATTCCTTTTCTGGCGATCGTTCTATCTCTGGCTAAAATCTTTGTGACATCTATGTGTCCTCTGCCATGATAGGTTTGTGGCTACACCCCAGCTAAACTCCCTGCTTCGAGAAGGTTGAGGCTTACTCACAGAAAGGGTTGAATGAATTGGCTTTCCTTAGCAAAGTGGCCAATGAATGTCAGTATTGTTGTAAATCTTAACAGGCAGACCTTATAGAGGAAGAAATGGTAAAATATAGGCCTGGAATAGAGAGCTTATGTTTCCAGTTCTTAAATATTCACACTATACATAGTGAAGTTTCCAGGTGTTCCTAGTTCAAATAAGCTGGTTTCACATTTTTCTCTCATTGTATGGGTTAGTTCCTTAAACTGAGGTGAGCATCTACTTTAGATAAGTAAAGCAATGCCATGCATACTAGTTCTTTTATAGTATTTTATTTAAGTAACTTATGTGCATCCTGTAAAAAGGCTTAATTCAATACTATATGAAAAAAATCTGCTTGTCCTCTGAATGGCTTGTATAAGCTACTGCTTTTATTGAAACTTGTGAAGAATCTTCTCTGTATAAGTGAGATATATGCAAGCATGATTTTCTAAAAGTTTTTTTTTTTTTTTATCTAAACTTTCTTTGCAGTGGTTTGGTGACCTCGTGACTCCAGTTTGGTGGGAGGATGTGTGGTTGAAAGAGGGTTTTGCTCACTATTTTGAATTTATCGGGACAGACTACCTCTACCCAGGATGGAACATGGTATGTGTGTTTTATTTCATTTTTACTGAAACTCTACAGCAAGGTTTCTTTCCTGGTGTACTCCTGCTTCTGTTATAGACAGGGACTGCTGAAAAATAAGAAATGATGCATGAAAGTATCAGATGTCCAATAAAGCAAACTCACAAGGTGTGAAATAATTTGAAAGCATTCCAAAAGTGTAATCTGCAATTTATTACAAAAGAAGTAAGGTCATGTCTATCATAACCCAGTGTTAAAATAACTACTGTCTCTTTGCTGAAAAACATTTTGGATTACAGCTGTTATGATTTAACATGGACTGTTTAGGAAAATAGACAGAACATTGAATTTAATCCAGATCAAAAATGTAACAGAGACGTTTGGTTAAAACATACTGTGAACTTGAAAATATGTTTTCTTAGAGTATTCTGTTCTTTTCTCTCTAAGTTTACCCTTATTGTTGTATGGGTAATCTTGTTTATATATGCTTCTTGTGCAGTTCAAATTCGTTGTAGTATTTTAATATTTTGTTGTAGGTGTAAGTTTAGATTTATAATTGCAGTAGGAAAATTTATAATTGAAGTAGGAAAACAAATCTTCATCTGAACTGACATCTGTCTTATATAGGTAAACTTACTTGGTTCACCTGGCTTTGGTTGTATTAAAACTCATTCTCTTAATCTTTATGAAAAACACATCCTGAATTACAATGTAATCATTCTAATTATGAATGCAATAGAATCTGGCAGTCCTTTATGATATTAGCATAGTGAAATGTTGTAGATGACAATGTTTATACACTGAATTTTATCTTCAAATCATCCATCATTTGTTCTTCACATAATCAGTTCAACAAATGTGGAATAACTTTGTTTTAGAAGTCATTTGGAATATAGAATGCTTGCTTGAGATTTCTGTGGAATGAATATAATATTCAGTGTTATGCAAATGACATGCCCATCATGTGAACTCCTCATATCTTAGCAGAATACAGGCAAAACAAATGGATTGAACAAGGTATGACTGTTAAGCTTGGAAATTAGACACATGCTGCATAAATTAGAATTAGCTGAAGTAATATGTCTGTGCCTGGAAAAATACTGTTCTGTCAGTTTTTTCCCCTATATTAAAAAGAAGGTAGAAATAAACTTTTCATAAACATTTGGTTAATAATAATTAGAAATAATTAGAAAAATGGTTGTAAGATGAAACACTTGTTGAGTTAAACATTTAAATATGCTGCATTCTTTTGCAGACTACTGTAGAAATCAATATTCTGACTTTTCAGCCTTATACAGATTGTAAGAAGAGAAAACAAAAGCTACTGTAACTGGAATTTGGCTTGCTGGATATTGTTGTAATTGATATAAAAGAGCATTTCCTGTTTAGATCATAGAGACATTTATTAAGTTGGACAAACAAAAAATGAGCCTTTATAAAATGAAAAGCTGTTCCAAACAACTTAGATTTTTTTTCAAAAATGAAGGATACAAGCTTCATGGATCAGTAGTAAAATCAAGAACTACAAATCTTATTTTCTATAATGTTGGTTAAACAGACCATATTCCAACATTCTCGTTGGTGTTTTGTCAGCAGAAATAAAAATAAAAGATACTGTGGTGTATGATGATAGAGCTCTTTGTTTCAAGAAAATGGAGTGTGCTATGCCAAAATCCTCTTTCTTTCTAAAGAATGGGAAAAGTTAGTTTATTTCTTTGTCTTGCAGTTTTGAAATTTTACCCTTGGAACTTTCTTTAAGAAGTCCATAATCTAAAATGTCAAATTGAGTTTCATTTCAGTTTATTAGAGAATATTTGTCATATTTTCACAGAAGTCTGCAAGCAGATTCCTGGAAAAGGGCTTTTGTTTAGAAATGCAACCTGGACAGTATGGGTATATCTGAAACAAATATATGCAGCTTCCTATCTAAATTGTAGGAGGTTTATTGGCTTCTACTGTTGAAATGACATAAGCTCCTAATATTTTGCTACTTCTTGTCTAGAGATGCTACTCTTTAGTGAAGCTATGTATTTTTTGCAGTGTGCATTTTCTGTGGAATTCATAGATTTGGTATCGTTTTCTTCTCTACATTCTTTAGCTTGCTTAAACATTTCTTCCTCTTCTAATTTTTTTGATCTCATCAGTTTTCCCTCAGTTGTTCCATTAACTCTTCTTTAACCAGAGGATAGATGATTAGAAAACAGGATTACCAAAACTGCCACAGGACATGAACTATTATACCTTATTGAGTCTTCCAGAAAGTTTAGTTTCTTGTTTTGTTCACAAGGTATTTATGTAGTTCACTGGGATGTGTAAACTTAATGAGAAAGGAAGTCCAATTTTTAATAAACTCTGTCCATTCTTATACTGTGTTAAAATTTTGGGTAAACAGTTTCAAGAACAGAATGAGAAGAATCATTCTGACAGAGACTTCTGTTATCTGTTGCAGTTAATGTAAGGTTCATCAGAACTCTCCTGAAGAAGTGGACAAAGTTTTGCTAGTTTCAAAACAGAAAGGTGAGCTTTCATGATCTCACCATTGGTTTTAATGTCCTTTTTAAATTAAAATTGAAGTTAATTCAGGTCAAAGCTAGAAAGTCTCACTTAATTCCCTCAGCTAAAAATTAAGGCCCTGCATGTTACTTTTTACTTCTTGAAGGTGAAGCTACCTTTGATTTTCTAAGAGATATATTGCTACTGGCTACTCATTAGGCATTTACAATAGTCTTCCCATTTTAGCCTTTTACCTTGCCTATACCCCAAATTAAGTGTTTTTTGAAATTTTTATTCTGAGCTGTTTCAAAATCTTATTCTGAAATCTCATTCTTCAAGGACTTTGAATTTTAAAGCTTTTTTTTTTGTGTGTTGTCAAGACTGTTTTATAAAGAAAGTTTATGCTGCAAGCAGTTTTCCCCAAAGATCAGAGAATATTGCTTAATCATGTGTTCTCCAATTAACCATATGTATGCAAGTGCCTTGTCTGTTGCTGTTTCATGACTTTGAAATTCAGAGATGAGGTTTCTGTATTAGCAGCGTACCATATAAAGTTTTGGTTATCTCTTCATGCCATAAAAAGGAGCAGCAACTGAATATAATTTCTTGAGATGTGAGATCCTCTGACTGGTACAATAAAGGAAATCCTGCCTTTGTGAAGGGTTTTTTTTGCTCTTTTTTTTTAGGATCAGAAAAAGGAGAAAATTAAATTGAAAAATTACGTACTGCTAATTTGCTCTTCATAGCCCTGTCATTTCTCATCCACCTTACTCCTTTCAGAGGCCCAACATCAACTATATATTCCTTCTTTCTCTCTGCTTGTTTCTGGTGTTAAACTCCTTTGTATATGGCTGTGTAAGGGAAGGAATTCAACAGAGACTTTCAGATCCATGAATTTATTGATTGATCTTTTTGCTCCTTATTTACTAGTGGAAGGAACCATCATGTTTGTCCTTGAAAGTCTCTGGCACAGGGTTAGGTATTGAGGACTATGACAGCAGGAATTACTGACATGTAATTTTCCCTTTCATCCATCAAATGAGTGTCAAATACTCTAGCAGTCAGTACCTTGTTTGATGCTGAGAAAGCACTTCACAGAGCCTCACTGCCTTCCCCCCAGCCTCCCCCCCCCCTTTTTTTTTTTATTATTATTAAATGAAAGTTGGCTTTGGTGAAAACTTTATTGGATAAGTCAAGGTGTAGTACATCTGTGATTACTTTGAATCCTCTTCCTTCTTTGTCAGTTGAAATTCTGGGATAGGTGGCTCTGTTATTATTACAGGCAGCTGAAAATAATAATGATGATGTTACATATCAACATTTCTGTTTTTAAAATGCAAGAAATTACCTGTGCCTGGAAAGTTAATAGAAAGCTGTTTAACTAAACTTCATTACATTAAGCACTTTGAATGTCGTGGAACACTCTGCCCAAATCCTTGATAAATGATCCTAATTTCTTCTTATTGACAGGACTGAAGTAATAAAAGTGAATATTGCCGTTAAACACATGCTTATCTTTAATGTGCTTTGATTTACATTGCATTTTATATGCTCTGGCAAGGTGCATTAGTTGGAATTCTTGACTTTAAATAGTTATATTCTTAACATTTAGAGATCAGACAAATGAATATCAACATTTAGATGACACATTTATTCAAGAGGTTGAGTATAGTTTTGGAGAATGTCAATGCTTCTTCTTTCTTCATGTCATCATAGGCTCACCTTCAGAAAGCAGTTGAAATTGCATTATTATGAAAGCTTTTCAGTCATATGATTTTCATTCTTTTGAGTTCAGGGTTTGTATTAATATTTCAGAACGAAACTTCACTGAACTTGCTGAATTTCACATAATTTTGATTTTTTAAAGCAATTTGTTATCAGTAATTTGAGAAAGAATGTTTGTGACAACTTTTGACTTCCGTATAGGAGGAAGATCAAGGCATGGACTCAATTTAGGGCAACCCTAGTGAAAGAAAGAGACACACTTCAGGAAATATAGTTGCTGTGGGAAGTTCAGTGGATAAGTAATTAGATGTGTAATGAGAGGCATCCTTACTGAAAGACTGCTTTTTGCATTTTCATGTGTTGCGAATGTGCACTCATTTGTTTTAACATTGTGTGCAACATGCAGTTACTTGAAACATGAACTTTTGGTGTTTCTGCAAAACATGTTTGGTGCCCTCGAAGCTCAGCTTGCTGAGCCTCATCACTTTCAGGATGGTAACATCTAGGCATGCAAATGTTAGAGCACCTGAAAAATACTCTAAATAGTAATTGCATCTGCCAGTTGTAGCTGGAAGTTGCCTCAGTGTAACTAAAACATATCTCAAAGTGACTTTATTTAGATACTTACTGCTTCTTAAGCATGAGAAGATTTTTCTCTACAGGTTCTCTCAGTGGATGCATTGGAAGACAAACTTTGTACCTTGTTGCCTAACTTCTAAAAATGTTTTGGAGACAAAGATATGAAGATAAAGTAGATCTGTGTTAATCTCTTATTTTTGTTTAACTCTTATTTCTTTGAAGGCAATTACATACAAGATAGCAAAGCAGATTCTTTGAGTGAAAGAGTAAAAGTAGTTTTCCATAAGGCATTTTGGGGAAGTAGAGGATGTTTCCTTTCATAATGTTTACTGTTTTGTACCGTGTCCTTTGTTTCTGTAGGTCCATATTTGGCAAATTGAGTCTGGTATACAACCAAATGAAAGTTACACTTGAAAAACAGAGCGATGACAGGAAACTGCAGTTGAAGTAGCTTGTGAAACTACACAAAAACTCCTAGGTGATCTATCACTTGGTATATCACCTGGGGGGTCATGATTATCTGGTTTGGCATTTCATTCAAAAGAATATACATTTCAAATTCTCTCTCCTGATATAAGAGAGTTATGGAGGTAGACATGGGAATCGTGACATATTCATAGTTGATAAAAGTAGAATCTGCTGCAGGCCTCCTTCAACAAACTATGCACATAATTGAGGCACACATGCAGAGATATAAATTAAAAAAGTTGTCTGTAATCTTCTCAAAATACAGTTGGGAGGAGAAAGAGAGAAAAATATTGTGTTCATTTGCAAGTACTCAGGAGATATCCTACACTATGACAGTGTGGTGTTTTTAAATATACAGATGGGAAGGACTTTATTTTGGCCCCCATTGGATCTTTTCTGGCCTTAAGGTATTTTTCTTTTTTTTTTGAACCTGTGGTTTCCTCACGGATTATATTCCCTTGCAGTTTATTAAGCTTCACCCTAAAATGTACTGTAGTTGAACTGCAACTTTCTGGTATTGTGTATGCTAGAATTCTTTGATTGCTTTCAAAATCTGCCCTTATTTCTTTTTCCCTAGGGTGTGCTTTCCCTATAAACTGAAGTACCGCATATTGCAAATGCTGATTTTTGTCAGGCACGAGAGATCACTCATCTCCTTTGTATTGCTGATGGCTAGTAAAATTTGGATAAGATATTTCCAGCAAGTTTGTCAGAGAAATCATTTGCAGGTTTGCACACCAATATTAAGCTTTATTCATGTAGATTTCTCAGTCCATGAACCATTTGAATGGCAGTCCCAGAAGAAAGGCAGTGCCTTTAATATTGAGGCCTTTGATCTCTTCTGAGTACTAATTATCAGTTTTGGCTTTTATTGTGTCATTCCTTTTGTTTCACTCTTGGATGTTTTCTTATCTTTTTTATTTTATTTTATTTTATTTTATTTTATTTTAATTATTTTCCCTGCTATTTTATATTAATTTTTAGAAATTATGTACTAAAAAGAATTACATTATTGTCATGCTAACTAACTTGCACATTATGTCTCAATATGGTATCTCAGTCTCTTTCCATTACATCATTGTTAACCTATTACATGTAAAACATTTTTATTGGCTCTTGAAGATACAGTCTTTTGTGCCAAAAAATGTTATTTCACAAGTTATTTCTTTCCATTTAGAGATAGACTATTTGAATGGTGGTCAGCATGTTGGAGGGTAATACACAGGGTGACCACAGCCTTTCCATAAAGCTTCCTCCCTGTAACATAATGAAAACAAAACAGAACAAGAGGGCTTTTACATGGTCAGCTGGTTTCTTATTCCTCCTTCTTATTGCTACGGAATGATTTATAGAACCACATTTAAAAATCTACAGATTATTTCCATTGTGTGAAAGAATTGCTATAGCTACTATAGCAATATATAGTTTCTGAACCTGTTATCCATATAATTTTCACCCATAACAGTGAAATTTGAATATTCATATTGTTTAAAAGTTGGCTAAGGAAGGAAAAACTCAGAGAAGGACCAGGCATTTCAAGACAACCATGTACCAAACAGAGAAAGTCTTACCAGCCAAGAGTACAAGTAATTGCTGTGAAGAGACACATGTGAATCTACTGACCACTGGTGTTTGGGCAAAAATCTGAACATGTAAATGTTCAAAAGGCATGCTGATCTGATAAAAATACTCCAGTCTCTTCATCTGGAAGTACAAGAAGGAAAGCAACAGAAAGTAATCAGCATCTCTTTTCTTTCTTAATGCAAGAAAACCTGCCCTTCCAGAATTGACTACCTTCAGATCCAGGAAGGTGTCAAGGAGAAGAAAAGAGGCTGGATGCCAAGTAGGAAGATAAAAAATAGAGTAGCTTCCTGCTTGTCTTTAACGAAAGGCATAGGTTTGAGTGGAAGCATTTCTGCCCTTATTTCAGTCTTATTTCAGAATAGGCTTCTGCTGTCATTGTACCAACTCTTGCTCGGTGCACTGCCTTGCGCTTATATACAGCTACTAACAGTTTCCAGACAAAACCCCAGAGACTTATCTGAAGCCTCCTTTTCTTTACAGGAGAATCACAGTCTTTGGCTTCTCTCTTGCAGCTGAACTCCCTTGGAGGAGAGTGATCTTCAACAACATTTTGTAATTGTTTCATGTTAGCTGCAAACCTGTCACTTACCAGGTTGACAGCTCACTGCCCTCATTAAATGCATTCCAAAATTGATTTTCTTTTCTCTGCTATGTGTTTCTTTAGTCCGGTAGATATCATGCTAAATCAGATCAATTCCAGTGTACTGCATCAGGTAAAATTACTAGGGAATAAAAGGCCCCTCTTCTATCATTATAAGCAATTTGGTCACATGTGTTGCCTTTTTCCCCTTAATGTTCGACTATGACTCTAATAGCTGAAGTGGTGTTTCTTCAACAAAATAATTAAGGCGGTTTTAGTTTCTTTCTGCCGTTCAGTTTTCTGTTGTCTCTTCAAGCTGAATGCCTGCTCTCAACTGGGAAACTCTTCTCTCAGTATCTCCCTGGAGTTTTGCAGATACTAGAGTCTCCTTTTGAAATCTACTCTCAGAGGCTGTATATTGAAGGGAAAAGATGGGAATACTTTGGAAATTCTTTTGTTTAAAAGAAATCAGCTTTATAGCTCAAAAGCCACCTTAATTCTCACTGAAGTAAGTGCAAACGTGTTTGAAGACATAGTAGATATTCCTGTTGTATGTCAATGTTATGGTCTGCCATAAATTTTAAGGAAAACTTTCCAGTTATGGTAACTTGAGTGAAGTGTGATGAATCTAAAATGCTCTTTTCCTGCTCATCAAAGGCTAATATAAGGAAAAAAAAAACAA
This sequence comes from Phasianus colchicus, assembly GCF_987193195.1. NCBI lineage: Eukaryota > Metazoa > Chordata > Aves > Galliformes > Phasianidae > Phasianus > Phasianus colchicus. The sequence continues at coordinate 37,495,156 of NC_143436.1, forward strand.
CACAACAGAAAACCATAGTATAGCCTTTGTTTTTTAATATTTTTAATATTCTTTATAGCTTCACTTTATGGTGTTCATTTTCTTGATTCTGTATTATATACTTTAAGTATTCCTGTGTAATTAACAAATATCCTTTTGATGAGTAAATTCTGAACAGCAACAATCCACTCCCACACCTGTTCATTAACTGTGATATTCAGACATGAATTTTGGAGGCAGATCTATACCTATGTGTGTTTATACCTGTATGAGTTACATATTGTACTTCTGATGAAATAGGTTTTCTGCTACTAATAGAGAACGTGACTGAGATGTAACCAAAGCATCTGCAATCCTTTCTACCTCAGTAGTTTTCCCCTGAATGGGACTGTCATAATACTTGTTTCCCTATGCTTCTTGTTTTCCCATAAAAAAGGACAGTTACTAACTGTGCATGCCTGAGAAAATTTGGTAACGAACAATAATATGAACAAGACATTACTTTTCCCTTCACAAACCTTACCTCATGCAGCCAGCTGAGAACACTAAATGTGTGTTGGGTAATTGGCTTCCCTGCATCCCATGTTTTTAATTGCCTGAATATACAATCAACTCAAGGTACATTTCTTGTGCTCTAATGAATTTTAACGTAGAGGTTTATTTCCAGATGGATCAGCATTGAAACAGCTCTTCAGCTTCTTATAAATATGATTTAAATTAACACATTGATACCAAAACCTTACCACCCAAGAAATTAAATATAGAATTTATTACGTAATTGTGTGACTAGTTTATCTGTGGACATCAAAATAGCTTTTGGGAAAAAAAAAATGTACCACTCTCTAGAGTACACTATGGCACTAGAGGAGCATTAATGCAGGAAATATTGTACTTACATAAAGTTTGAGATATGTCATTTCAGGGGGAAAAAAATCTTCCATAATTTTTAATTTACTCTTTGCATTTATTTGTGACTTGAAAACTGAGGAAATGAAGCTCTTCTTTCCTGACACAGCATGTTGGAGTAGAGACATCTATATGAATGCAATATGAGGACATTTTACAGCATGTCATTTCTCAACTGAAAAAGTCACATCTACTTGTACTCTAAGAGTGAACGCGCCACAGTTCATAGAGTATATCTGAACATTTAATTAATGTTGCTGCCAGAGTAAAGATGCAGCAGTTTTGACATACCTCTGCAATCCATATTTATAGAGGATATAGGAATGAATTAGTAGTATGTTAGATATTGTTTGGGTTTGCGCCTGCCTCTGGTGAAGCTGTGACTTTGGCTATGTCATTTGACTTCTACACGTAGCGGTAGTCTCACTTGTAAAGAGACATAATAGTGGTTTTCTCTGGATGGAGATTATGAAATAAAGGAGATAATGTTTGTAGAGCAAATGAACTCATGTGGAGAAATGATTTCTTTACAGAATTTAAGAAAGATGATGCAGATATTTGCTGTGACACTTTGGGCTCTGTTCATCGTTCTATCCAGTGTTGACCTGCTCTGTGAATTTGATTTTAAGAGTCAAGTGACTTAAACCTTACTATGCCTTTGATCTACACAATAAAGCAATAATGATTATATTTACTCATCTTTGTCAAAAGTGTTTGTACCTGTGTATGCAGTGAGCTCCCTGAGTGCTAATCTGTAGCATCCATAGGTTTTTGTGATTGAAGACTATACCACTTTCTTCTTTGTCCCCAGCCTGAGTAACTGGATGTGAATAGTTATGATAATCAGAATTGCAGTTTACAATATAATGTAGCTAAATAAATATATCTAATGTAGATACATTTTGACTCACTTAATAATAGTCTGTAATATTTCAACTAACTTATTTCAGCAAATGATCTCGAGTCAGAGGGGTCTCTGATGCTACAGTTAGTTCCTGTCTGTTCTATAGAACTGTTCAAGATTTTAAGATGTAATAGTGGCTTACATTCAGACCAGAAGGTCACGTTTTAGTTAACTGTCATATAGAGGCTGCCTCTGGTAACTGTGCATCATTTCTACATTATTGTAAATGTGTATGTGATATTATTGCTTATGCTGTATTTCAGGAAAAGCAGAGATTTCTGACAGATGTTCTACATGAAGTGATGTTGCTGGATGGTTTGACCAGTTCGCATCCAGTATCCCAGGAGGTGCAGCAAGCCACAGACATTGACAGGGTGTTTGACTGGATTGCATATAAAAAGGTGGGACTAATTAAACTTATCTATTTCTATGAGATTTGTCAGTAGCTATTAGGAGATTATGTTCTGTCTGTAGAACAAATGCTCAGGAATACATTCATAATTGTTACTAGGTGGTAAACTTTAATTTGTGTGGAATATGTTTGTGACATACTACAGCATGTCACTACAGTAATTTTATCCCATGACATTCAACAGAGCAGTGTTAATGTTCTTTTACTTACTATTCATTTTGTGGCAGCGTCTGAAAAGTGTTAAATGCTTTAAAAAGCAAAAGGATACATAGTCTTTACCCTATTGAAACTCTTAATAAGATTTCTCAAGTACTGAATTTAATATTTCCTCCCCCCCCCCCTTTTTTTTTTTTTGACGTATGAGATGTTTTTTTCTATCAACCAATGAAAACTCAGGTCATTGCAGAAGAGTGAGAGCAGAGGAATGGAATTCTGCTGTGGAGGACTATGTATTAATTCAGGCAATTTCAAATTGTATTTTGGTGATAGGAATGATTCAACTAACTTTGGGACTTCTATGGAAGAGTGGGAGAGATGTACAATTCCACCTTCTCCATCCTATGATAGGGCTTGCTGTTAGCCTATGACCCAAAAACTGGAGGTTTCCATCACACCACATGATGATTCTCTGGTGTGGTGTGGTGTCCAATACTGTGCTTTAGTTTCATGACTAAATGTGCTTGATGCATGATGCAGATGCTGTTTCCTGCAGCTTTCCACTAGGAAGGTTGTACTGGATCTCTCTGCTCCAGACAATAAGTCTTTTGACTGTTACCCTTGTACTGGATAATATTTTCCTTCTGCACCATTAGCTGCCTAGTATCAGACTGTAACAAGACAGCTGCAGCATAGCACTGACTTGCCTGCTGAGCTTCCAGTTTATCTAGCAGATATTTAGGGCTAAAAGAGAGTATATTCTCTCTTGCAGTCACCAGTTATTCCCATCAGCAACAAATTCAAGATGTTTGTCTTCTGTTAGAGGTTCTTATTCCTTTAGGGGTGGACAGATGAGAGCATCTGTGTATAAATGTTTAATAGATATAGAATGTAATATTTGAACATAAAATGCCTATGAAAATACTCTAAAATACTGGAGTAGATCAAGAGCCCAAATAACATTTTCAAAAAATTTTTAGCTGCCTTTGAAAATATTATTCTCAGTTAATTAATTGATAATAAACAGCAGGTTTTTGATTATTGAAGTGTTCTCATTGTTTAAATATTTTAATCATGTTTGCTGGTGATAGCTGAACCTCAGCTGATTCAAAGGTTTATCTCACATCAGTATCCTAATATCTCAAGCTAATGATTTTTTTCTAATTAATATGATAATAGTAATATCACACAGTACACTGTAATACTTAGCACTAATCTTTTCATCATTTGAACATTTTACAAACACAAAGAATTTTTTATTTACATTGAAATGATAAATAGGACTCTAAAACACATCTGTATACTATTAGCTATTTTATATATGCCAATAGGATCACTGTGGTTTGTCTGTGAATTAGAGTACAATCTGCATATTGTATCTGTCTGTTTATTTAGAGGTTCATTTTTACTGTAACAGTGGCCATGCTCAGTGGATTAAGGCAGCATCTCCAGTCAGCTTCTCTGGTGGTTGGCTCTCTTAGAGCCCTGAGTGATGTCGAGTGAGTTCATATCAGGGCCCGTCCCTGTAAATTTTAACTCATTTATCTGATCTAGCAATCCGACCTGAGAAATGGCAATGAAAGAATTTACTTTTGTGCTTTCTTAGGCAGGGAGACTAAAACACAGACACTTTCACCCATAAATTCTTTGTTTGCTGTCTAATAAGTTATCCATCTGCCTTTCTGTCAAGCCATTCATCCTTTTGTTTTGAATACAGTCTTTCATCAGAAGAAACTTTACCAGTGACTTCATAGCTGCTTTTTTCCCTGTTTCTGTACTTTCCTCTAAGCTTCTGTTTCCTTCTGAGAATAAATTAGAACAAACTGAAAGTTTTGTAGGTCTTGCATTCTTTTTTCATTTCTATGTAATCTTGTATGCAAGCATGCACAACTTGCACTTAAAATCAATTCGCTTGTTGATGAAATGAACTCTTTTATGAGATAGCTAGAACTTTTGCCTATCCTTCTAGCTCTCTAATCTCTGCCAATATCAATACTGTGACGAATAGTATGTTAATAAAATCCAAAATGTACCTCATCGGGTGTTTGTTCAAATATTTTCCAGTGCCTCAAAGCCCTCCTTACACAGTGAGCCCTGAGCAAGGGATGTTATTGCTGGTATTTCATGGATGGCTTTTTAGTTGACTGCTGACTTATTTTTAAAATTAGTGAAAAATACCAAGTTCTTGAGAATTTGTTGCTTTTGACTCTAGTAAACTTTTGGTCAGGACCATTAGTGAGGTCTTTTCTACTGTCTTTATTAAAATGTTAATTTTTAAACAGTATATTTTCCCTACTTTTTTTTTTTTTTTTTTTTTTTGTTCTCTTTTTATTTTTATTCAAAATATCCACCTGATATTCCCTGGGACCTTAGGTTGTCCATGGGATCTCTTTTCTCCATAGTATCTTCTATCTGAAATAGAAATCGTGAAACTTTCTCCCATTTCATTTTTGTGCAGTGAAATGACAGACATAGATTGTCATTGTCGTTTCATTATCTTTTCTGTCATCAATGTGGCATAAATCAATTAGAAACCATTAAAATGCCTGTGTCTGCTAGACACTTAGCTGTCATTACTCTTCCTATACATTTCAGAGGTAACCACTGAAACTGTGATATTTAAATGCCTTGGAGCTGAATATACTTTTCATTTCCACTTTCTTGTCCCCAGTGGTTGCATGTGTTAAAAGGTTCATGACTAAACCCCCGAAAAATGGTATTCAGATAATCCCATTAGCAGAGTGAAACAAGCAGCACACAGTATTTCCACTTATGCTGTTGACAGTGGTGCTTGCCTCTTTCGAAAGCCAAACACTATCATAGCAGTCCTTCACATAAGAGCATGGCATGTCATCCTCCACTAAGGCCACAAATGTGTAGAAATGAACAAGAAGCCATGATAGTACATTAATAAGCAAACAATAGTGGTAGATGATTCAAGGCTCTCAGCTCACATGAGAGAGCGGATATATTTTCCTAGTGCAGCTAGAAGTAAGAGTGTCCTCCCACAATGACAGGAAAAGTGGTTATATCCCAAGTGCAGCAGGAAATATAGCCTGTTGAACACAAGTGTGGATCTGAGAATTATTAAATCAAGGCAAAAAGCGTGACAGCCTTTCCACACCAGAAATAACTGACAGCAGGAATCAGCCCTGGAGAGCTATATCAACAGAGGAGAGAGTGCAGCAAGGATAACATGAGGAACAAAAATCAGCAAGGAAGAACCAGCTGTAATGAAACAGAGAAACAAGACAGCTGCATAACAGAGGGAACAACCAGACCCAGAACAGTGTTAGAGAGATATCCCAGATAGAAGTAAAGAAGTCATACTGTACATGAGCAGTCACAGCCAGATAAGAGAAGAGATGAAAGGGCACCAAAGACAGTGTAGAGAGTTAGATAATATCTGACGTTGTTTCCATCATGCTTCTGAATGTTTTGAAGTGTGCTGGTAGCTGATTCTGGTAGCAATCAGAGGAGGCAAGTCCAGTAGGCTGGAGTGTAGTTATCAAAGTGTACTCCCAGAAGAATATGCCTTGGCAAGTGACAAGCAATAATCAAAGCATGGAAGAGTATGGTTGGAATAGAGAAGAATATTCAACTTTTCCTCCCTGTAAGCAAAATGAGCTACTGCAGTGATATCCGTTACTGGCCCAGACTTTGCAACCCAAGTAATTATTTTCTAAACATTTGTCTGTATAATTTCTCTTTCCATGTAACTCTGTGCCACTTATTTAAAAAAGCTTTTTCCTGCCTTCTGCAACAGTCTGATGGAAGGAGGATGTATTTCTAACAGTTATAAAGGAAGGGGGAGGCATCTCCTCCCCCCTCTCCCCCCCCAAGGGCAGTGTTAGAAGAACTATACAACTGAAAATCCACACAAAGAAAAATGATCAGTTTCCCATTTGTCACAAGAAACAGTTCTGGCAAAAGAGGATTTAAGATACTGGAAGTAGTGACTTGCTCTCTCTATAGTTCTCTCTGAAAATTCAGTGTATCACGTTTTGCAAGAACAGTCAGTGGAAAGGCTCTCTAAAATCTTCATTCTTTTCACTTCTTTTCCTTGAAAAACTGGACGGATCCTAACACTGAAATAAACAAATAAAAAACAAAACATCTATTTTGACCAGTGAAACCAATATTAGTATTGGTATGAAATCCACTCAGTTCATAAGTAAAGATATTGTGACAATCTTTGCCTACCAAAATGGCTGTGTGCAGTGAGCACTTGAAAGTGAGAGCAGCTCATGAACACTATAAGAAATACTAGAGAAACACTAACAAATAATAAAATAAAGTAAAGCAGATTATATTTTTAATTATTCACTTAACTAATTCAGAAACGTTGAGATGACATCTGGCTAGCTAGTTAAAATTCTTACAATAGATTTCAGGTCACTTTGCAACCCATTCCCATTCTACAGTGTACAGGTTTGTTCTTCCTGTCTAATTTAGCTGTGATGTAACCCATGAATGTCATGAAGCTATCTGAGTGCGTCTGATGGTGGTGTCTGTTCCTTGACTTGCTAACACAGAAGGTCAGTACCCAGATTGTAGAAGGTAGATGTATCTTATAATGAAAACAATTCCTGTTCAGATAAGAATGTTTTAGGTCTTTATAGCTTCCAGTATGAAAGCCATGGGAATGTGAAGTTGGTGAAATCTTTAGGTTCAGAGCAGTCCCAAGAATGCCTGACTTCAAGTATGCAGGAAATCCTGCTCCAGCCTATGGGGTGCTAGTGTGTAAAGCCAAGCAGGTACATCTGAGCATCTTCCTGACTCAAAACAGTCAGTAACCTACTGCACTGCTAAACATATGGTTGTGTAGTGTTTTCTGAAGAAGAATCACAGAAACCTCTGTGTGAGATGTATAAGCAGCTACAAACCCAGAGTGATTCAGGAGTACTAGTTTCCCCGTGCTAGGGAAAATTATGCATAGAAAAAGTAATAACAATGGAAAACAAATGTTAATCAAAACACTATTTTAAAGAGGAGTGCATTAGACTAGAATGTTCGGTCAGGCCAGTGCAAGGCAGAGCAATCAGGAAGAGCCAGCTATGATTGTCTTCTGCTTGTTCCTCCTCACAGACAAATGACAGCTATCGAGGCTTAGAGCAGGCGATCAAAGCAAAAAATTGCATCAGTTCCTCAAGATGTGCCCTGCCATCCTTTGTTATGCTTCTGTCCCCAGTGGGGAGTTAAGAAGCAGAACTGTTTGGCTGTGGCTCAGATGTGTTCATGGCATAAGTGTTGATGAAGGTGGGCTAGCTCCAAGTACATACCTATGCACTGGAGTTCCTGAAGTGTACTTACATTTTCTGTCTCCCCAATTCTACTTTGTAATGGTAATTTTTAGCAAAGGACAAAACAGAAAGCTTGTGTGGTACCTTCTTAAGCCTTCATGGGTAGATTCTGCTTTTTTTCCCTGACAGTGATAAAAAAAGAGAAAAAAACGATTCCATAGTGAAGATGAGGGATAAATTTTGCAGATTCCCAAGTTCAGATTGATGAAAGAATGGCAACAATTACAAATGTTGTAGTAATCGTGTACAAATTATAAGAATTGGAAATAGAAAATAAATTGTAGGTAACTTACATAGAGCAAAAGATAAAAAAAGTCAACCAAAAATATGAGGGCTGTCTGAAAATAATGCCTCCTCTTTTATTATGTTGTCTCACAGCATCAGAAGCAGATGTCAGTGGTGTGAAAGTAGAGGCTGAACCTTCCCACCAGTATCCTATCAGACTTTGTTGCCGTGTGACAGATGGCAGCAGAGGGGCAGTCTGACAGAATGGTGTCTGACATGAAAGTGTGTATGAAGAAATTGTGTGTCATTGAGTTCCTCTATGAAGAAAAATGGCATGCATTGATGCTTGCTGAACATCTGTGGAGACCAAATAGAGGATGTGAGCACAGTGAGGTAGTGGATGGTGTGTTTCAGCAGTAATGGCAATGACATGAAAGACAAGTCACGTTCTGAACACTGTGCAGACCTCTACAAGTGCAGCATGCGGGTGTTCATTCATTGCTGGCAAAAATGCATAGCTAATGGTGGTGTCTGTGTTGAGAAACACTGATTTGTAGCTGGAAATTTGCTCAAATAGTGTTATTGTGCTCTTTGTATCTGTTGTAGTTTCCATGGGAAGAAATTACTATAGGGAGCAGCCTATGTATAACAGACTACTCGTAGATTTTGCAGGCCTGGAGGACTCCCGTTCAAGGATGTAGCTGTCTGGAACAATTTTAGCAATACTATTTTGTTCTTGTTATTTTAAAGGAATATTTGAATTCTGGAGAACTTCTGAAGCCTAAAAGATGTTGAAAGAGAAGAAGTAGGATGGTATGCCTAATTATAGTTAGTTGCAAATAAATCAGTTTTAGACAAATGGTTTGAGATGCTTAAGTGGTGCTTATTTAACTAAAAATATGCAGGAATGCTAATCTTCATGCTTCATAAAAATAAATGTGGTCAAACAGACCTGATTTCAATCTTTGATGAGATTAATTGTGTGGTTGGTAAAGACAAATTGTGTAGAAACATAGACTTCTAAATTTTGATCTATTATAGCAAAATATTCTACTAAAAAAAAAGTGCTACATGGTATCACTACAGAACACATTGACTGGATTAATAGATAGCTATCTCATAATACCAATCTCCACAGCAGTAACTGTTGGAGAATCATCACAGATTTTTAGTTTTATTTTACTTAATTTGCTTTTAGATTCTCAGTGGAGTTGGTTGGCAAAATGGTGATATGTTTCTTCTTTAAAGTAAAGCAACAGTGATCATGGAAACACTTTAGTAAATGTTTCATCACAAAAGGGAAAATCTTCATCTATTACTTCTAATGGAAGACATGGAGTTGTGGAGCTAGTTTTATCATTAGAGGAGATCCTTAATACAGTGGATTTTAAGCCACACTCTTTCGTTCACTTCTTACTTGCATTATAATGATGGCCCATCTATGTAAATAATGTCATCAACCTTTTTTGCTTATAATTTCTTGAGGGTTTCCTCATTCATAATGAAGAAGTATAAACTGCTTTTTCCTTGGTGGTAGTGTCAGCACATATAACAGATTTTGGTGGCCAGGCTAACTAAAACTGCAGTTGTAAATGGAGTCTCCGTCTAGGTGACTGAAGCATTTCATTATTCAAAGAAAGTGGTATGACAACACCTGAAGAACATGATGGTCTTTTACTCCTGAATTTTGTTCATTGTGTCATGTTCCTAAAATTTACAAGAGAATTTTTTGTCTAAGACAAACATTTCACCAAAGCTCATCTTGCCATCTGACCGTTTTGATATTATCCAAGCCTAGAACAGCTGTGTTTGTCAGAATAGAAAATGATTATGATTTCTCAGTGAAAAGCTCTCCTTGAATATAATGTTGCTTTTTCAGTGATGTTTTGGCATCAGATAAATGGCCATACAGTCTATAAAAACAACATAAGATGCTGTTATGCATCTTAGATGATTTAGCACAGTAAATTACAGGTTTATAGGTATACTTGCTGGTTTTAAAAATATCGACTCAACTAGACTGCAAGTAAAGTTTTAAGAACAGAGTAAGATAAATTTGTTTATTAAAATTTATCCTGGTTTTATTGCTGAATATAAGCAGCATGTTAACTTGTGGGTTAACATGTGGGTTGCACTGCTTGATAAGCAAGTATCAATTAGAAATTATATTTTATAAAGGAAAGAAGACAAAAATACCTGTTGGTTGTTTTTTTTTTCCTCTATCTGTGTAATAAAAAATAAAGAGGTAGTTTTTTAACTGCTTTCAGTGTGGGTGGCCACTTTTTAATAATTCATTACTGAGATCATGGAAATCAGTCAGACTCAAATTCGGCTGATCGTGTAGTTCTTGTTTAATTTGTGTGTAAGCTGTGGAATTTAAGTTAAATTACTTGTCTTTTTAAGGTGATTCAGTGTGTCACTAAATGATGGCCTGGACTAAGAATTTAAGCATTGGGCTCATGGTGTCATATCTTGTACTTGTATACATAGTCTGCATTTACCTTCCTCACTTTTTTCAAGGCTTTTACGTAGATTTTCCAAAGCGAAAGCTTCTAGGAATTAATTCAAATATGTTATGTTTTTGCCATATTATATATATTAGGATAACATTATGTTATTGTAATCTAATAAGGAAACATTCACATTCATGAAATTCATTTGTATTAAGCTTCATTTTTCTTGTAGTACATTGATGTGCTGTTGGAGAATACAGAAAATTAGTCACACTGGTGTACTGTGGTGATCAGTTTTTGAAAATGAAAGACTTAGTGCTGGTGCCTCATGTTGCAGTCTAATTCATTCCCTGAAAAGAATTTATCTGTGAGTACTTCTGAAGTTTCCAGAGATGAGGTACAGAAACTTCAAGAAGGCTTTGCAGTGATCTGTGCTTCATGGAAGAATTTCAACAGATGTGTCTCAAGAGCTGCCCATAGTACCATATTGAAATGGCAAGTGTGAACAGGGTACTTGTTCAAGACTATCAGTGAGGCTTTTGACCAGGAAAGTTGGTACAAATTACAAAAATAGGAAGGCAGAGCTTATTTCATCATGATCTTCTGAGTGGGAGATGAGGAGTGACTGGACTTCTTTTGTGGAAAAAGAAGTGTATATGGCGAATATGCTTGCTTTAGAAAGCACAATTTAAATGCAACAACCTGGATTTGATGGTGGTTACCTAACTGTTAGTTGCTCTCACAGGAGAACTGAAGAGATGTCAGTTGATTTATTTAAGGTCACACCTGTTGCTCAACATTGCACCAAGCTACTCACATCTCTCAGTCCTCTTCTTTAAAATGCTGATGGTGGTAGTTAATTCAGTGCAGTACTTGTGGTGTAACACAACGATTCAGTCAAACAGGTTTTTAAAAAGTTGTTTACTCAAATGCACACCGTTCTGTATCTGCAATGAAATAAATTCTGCAGATGTGACTTAGTCAAAACATACTTTTTGTGTCAGATTTTCTGCAAGATTTGACAGACTTCATTTTGGTTCCTAATTTTATGTAAAGGTTCTTCTTTAAATGTCACATTCTTGTTACATGTCTGATGTACATTGTTCTTTCAGTTTAATTCATGCTGTGTTTTTCCCAATAAGCTAAATTTCATAGAGCCTCCAGCTGTGGTTGCTTAGTACCAAGAAAGAATGATTGTTTTGAAAAACGTGGCTTGGATACTACATGTTGGCTAGTGTTCAGATTACAAAAATAATGTGCAAATGTATGTTCTTTGTATGAGTACTTTGTAACATGCTCTTTTAATATTTTAAATGAACCTCGAATCATGGTGTTATCTATTCTGTATTTAAAAAAATGCAGAATAGTGTATGAATTCAGGAACTTTGAGGTGAAATGAAATTATACTCATTTTCTTAAAAACCTATTTGACTGTGGATATCCTTAGGCTTCCACTTGACAGAACGGTGTAAAAATATTCAACACTCTTAAGAAAATATTCAACATTCTTAAGAAAAATAAATGCTGCTTTTATTACATTTGGAGTTCTAAAAAAATTTCTTTCTTTGGCATGTTTTATGAAGAAGAGATGCATTTCAGTCAGTATTCAGAACATTTTAGTCAAAATTTGGAAGTGTCCTCTTCAGTGTGTGATCTTCATTGATTTTGTTAAGGTTGTTCATGCCTTGAATGCAGACAGCAAGCATACCTTGGGGTTAATGGGCGAGGGGCCACTTGATGGCCAATGTGTAAGAAGGGGAACTCAGAATTTTAAGATGAATTAGTTGTATTGGACTTGCTTGATTCTCATGCTGAAGGAACAGGTTGCAGGAACTATCAATTTGAGGTAGATGTATGGGAAATACTAATCAAAATAACTCCGTTGTTAGAAAGTCTGAAGCTGCATCGGATCTGCATCCATCTGCATGTTCTGGAAGTAACCAAGTATTGAGTGCAGAACTTCTGGAAGTGGGGTGTGTTTGCAAACAGGCTCTGTCGGAGAGTTGCTGGGGGCAGTTTAGTTCCTAGAATTTCTCCTAGAGCCCATTCTCTATAGTCTGATGAGTTCAACTTCTTATTTCAGCAAGGTGCGGTCTATAAAGTGTGTGAAGGATAAATAACTCAGTACATGTATAACTAAGTGGCTTTAATGTTAACTTCTGCAAAAGGAGATTTTGTCTCCCTATCCAGCTCTGATCTTTATAAGTTAGGAGACACTGGGTTTTCAGAAATCCTTTGGCCAGTCACCATGCCAAAGGCTTTTGACACTCCTACATGCAGCTGTAAAGCAACTAGTGGCTGCCTCAGACTAGAGGAAGGTCCTTTTACAGACTGGAAATTAAATGAGCAAATGATCTGGAATAAATACAATTTATGGCCTTGTCTCCCACCTGTCTCTACTTGCCCACAGAATATTTTTTCCAAAATGTGATGGGCTTTCCATGTTATTCCTTCAAATCTTTCTTCTAAAAACTTTTTCAGTTATATTCAGTTGTAGTATGGCACAGAATAAATAGTTTATGAAGGAAAATGTTTGTATATGTTTAACGTAACTGATTGATATATAAAAAAAAATACTGGTATATACTAGGTATAGGTTAGTAGCAATCAAACTGAGTATTGATTCTAATCTTAATCAATAAATCAATAGCTATAGGAAAGAATGGAATATTTGTTAGTGCCTATATGTGATCTGAGCTTTGTTATTATCACTTCAGATAAAGGTGAGTAAAAGAAGTTATTATTGGTAATAAAAGCTCTAACAATAATGTGATTTTTTTTTTTTTTTTTTTTTTTTTTTTTAGTGAGAGAAGCAAAAGCAAAGTGAGCCATTGGAGATTTTGTAGAAAATTGGTGTATTAGATTTTTTCTTTGAAATACAGTTATGTATTTTTGTTGTCAGTCCAGTGCTCTTCTCCTCAGTATCTCACTTTGCTCTTTTACCTTGGGTACCATGGTGGTGGTTTACATAACAAGATACTTCCTGATTTTAGTTTTTATGTCAAAGCAATTGGCTTTTATCCCTAAACAAGTGCAGCAAGGTGAACATTTGTGAGAAAAATTTATAGTGAGATCTGCATGATTGTTATTCCTGATATTTGATGTTACTCAAAATAAATTTATTAGTGAGACTGCAAGATACTTTCTCAGACTTTACAAACTCAGGAAGGTGTTTTTGCACTGTTTACACTTTATCTGTGCTATTTCAGATATATCTCTTCAGATGAAATGAATCAAAGGTAGCTGAAGTGCTTGCTTCTCTTTCCATTGCCTTTAAAAGGAATCTGTGCAGCTGGCTCAGCTGTGTAAAACTGAGTAAGCATTAGGGTAGTTACAGTGTAGGCATTGCATTCAGTCACATGAACCTCCATCCTATAGTTAAAAGAAACAACAAAACTCACAAAAGCAGAAGCAGAAAGAAGAAAAAAGAGATGATATTCTAGAGAAAAAAATGACAAAATTTGATGGGAATGAGGATGGAAAAACTATGCTAGTTAGCCTTTTATGCTCTCTGTCTTTCCCTACTCCAGCTCATTTACAAAATGATAGATTATTTTGCTCTTCTGAGAGTCAACTGTAGTTCACAGTTTCTTTTCTGTGGTGACATTTTTCTCTCGTGAGCTCTTTTTGGAATACTGACATAATTTTTGATCCTTAAAATAATAATGCTGGATGAGTTTTCAAGTCAACTGTATCTCTTCACAGGTAGCCCCTTGTCCTTGCCTAGCTTCTGCATAGTTCTGTGTACTGATTTGCTGATTGTCACAGTATCTGCTTCTCCAAAATGACTTCATTCACTCATTATTTTTAGTACATTTATTTACTGCCTGTTTGGTACAGAACATCTGCCTCCATCTAAAAAGCACACTGCCTTATCTTCAGGACACTCTCTTGAGTACCTGGCTGTGGTTTTCTCATGAGAAAATATGATAAACTGAGATATGATTTCTTATTTGCCTCTCTGTATATGAGAAGATGGTATCCCACCAGTTTTGTGTCTTAATTCTTCAGAAATTCTTGGGAACTACCTACTAGTATAAAACTCCTGTAACAGTGGGGAATCAATCTGCGTATGGCCTTTTAGAGCAGTGCAGTTGAATTAATCTCACCTAACTTTAGATGTCTGCAGTGCAGATTAGTGCATATAAGCTAGTCATCCAAGGGTAATTTTGGAGTCAAATATAAGTGATAGTGCATTTAGAGTACAACTCATCTGTTTTGAGATAAAGTGCACCCAGAATTGACGGATTTTGTCCATTGACAGCATCTAAAAGTCTAAACAACTAAACTACCTGTAGACAGAGATGCTACAGATACTTGTATTTGGAATCCCATGCTGTGTGGCTGTGAAACAATACTTTGTAGTAAGCAGTCGTGATATTTTTGTGGTTTCAAACTTAAAACATGCTTGTTTTTTTTTTTTTTTTTTCCCCACTGATGAAAATTCCATTTAGTATTTTCTTTTGTATAAGAAGTGATTACAAGATGCAAATTGCAAGTGAAATACTTAGTTTAAGAATTCAAATACTGTAAAATCAGATCACTTAATTAGAGAATTGAATTAACTTACAGCATTTGTGAACCTGTACTGGTGCCACAGAATCACAAAATGTAGGAGTCAGTCTTTAAAAATTAAATTCATTTAATCTGAAATCAAAGTTACAATCTCATTATTACTTTTTATGTGGGGGAATGCCTTAACTGTGCCTCTGCATTTTCAGGATATCAAAGACAAATTCAGCTCACATATAAAGGAATGTTGATCCTCGTTTTAATAATGGATGATCTTTACCATAGTGTAGGTGTGAGTTTGTTCAGAGAAAGAAATTTATATAACGTTTACTCCATAAATTTACAGCAGATTAGCCACTGTTGGCTAATTGTCCATGAGCCTGCTTTCCCAGGAGCGCTTTGCAGACAAGGAGTGCACATGCAGTTAATTTCCATGGGACAGCTGATTTTCTGCCTTCCTTCCCTATAGCATCTGCCTCATTGCTGAAGCTAAGGAAGCTCCAGCTGTGTCACAGTCTGTAGAATGAACATGCTAGGTGATCCTCATTATATGACTTCACTGTCGTGTTGCTCAATTTCCATTTATGTAATGGCAAGGATATTGATATCAGTGTCTCACAAAGCACTTTGAAATCTACTAATGAAGGGTATTTCACCAGAACCAGTAGTGCCATTACTCACTGGCATTGAGTGAACTATTATTAAAGCATGGTACATAGCTTTTCCCTGGCTTGAGTAAGCTTTTGTATTGTCAGGAACATAGATACATTTTGTGAATAGGAAATAATTACTTTCCACTAGACCTGTTAAAGCCAATGCACTTTACCTCTTGACAGAGTACTGAGTCATCTACTGCCTTGAGGAAAGCACTTAAATCATCAGTAAGTGGTCATGGTGCCCTGTGAGGGAGCCAGATCCACTTCTCAAGACTCCATACATCATTCCTCAGCTGGACAAGTGCTGGCAGAGCAGAAATAGCCCTGAGAGTGAAGTGGGAAGCAGATCAGTTGCGTGTCAGGGCATTCAGGGAATAATGCTGACAGGTTCCAGAGCATCCTCTGCAGCAGGACAGGTTTGTTGTGATTTAGGATTTATACATATGTAGGTTTAGGTCTATGTCAGAGAAGCTTTCAGAAGTATGAAAGCAGTTCTCTGGATTCTGTAGTTTACTGCTTGCTAGCTGAATATACAGTGAAAATGCCTGCATTTGGGCCATTCAGATAATCCAAAAGCTATGTATTAAATTGCTCCTTTAATTGAAGATACTGTACATACCTTCTTTCCCTCCTTAGGATCCTCTAATTAGGGTCATCCTCCATGCCTATCTTTTAGGAAGTCCTTCTTCTTTATTTCACTTACTCTGACCTTTTAATCCTTCTCTCTGTAAATTTATTTCTTTTTATATCCAGTCAGTATCAGTGTATCCTGTCTTTTCCTTTCCCTCTCAGAGCTGGGGAATGTATCCATTGCAAATTCTTTGGAATGTATCACTATTCTCTCTTCTGTCTTCTTTCAAGGTAAAAAAAAAAATAGTGAAATACGTGGTTTTCTCCCATTCCTTCCCTCCATCTCTTTTCACTCCACACCAGGGGCTGCATTTGCTCCTCTGTTTCTTGCCCCTTTTCTGGTTGTCTGGTTTTCTCTTTTTCTTCTTTTCTTTAGAATCCCTTTCCTTTCTCTCTCTCTTGTTTCCTATACTATTCTTCAGCAAATAAGTCATCCAGATAGGCAAGCTGTGTGGGGAAGATAGCAGAACTGGGACAAGCACATTGTTGTTCTGGATGTTATAAATGGACTTCTGGGTTTCCTGAAGGTAATTAGAAAGAAATTCTAAAGTATCTGTGAAAATGAATAGATCTGGAGAGAGTATTCCTGTCTTTGTATCTTAGAGCTCCTATTCAATCTTTATTTGCTTTTTTACTTCATCTGCTGTGTAAAGGCCAGTCAAAGTTCCATCCATGATGTGACTAAATGAGAGCTATGAGTGCAATTTTATATTTATCTCATGTCTTTCTGATGGTTCTTGGTTCCTGGATAGAAAAGACTGTATGGGAAAGATCACAGGTATTTGTTTGCTTGCTTCTCACAGACATTGGTAGAGCTAAGGTACCTATATGAATATGCATCCATTATTAATATGTGAAATTTAGATGCTGATAAATGAACAGAGGGAATACTGACAAATTAGTGGCAAAAAGAATATGTTTGTTGTTAAGGGTTTGGACAGATATATTTTATGTATTGCGTTTTTTTGGTTCTGCTTCAAATATTTTTGGTTGCACTGCCTAAGTTACTTACCAGATAAATTGGATTTATCTGCTTATTAGATTCTTTTCTGTCTGCTGTTTATCTGCTTACATAGATTTATCTGCAATTTATCTGCTTAAGCATCTCAGAGAACTTTACTCACTCAGTTCCTCTGGTAAAATGAGGGTAATAACACTTCCTGACCTATAGTCTTGGCTGCTCAGGTAATAATCTGTGTGGACAGGAAGAATTTTCCATACTGCTGTGTGTTCCTGATATGATTGGGCTCTCAGTAAGATAAGGTACTACCATAAAAACACAGTACAGTGTTAATAATGCAAGCATCTTTTTTCTTTTTTTCTTTTTTTGCTTTATGCAGTGTTCATTTCTTATAAGCAATTACAATCATTTTCTGAATTCATTCCTTTTTTCCCCCTTCATTTACTTTATGAACTATATGTGTTAAACAGTTTAAAAATTGGACAATTGTTGAATTCCAAAACTAATCTGAACTTTAACAGGAAAAGCCATTAGATATGGCTTTAAAGGTTGCAGCTAGAGAAATTGAAATTAGAAAAAAAAATTGCACATTTTAACCATTGGAGTAAGTATTAGTTT
Source organism: Phasianus colchicus (assembly GCF_987193195.1). Lineage (NCBI taxonomy): Eukaryota > Metazoa > Chordata > Aves > Galliformes > Phasianidae > Phasianus > Phasianus colchicus. The sequence continues at coordinate 37,512,871 of NC_143436.1, forward strand.
TGGCACATTATGTAGTACTGTGAAACACTTTCCTTTTCTAGAATCTTTCTAAAATAGGTGCTGTTGTGTGAAGAGAAGCAATAAGGTTTTGTCTAGGTTGCTGTTTGACCTCTATTAATGCAGGAAGTCAGATTATATTATTGGAACAGTCCTTTTGACTTTAGTACCTGATAATTTTTGAATCTGTGTAATGTAACTTTTTCCCCCCCCTAATTAGCGTTAGTCTAATTCCTGAACCTACATCTGTAGCAGAGGTTGTTGAATTCCAACATCGTGTTTTCTTGCAGCCTTTGATTCACTGTTTTTAAATCAGAAGTGTCCTCCCTCTCATATAGAGATCATTACTAAGTGTAACATTTGATTAATGGGACTGGGAGGCTGATTTTCCTGATCTGACTGCAGAGTAAGGCATTATAACTAGATCATCTTTTCTGCAAAGGTATTTTTGTTTGAAATAGAGCACTTGTGCAAGTGGAAAAGATACAGAAGTTGTGGTCATACTGAGGGGGACTAAGAAAGCCCATGGGGTGCCTTAAAGAAAGCCAGTGTGTCTGTGGTTCTTGATGTAAGTACTGACAATTGGAATCATTTGTAAAACAAAAGAAATTTTTTAGATCTCAATTCTTTGCCTGAAGGGACATGAGGATAGAACTGATATAAGTAGAGTAAGTATATTATACAAATACTTACATCTTTGGAAGACTGTGGGAGTTAAATTGACTGTTAATGAAGTCAAGTATGGATATCAACATCTTAAAAATGGAGATGAAATGATCCACTTCAAGATCACCACATCTTGAAGGCTTTTTTGAAGGAAAGTGTTATCACTAAATCCTGATTTACAATAATGTAATTAAAATAAGAATATTATGAGTAATCATTGTTGTATATTTTATCATGGATATTATGTTTTGCTCTCACTGAAAATTGCACAATAGCGTTAAGTGCACATGAGGCTGGGGACAACCTGATCATTTTTTCCTTGTAAATCTTTGTCTTATCTTCTATCTCATTTTTTTAATTTCACTGCAATTAAAGATTATAATAATCTTTAACAATTTTCCAAGATGATATTATTGGATACAACTGCATACTTCAAATTGTTATTAGTTTTGCACATCAATATTTAACAATAACAACTTACTTTTCTGAATTATTTCCCACAGGGTGCAGCTTTAATTCGAATGTTGGCTAATTTTATGGGACACTCTGTGTTTCAAATGGGCTTGCAAGTAAGTAAGATATTTCTGTCTTTGTCCAAGTGTGTATTTCTAGCAGCTTGTCTCACTCGTACATTTTTTCTTTTCAAACTACATTCTCATATATTTGCGAAAATGCTTCTTTAATTCAGGACTGTCAGAGGCACCAACATATCCCTGAAGCTGACTTTGACAGAAAACACTAGGCGGTATAGCACACGAGGTGGTGCCCCTATAAATGAAAGCTTCACCTCTATTTCTTGGTGTACATAGATATTGCGCTTTAGCTGACACACTATTTTGTGTCTGGTTTGTGTACATTGCCAGGTAGAGGCCGTTTTAGCCATGTGACAGCTGTGTGGAGGGCTAGCTGAGGAAGGAGCTACTTCTGTTCAATTACATTTGCATGCTGATACGAAAGTCAAGGCAGCTAGAAAATACATAGCCCTAGAAACTAGTAATGCTTTTCAGATAAATACTTTTGCCTTTCCCTGCCCTACACATAAAACTCCTCGAGCTTTATTTTTGCCTTTGATAAGCATGGAGTGCTCTCTACCTTAACAATGTTTTCAAAACTCACTTTACCTTTTAAAAGAAATCTGAGGAGGTAACAATTCTGTATGAAGAAATTCAACATGCTGATTACTAAGGACGAACTCTTTTCAGCAATAATTCAGTGCAAATGACTGTTTCATAAACTATTTAAAAACAAACAGGCCAAAGCATAAAAAACAATGCAACTCCCTATATTCCATGGAATTCTGCTTGAGTAAATCATGTTACAGGCAGCTGTGATTGATGAATTATGTATGATGCAGCCTGCTACTTAGAAGTGTCCTTTAAAGTAAATTGATGTTCACCTGAAATACAATTATGCTAAGATGGAAAGAGCAATCAATCTTATCTGTTCTTAGTAAGCTTTTCATTTTGAAATTTAAATAAACTATGTCTGGGATCAGGTCATTTTTTAACACAATAATTCTACATCTAACCAAAATGAATTGAAAGACAAAAATATAAAACAAAGTTCCAGAAATGCATCAGTTATATTGCAGAGAGGTGTATTCCATGCTGTAGGCAATGTAAGGAAAGGGGGAAAATATGGCTTTTTGGAGAGTTTATAGGACATTCGTGTTTTGCTTGGGACCCAATTAAATCATTTCCTTAGCTATAACATTTGGTCTGATCACTCAGTTAATTTCATCCAGATTTTTTTTTTTTTTCATAAGATCTTGTATATGTAGATATTGAAATCCTCATCTCATTTAAGCCAAGAAGATTTCTGTCATTAGTCCAGCAAAGTCTATTTTTCAACTACATTTCATAAGGAGATTCAGTTTTGCTAAAAGGGCATTTCACTGAGGATTGGAGAAAGGGAACATTTTTATACATATATATCAAACTCCTTTTTCTGTTTGCCAGGAACAGTGTTAAAGTTGTCAAGGAATAAGTTAAAGAAAAATACTTTCAATCAAACAAAATGATTATAATTTAAAAAATCGAAGTTGTAGTAGAGTTGGTGTTCCTAGTATTTTCCTTTTATTTTTCCTTTTCACTGTTTCTGCTCTAATAGAAACTCTTCCTTTATCAAAGTCAGTGAAAACTTTGTGAAAACCTAACTTGTAAAAGTCTTGGCATCAGTTCAGTAGGATGATATTCTGCTTCTGTTTATAAAAACTATTGGAAATCCAGATGGGGATTTTCTGTGTGTCTGACTCCAAGTTGAACAAAATAAAGCACAATGTTCATGAGCCTGTTCATAAGCTACAAGTTATGTAATTGGAAGTGTCTGTCATTCATTTAATTCTTTTGGTTATTTGTGAATGTAACAAAATAACATTGACTGTGTTCTGTAGAGTTGGAATGCTAGCTTTGCTAATGATATGGGAAATTGTATAACTGATTCACCCTTTCTATCATTTTAGCTCTTTAGCCCCAGTACTGTTACTTGGGATTTAGTATGACGTTCCCTTGCATCCAGTTTTATTATGGAATTCCAGTGTTAGCAGCTAAGTGGCATTTTTCACATATTGCTGCAAAAGTAAAGCATTGTTACTATTATTTAGAAATCTCTTCAAGTAAATACAAAAATACAAATATGTACTTGCTGGTTCATTCCTGCTCATTCTAATATCTTTCTGAGAAACTGAATTCTGAAAGACCTTCGCTTTATCTTATTGACCTTATTTGTTATTAGCCTCCAGAATGTAAAACACTTCAGTGTTAATATGATCATTATTTCAGTTCTTTTTAGTGAGTTAGTTATGTCCCTAATGTTTCATAGATGATAAAAAAAGAGTATTTGTGTAGTCTTATTGCACCACCATAGATCAAAATGAACAACCTTTTATATGCATTTGCGTGGAATGCTTGTGATTTCATCGAAGTCAAGGTATGATTCATCATCTAATTAAGAGCTGCAAAATTAGAGCTTTTATACAATGCTAACAAGCCTTTGGCTTAAGGAGAGGAAAGGATAAAGTTTAAAGCAAGAAGCTAGTGGGATGTCTACCTTTTTTGTTCCTTGCCACTTACATTTGCTGAATCTAATTGCATGCTATCACCTGGCAGTGGATATTATGAAGAAGTCAAGATAGCCTGTCAAAGAAAACAATCAGTTGTGTTAAAAATGAAACTAAAAAGTTGGTGAAGGGAAATATGGCTCAATGCTGGGTATTATTTGATAATTAATGTGAACTGAAGAATGTGTACAAAGGTGCCCATGACACCCAGAATTCAGCAAACCATTTTACTGATGAGTCTGTGAGGATATAAAATATTAACAGTGGCAGTTTTATAGAATATATGGTTTGGAGAGATTCATATCTACTGAGGGTAACTGGCCCATTTCTATCACAGTAAATATATGGTGAATATATATAGTATAGAACTTCCATTGTAAAAGTGCAGCCAAGAGAATTCCTAATGAAGATATGATTTTCTGGAAGCCCTTCAGAAACATAAGATGTCTTGAATCATGTGACATTATCAAACACAAGATTTAGTAACAAAGACAGATCTTTTTCACTGCTTTCAGATGGCATGCCACAGACAAATCCAAGAGGGAATCTATTTATATTTAATGACTAAATACAAACAGTAACTGTTACCACAGCTGGTAACTGTTGGATACAAAAAAGTCACAGCTATCCTTCCTGTAGAAAAAATCTAAGGACCCCTTCCTTCTCATACTGGGTGATACATTTCTTGTTAAAAGTCCTGACTTCTTTCTTGATGTGCCAAATGTACTGTGCTCCAGGGAAGCTGAAAGGGTGAATGTCACTAAATACCAGTACTGTTCTTACCAAGTGTTGCTTTTCAGTCAAAATGCCATTAATCTGGTAGAACATCAGTTGGGAGTATGGAGAAGCTTGGTCAGCAGAAGGCACCAAAATTGGCCTTATTCAGTAATATGCAATATAATTTAGATTTCTATGAGATTTTCATCTGTGGGTTGTTGTTCTTAATCTGTGTGCTTGGATCAAATTACTGCTACTTAACTTGTGTTACTGTATTACTTCTCTAGGAAAGTTTTATAGCTTTACTACAAGACATCTTTTAAAGTTATCAGTGTTTTTATTTTTTTCTCTTATCAGAGAAAAAAGCCTAATGATTTGAAGGTCTGGTACTTAGATGTGTGTAAAGAAACACCCTCAACTCTGTAAAGAGACCATTCTGCAGTGGTTAATTTACATTTTTCTTATATTAGGTTGATTATTTTGGAGATTCATCTCTATTACTCTATATCTGTCAACACCGCATTTCATTTGCCACGTGGCAGCTCATTGATCACACAGATCTGTATCCTTTTGAACTTCACTTGCTGCTATGTATGTGTTCATCACTCACTCTGATTTAGTGCATCATCAGCAGTTTGAATTAGTTACCAAAGGAATCCCTGCTTCTGTGATAAATTAACTGCTTTTGTACTTTAGGCTTCACATTGTGAACAAAAATTTCCATACAGTTCTTTGGATAGCCACTGTCTTTTTTTGGTGCTGTGGACACCATAATGAAAGAAATTGATCAACCTTTCAGAAGATCTGACTGGGGAAATCTGGCATGCAGGCTGTTAAATATAGAAGGTTCAAATTTCAGACACTTTTTACTGTCATAAAGCTGGCTAGTTAGACTGAGCTTCTTTCATTTACACTGCTTAGTATTTCCTACTTTTTAGATACCTTTGTGAATACCTATGCTCTTTGAATTGTTGCAGCACTTAATGTGGATCTCTATCTAAAACTTTCTAGATTTAAAATAGATCTCTAATGTGCTACCTTCAATATTGTTCACTGCTTCTATCCAAAAGCCTACTACTTTATATATTATATTAAACAGACTTAAACGTACTCATTTTATCTTACCTATTTATTACATCTTTATTCCCAATTCAGCTGTATACTGTTAAAAATTGAACATCATTAAAGACTTATTAATGGAGTTTTCTGTAAAAACAAGAAGTCAGGCACCTTAGGATTAGGCTCAATGAAGTAGTCTTCTGTGATGCTGTCCCTAGAACAACAGTGAACATGGAACTCTCTTGGGTCTTCCTCAGCTCTGTGAGAAGGCACAACTTTTGCTACCAGGCAGTAGCACCTTCACAGATGGCAGTCTTCTGATGTTGCAGTTCTGCTGTCTGGTGCATTTAGTAGATGCTGAGTGAAGTACTTTTCCGCTAATTCAGCATCCGTTTGCTTGGCTTTAGAAGAGTGCAGAGTATATGACTTTGACAAACATCATGGGTCATACTGGCTATGAGCTGTACTTTAGTTGCTACTGATCCCTTTATTTTTTAAACTCTTCCACTTTTACTGACAGTTGTCAACAGAACAGCTTGAGTTTGTTAAAAGCAGGACATAGGAAGTCATAGGAAGTCTCATAGGAGCTGACATCACTGTTTTCTGCACTGCATGTCATAGGAGACTGACAACATCTTTTGCCTTTTCTGGCCCCTCAGCATTTATTGTTCTTCCATTTTACATCATTCTGGATTTTAGGTTTACATTTTTAAATGAATTCAGTGCTATGAAGTTTTTCTGTAGCTTTTTTGCACCAAGAGTTAAATAGCTCAGTAAAAGTTTACCTAGTGAATCGTTTGTATGTTGCAGGTCATCGTGTTGTTTGTTTTTTTTTTTTTCCATTGAAATGTGCAACATAGTAAGGGCCAGACCAATATCTCTGTTGAAAATTGAAGTTCTTCCTCACGTGGATTTGGAGTATTCCACATATATAGCAAAATACTTCTGCCTAAAGAAAAATTATGGTTGAGGATGCATGATGTAGAGTTATTGAGAAATGCTAAAGGTAATTTAAAGTTAATTGCTTCCTCTTTTTTATACGTCTTAGCCAGGGCTTCTATTTACACAATTGCCAGTATTCTCTACACATGACAATGTCTGATACAACTCACAAAGTGGACCATGCTGTTGCCATACATGTTACGGTCACGCTGTATCACCCTTTGCTTAACTGATCAGCCCCCTATCAGGACCAAGAACTGCCGGCATACACCAATGTGGTGAACAGAAAAATGGCGTTTATTACCGTGTGGCATCTGTTTAAATACATTCATCTTCTACTTCGTCTACACCCCTTAAGCATGCATTGTCCAATCACTGAGCAGGGGAGGTCCTGACACATCACATCCCGTACCTCCGTGGGCGCCTAATACAACACCATGCTAACTTAATTGTACTGTGCCTTTTTTTTCCCTTATACTTTTCACTCACCATATAGTCCCTGTTTGTAACTACTGCATATGGTTTTCTTAGTTGCCAGCCAGCATGGTTTCAGAGCATATTACTAAAATCAGTGGACAGAAGACATCAGCCTCCTATGAAGGGTAGCAGTGATGCTAGATGCCTATTTGTAAAGGAGATCTAGGCCCACAGAAATGTAAGTTAAAAATTACATATCTGTGGAATATACAATAAGAGATAACCAATACAGCATTTTTTCTCTTATGCTTCTCATCACTTACAGATCAGAGCAGTTTGTGTGTTCAAAATGCTTCTTTCTGGTTTCATCTTCAGTTGCTGGGACTCAACATGACTGCAGCTCAGCCTGTAGAGGTATCCTATAGTTGTAGTGCAGAGAAAAATTCTTCCTAAATTGTTGCATTATAAAGATATTCCCATTTGATTATATTAACGTATTTCCCCACTTCCTGATCTTCTTTTTGTTCCCTGTGCATTTGAATCACGTGTTTTTCTTCCCAGACTATCAGAGTGCCTTTGGTCCATAGAATTGCTGAAAGATGAGGAAGTTGGACTCTTTGATTTCTGTTTAAAGGCTGTAACCTCATCCTAAGCTGAAAGAACTGTGAATTATTGATGTAGAGGGAATGTAGGACTCTCTTTCTGCTAGACCATCTAAAGTTGATCATGTTAAGAAAAATCACATCTGTGAAATAAGATCACTTTCCTTTTTGCCTTTAGATCTCTGTTGCAGTCCATGGAGATGGTAGAGCTTTTCAAAGAAAAGAGTGCCAAGAAAAGCCAAAACTTATTATTTTTCCATACTTTCATTCTGTTGAATAGCATTTTTGAATATTCAGTCTGGGACAAACATTTTGAAGATAGGATTTCAGCTCAGGCAATTACATTCTGGCCAAATAGAAGTCAGAACAGGGAGTGCTATATGTAAGGAGTTGTAATGACAAGCGCAGCTAAACCTCAGAAGCACGTGAAGTTCCCAGTGCCAAATGTCAGAGCACAGTCAGTGTCATGTTCATTAAGAGGACATCATGCTGTTGTTCAGCTACCATAAAATGTTGCTTTATTTCTCCATTGTTAGAACTTCTTCCAAAAAGAAAGACAGTTATTGTAAACACAGCTTAAGTTGTTAAATGTGTTTCTTCAGAACATGATCTCCCTTTACAACATTACAGTCAACCATATTACATATAATGCGTACATATCCATTTGGTATGCTTTCAGTAAGCTTTATTTCCTTATTTTGCTGCATGGAAAATTCAGTTATGGCTATTTTCTCCATTTTTATTATAGGAATTATTAAGAGAAGGAATTGCAGGTATGAATTCTCAGATAACATCAGCAGGCTGAGTGGCTATTTAAGAAAATGCTTTCTTTTGGAATAAAATTATACTGTTTTCCCAGTACAAGCTTACTAGCAACTTCATCTCTGTTGCTATGAAGCAGCACAATGGAATTTACACAGTGCTGGAAGTACGTGTTTTACTGTGATTCTGGCATCCTTGTGCAATCAAAATTTCCATTAGCTCTTTAGAAGTCAGTGGGAATATTTCCAGCACAAAGATTGCAGGATTGAACTCCAAGTTAATATTTAGTACACATGAGAAAATAAATAAGTCTACTTCTGTTTTACCTGATGGAGGACATACAAAATAAAGCTGAATCCCTACTGAAAAAAAAAGAGGCTGTCATTGGAAATCTTTACACTCAAAGTTAAGTTACTGTAGTAGCCAGTAATATATCCATGCCACAGCAAGAGAAATCTAGGGATGAGTCTTAGGTAGAATTTCTACAGTCCAACCAGTGTAAACACTATGGGAAGGACATACCTCCAAACCATACCAGAAAGTACCCTCAGTGCCTTCCTATGAGTTCCTGTGCTGCTCCATACTCATGTTCCGCACTCATTGTCATTTGTTGAATTTTGATTTGATCACTTTTGAGAAAAAGCAAAGACAGTCTTCCTGTCAGGATCTTGCTGTTTTCCTTCCCAGCTTAGCATCTTAAGCAGAGTGTCCTCATCAGTGTCCCAAAAAGAAGGCTTCAGTTCAGTGTTCTTGTATTGTCTATCTGTCTAGCTGAGGACCTCCACAGTCTTGAGCTGGAATAGTTTCATTTATAGGTGTGCTTTGACTAAATTTTGAGGACGAAATTTGTTGAGGTAAATTGAAGTAATGAGGCCACAGACTTAAAATATGACAATATAATGTATCAGTTTTTACTACTTGTTATAGTGCAGTCTACTTAAATAATGAGGATTACGAAGTGAATTGTTAAGGAAGCAAATAGAATTAGGTAGACGTAGTAGCTTGTAGACAGATGTAAATGATAATGATTTTTAAAGGATTCTACATTTTGCAAAATAGTCTTTTGCCCCGTGTTTATTAGATCAACATAACCAACATAAAACATAGCAAAGTTGAAGCTCTGCTGTTACTGCTTCCCCATCTGTTATTCACTGTTAAGTTTAAGTTTAAGTTTTCTTAAGAGATTTATGGTGACCTCTTCACAGTAAGTAGTAGTGATTTCTTTCTGATTTTGGGGTTTCTACAGAAAAGAATATTGTGGAATAAAAAGCACAGACTTTTTGCATTGTTAGCAATCCCTGGGCATATTTCAAGTTAATGCAGAGAAATGAGCAGCCAACTTGTCACAATTAGCAGGTGCTGTCCAAATATCTCTGGAAAAAGTTCCATCACTTTTTGTTTTTGTTGCAAATATATTTATTGAGCAATATCTGGCTTTAGGCTCAAATGCATTGTGCAACCAAACAAGGCAGAACAAAAATGAATGAACAATTTCAGTCAAATATATGCAGTTCAATTTCAAAGAGTACTTTATTCCTGTAAGGTTTTTTCTTAGTTCAGTAGTTTAGTGCCACTACCAAATAATACATCAAATACATTTCTTCTTAAAGCCAAACTTAATATACTAGCAACTGTCTCACTGCATAGCAGACACCATCAGACTCTGCTCAGCAATAACTCTGCAATCCTTCCAACAGTTCCCTTTGGACTTCTAATGCAAATTGTTTTGCCACCACCCTGTGATTGCTATTGTTATATTTCAAAAAAGAACCTCCTTCTTTGTGTTAATAGCTAATAGGTGAAGCTGAATTCAGAAAGGCAAATGAAGCTCTCCATATAATAATTCTTGATCTTTCAATATGGATCCCAAGCAAGGCAGGATAAATTTTGACTCTGAAAAATTGCCTGAGTACAAATTTTGAATCTTTTATTTAGATGCCCCATTCACATTGAATTCACGGAGTTGTAAGGCAGGAGATTTATTAATTATAAAACCGTGTGCCTTGAAAGTATTTGGAGATTTGATTCTTCTCTTATGTTGGAATGAAAATGACAAGGCTACGTTGATTTCAGTTGGGTTACTTCTGATTACAATTCTGCTCTCTTCTTATCAAGAAGCAGCAGCACAAAGCAAATAGTCCCAATGACTTAAAGATGGCTTTCTATTCCTCCTTTCTCTTACTAATTTCTCTTGAGTCTCAGGCTGAATAGAGAGCTGTTTAGGACAGGGCTCATTCCTTTAAATGAATGTCACATTTGCAACACCACGGATGAAATATTCTCAGCATTGCCCTATTTCTATTCCCACTGAAATTAATGGTAAAAGTCCTACTGACCCATATAGCTCCAAAAATGTCAGTTCTGCTGATCTGATGATTGCTATAACACATAGGAGTAATGAATTACAAAGAAAAATAATTCTATAATTATGCTTGTATATTCAGCATCATTGATTCTAGAGAAAATTAAGATTTATTTCTGGATGTGGTTCCCGTATCACTCTTCCTGATTAGTAGTTACAGCTTACTGTTCACATATAATGATTTAATTGTATATATGACATGTTGACAGCAGATATTTTCCAGTTGCTGATGACTGTGAGCATTCTATCACTGTTATGTGTGAAAAAAATAAAGGTCTGGGATTTCAGCTGCTGTACATTGATGGGATTCTACTGATTTCCATCTCCAGGATTTTATGCATTGCCTAAGATACTATCCCAAAGAGAAGGCAAAATACAGCTGAAGTGAGAACTTGCATGATAGATCTGAAGTACACAGAACGCCTTTTAGGCTGCAATTTTTAACCAATTCTGCATTTGTATCTGTAAGTTAGCTAAGATGTTGCTGATACATAAGGTATTTTAAACGTGATTCTGCTGTGGTAACTCAATAGAATTATTAAGAACACTGAAATTGCTACTTGCTGTTAAGAATTTCTACTTGTGTAATGCACCTAATGATAAAAATACAAACTGGATAAAATAGCAGTTGAGAAAGCATGATTGTATAATGAGCAGCTAAAGTATTACGTTTATGTAATTATTAAAAAAAAAAAAAAAGACAAAATGAGTTGGTGAAGATTAAAAAAAAATAATAATAATTAAAAAGCAATTCTGTCCACCAGACCAGGAAGTCTTACAAGGAATCCACTTTCAGAAAAATGAAAAGATGGGCAGAGTCACTAATCACCTTACAAAATGTTACCCAAGTAATCTTTATTTGGAGGAAATTCAACAGGTGTGTGCAGAATTATTAGAATTAAGGAGAAAAAAATAGCACCAATGTGCTTTGATTTTTCAAATCTTTGTAAAATGCTAATTCAGAATTTTGTTTCTGATATCAAATAAACAAGTTTAAAGTTGGATTTATACAAGAACACGTAAAAGTTAATTCATAGTAGTTGAAGGTGTGAATCGTAATTGGATTAGTTAAACCTCATTAAAGTCCCTTGTGGACTCTTTCAAAACTGAAGCTGTTTCATTTATTTATTCATCATGATGTTTTTAGTGTGAGTCAGTGTTACTGAGTTTTGTCAGTTTCACTTCTACGTTCGATTGTCCATAAATAAGGTTTAGCATACGTTAAATAATTAGTTGTAAAAATTAGCATATTGATGAGGAATGGTAACATCAACTATTAGTATTAAAAGCATGTCTGAAAATCTCCTTTAGAGAAGGGCATTTCAAGGTAAACTTTTCCCTTAAGTATTTGAGAACTGTTGATGAAAATCTCTGATTTCATCGATCATCTTTCTCTTAACTGTCTTCTAAAATCACCACATTTTCTCCTGTCTGATCTTTTTCATAACATTCAGTTTCACAGATAGTAGCTCCATGAGGTACCTCACTTTGTTTTCCTCAGTGTTGCTTCCAGCTGCTCATTCCTGTCCAGGTAAAACCACTCAGTGCCCCTTCGTTTGTACTGGAAGACTTTGTAGTTCTTTTTGATAAACTTAGTCAAGGAAGTAAATGCCCTTGTCACAAAATGACAACAGTACCTACTATTCAGGTCATCACAGAGTTCTTGTTTATGGAATTGCCTTGCAAACAAGGAGATTAGGGCAAGGAGAAGCAGACATTGTTATGGAAGGCACTTAATTTGACTGCTGTACCAAAGTGTCTTCAGACTGTAGCTTGAGGGAAATGCTGAAACATTTGATGCTGTGTCTGTATATGAAGCATGAGAGAGTTTTACTAGTAGGTGTGAACAGGCGTGGCCTTTCATGCTTGCCACTTCAGTATCATTTTGATGCTTGTTTTTATTACTGTAGATTAAAATGCTTTTCATGTGTTTATTAATTTGTTTATATAATTCTTGGGTTGTTGCCCAGTGGGTAACTTCATTTTTGTTGTTGTTATTACTGGAGGAATACATTTTAATGCAATAGTAGTTTAAAGTGGAGGAAGGATGTCTGGATGTTTGATCTTCTGATAGGATTCACTCTTGAAATCTTAAATATATGTATGACTCCAGAATGTCCTGAAGGTTAGCAGTTTCTGACAAGACTATCTGGAATACGTTTTGTACATTGATAATGAAGCTGATGTAGAAGATGAAGAAGTTACTCAGATTATATAACCTGGAAAAAAATTGTTTCCAAGTGTTTATTTTATTGAATTTTCAGTGTTGTTTCGATACATGGTTTCTTCACACCTGTTCTTTGGGTTTATAGGTAGCTCTGACACAAATACTGTCAGTATCCGTCTAATTTGCCTGATACAATGGTTTCCAGGACCAATAAGGTGAATTTATGTACTCCTTATTTTGTAATCCTTGTCTGACTACTTAGCTATGAGAGTGCTGATGTCTCTTCCATCAGGCTCTCTTCAAGGGTTAGTCTGTTGTTTAGCTCAAAAATACTGCAAAACAAGTTGGTTATATTAGCTTTCCTATTGGTGTTCTTTCTCTCATATATGGTATCTTCTACTCTCTGTCCCTTGCTGAAGCTTTTTTATCTGAACGTTAGTTAGTGTCAAGATAATATGAGATAGCAATTTTGATGTTAGCAGTGTGAGATCAAGGGCAAAAAAAAAAAGCGGCATCTAATTGTCAGTGTCCGCTAGGTGACATCTGGTAGCCTAACATTAAGTACAGAAATTCCTAGAAAACTAACACACTGGATTTGATAGCCAGAATCAAATCCTTAGAGCCTGATTTCCACCCGAACTAAATATTTTTTTCTTTACTCTAAATCTTTGATCAGATACAGCAGTTAGATATAAAAATGTTCAACAAGAACACATAGTAAATTGAAGGAAAGAGAATAAGGATCCAGGAGTAGGCATGAAAGACAAACGAGGGAGAGAGGGGCAGGACTACTGTTTCCTGAGCCCTGAAAAATACAGACATTCAGAAGAATGTTTCTATGAAATATGTTTCTAGTTTTTCCTCTTTTGTGTCGTAAAGCAGAATTCTCCCAGTTATCTTTAGGAGAAAAAGTTATTCAATGTTAATCTGATTTAGATCTCAGCACCGCTCATGTAAGTCAGGATCCATTGATTCGTTCAGTCAACTAGTCAGCTTTATACAGATAAACTGAGAAAGGAATTTGGTCCCAGTTATAGATCTGAAGTCTTCCTGAAAGTAAGATATATGTTTGGAGGCTTATTTCCCCCTTGCAGTTTTGTAACCTCTTCACATTTTTCAGTAACTCCCTTTTAGTAGTTGTGAGTGTTATCATATTTGGATGGTGGGGTAGTTCATTTCCTCAAAACCAAGCTCAACACTAGCAGCACTATGGGAACTAAGATTGCAGAGGGATAAAAGACTTTTTCCTTTAAAATAATCTTCCTTTCTTAAAAGAAGTCTAATGCAAGGAAGGGCCTACAAGTTTAATCAATATAATATTACTGAAAACATCTTTCAAAATCCTTCAGCAATTTTTGGTATGTTCTCATTTTTACTGCTGTTCAAGCCATCTGTTTCAATATTCAAGTAATAAAACAAATTCTAGTAATAAAATAGTTTTGATTTATTTTTTGGGGGGAGGATTAAGATTACTCTTTGACAAAACATTACATAATAATCCAAAGCTTGGGATTTTTTTGCTAGATCTTTGATTCTGCTTGTGTAATAGTTGGAATTTGTTTTGCACATCAGATTTTGGATTTCTTCTTGGTATCTGATATTAAAAGTACTGAAACAAGTGTCACAAAACCACATTGTCTGATTACATATTTTATTGATAGAGGTAAAAGCAACATGGGGTGTGTGATTGATTTTCATATTAAGTGACATCATGGCAGGGTCTAGGAACTTTCTACTTTCCCCTTGACAAAGAAAACATTTAAAAGTGACATTACAAGGAGAGAGAGAGGCAGATGTGTAGAAGAGCTGCTTTGAATCTTGAGTTGTTAAAGTGGTTTTCATGCCACCTTTTCTCCTTACATACCTTAGGGTTATAGGAAAGTGGCTGAGGCATCTCTGCATCCTCCAGCATACTCCAGTTGATAGAACAGCTTTTGTAGATGCTAGACATGCAATTTTGTGATGGGAAGCAGCCTTGCAGCCAGATGGTTCTGGACATACATGGTTATGAGAAAGCTGCTTTAAGTCACTTTACCACCTTTGGAGCAGTGCTGAGCACAGCTTATATTCAGGCAGCTGTGGTTTTAGTGCCCTCTTTCTTTCATGTTCTGTGGATTGCATCTCCTGTTTGCTTTAGTTATTTTTTTATTCAGTGTAGATTTGAAGGTATGGCAGGTATTCCTGCCCTTGAGAATTACAGTGAATGAGAATGTCTTCTGTCCCTTTGCAAGCTACTTAAGGCTTTGATATGGATCCCCAAAAGGAACAATGGATTATGTTCCTGCTTGTTCCATCCTTAGAACTGACAAGTAAGGTGTGAACTTTGATAGCAGTTTTAATACTTCATGGAATGTATTTGATGTAGATGTGTGGAAGCTTCTTCTTATTTTATGTTAAGGGACTGTCCATGATAGGTACTGCAAAAGGGACTACCAATTTGTTAAGACTGGGTCATGGTAACCCTATCTAGGCTGGAAGTCATTAGTTTGAATTGTAAATTGGCAGTGTAGTGGAGAGTTCTGGTGGATTCCTCAGTTTAAAATCAAACTCTGGTATGAGGACACTCATAGTAGAAATCTGTAAAAGCAACGATGATTTGGAGAGAATGGAATAGGAAACAGCAGTTCACTGTCTCTTCTGGTGTCAGAGCTAGATAGCAGCAGATGAAACCAGCAGACTGACAGATGGTTGAAACAAAGCTACCTTCACACAATAGTTCTCTACAGTGTGACATTTTTTTGTAATGTATTAGAAATGCTCAACATTTATATGGGCTCAGGAAGTGATTAGCCAAATTCATGGAAGATGATTCTGAAAGCAAAGATTAATCTGCTCAAGATTCATTGTGCCATGATGTATTAGATGCTGGCGGAGCATAGTGGGGATGTTTGCCAGTTTTATACCCTTTCTTGGTGTCTGCTACTGGTTATTATTGAAAACAGAACACTAAGAGCTGAGGACTTTTGATTTGACTTAGTATCTTTGCAAAATCATTGAATCATAGAGTTACAGAATATCCTGATTTGGAAGGGACCCACAAAGATCAACTAGTTCCACACAGGACCCCCCAAAATCTAAACCCTATGTCTGAGAGCATTGTCCAAATACTCCTTGAACTCCAGCAGCTTGTGGTCATGACTGCTGCCCTGGGGAACCTGTTCCAGTGCCCAACTTCCCCTATGGTGAGAAAACTTCTCCTAATCCCTAATCTGACTGTCCCCTGATGCAGTTCTTGCTGTTCACTCGGGTCCTGTCACTGTCACCAGAGAGCTGCCCCTCTGGTCCTCTCTTTAGGAGCCACCATAAGGCTTCTTCTCAGCTTCCTCTTCTCTGGTACCTCAACCACTTCTCATACATCTTGCCCTCCAGACCCTTCACCTTCATAGCCCTCCTGTGCATGCTCTCTGATAGTTTTATGTCCTTATGTTGTGTCACCCAAAACTGCACACTGTAATTGAGGTTTATGCATATTATCACTTCAAGGTTGCTGTTTGTATAGTATGTATTAGGTACCACTCCTATGTTGTCGTTATGCATATGGTCTAAATGTATCTTTATTGAAATAGTTAAAATATCTACAATCAAGTTGTGTTTTGTTAACACTGTGTATTCTTATGTTGTGTTGATTGTATTTTATTTCTTGATAAATGTTATAATTATTTTTGTTTTCCATAATATAATGAACATGTTAGATTGGAGGATAATGAATTTTTATAAGTGAGTGATGATCTATATCTAAACCTACCAGTGTGTGTGTTGATAGCTAAAAAAATAAAAGGAAAGAAGCATTTAATCCATTCGTGGTTTCTCTGGATGCAAAAAAGCAAAAGCCATAATGTCTGAATGGTAGACTGGTAAAAAGGTTGATTGCCTGTATCGCATAAATCCTCAAGTGTCCCACTCCTTTTATTTTCCTGTGTAACAGTTCTGAAAACAACTCTCAGAAGAACCAATACATGCTGCATTTTCTAGCACAACTTAGAGTGCACACGTATATTTGTTGTTATTTATTTACCTTGCCCTACTTTTGTTTATTCCTGTTTTAGCTTTTTAATTTGGAATTCAACTTCTTCAGCTTTGAAAGGTATTGCATATTTCACTGTGTCTCGGATTACTATATTTTTAGACAAAATGGAAGCAGTGTGCTATAGGTGCAGCCTGTACTGTATTGTCTTTCTTCCAAGTTATTCTCGTGACATTGTGAAGACTAGGCACTGCATTTAGAGAGTCAGTGTTCTTTTTTAGCCTTCCTAGCCTGTGATTAAGTGGGAGTTGCTGCCTGTTGTACTATGAGTCGTGTGACAAAAGCTAAATCTGTCACAGGTGCTACAGTATGTATATCAGAAAATTTGCTTCCCAAACACTAATTATTCCCAAAGTATTTTACTGAAGCACAGATAACAGAGTCAGCAAATTTATCTCAGTTCTATCATTGTGTTGTAAATTAGGGTTTGTCTCTTACCATTGTGTAAAAAGAAGATGGTGAAAATTCAAGTGCAACAAAATCCATTGATCTACCACCTCTGTTATGTGGTGTTTTTTTTTCCCATTTAATTCTTCCAATCAAAATGCTGGAAATATCTGTTATTCAAACAGTCACTACTGAATTTCACTACTGCAAATGAACGAGCTGTTGTCTAGTGACAGAAGAAGGTAGGAAACAGTGTTGTTTCTCCGGGTGACTGTAAAAAAAAAAGAAGCATTTTGTGCCTGAATAGCCCAGACTCAACTTGGTAATACGCTTAAACTATTAATTTTGGATGTTAATTTGTTATGATTATAGCATATCAAGCATTATATTTCTGTGGGAGAAGAATGGACCCTCAGCCACTGGAACTGTTAATAAGTGAAAGCATTCAATTTTTATCCCCTCAAACCTTCAGTTATATATGCAGTGAAAACACACATGTATACCTGCTTTGTTCCAGCCAGCCCTTTTTCACTGTATTCTTCCACTGTGAAGGTGGAGAACCTTTGTGATAAAGTGTTATATCCTACATTACCAACGTTAGGTATATGGACACTGAAATACCAGAATCTCTCTATGTAAGAGTTTGTAGTTCTGATGATAACCTATTGCTCAGTTAAGTCTTCTGTTACAAATCTAGCAATCATCAGAGTGAGCATATTTTTAACACTAGACACAGAATGTCCCCGTCTCAAACAGTGATTGGAACTAAGTTTCGAAGCTTCTCCTTTTCATTGTGACAATTGCCCAGGAATCCATTCTGAGAACAGACAATTATTAAAAAAATGTATTGAAAATTTTTAGTTTATAGAGTGACTTGCAAAGAAAAAGAAGAACACTGAATGTTGTAAATGAAATTCTTAGCAACAATTTTTTGCATTGTAAACTAGCTAAAGAAACTGTTTATTTTCTCCCTTAGGATAAACATATTGTATATTTCTAGGTTTTTGACAAATGAAAACATTAATGTGATTTAACTTATACTAGCAGTGATTCACAGCTCTAGTTGTTTGGCTTGTGTATAGTAATACTGATTTGTATTTTTATTTTGTTTCTGTAGGACTATTTAACCATTCACAAGTATGGCAATGCAGCCAGAAATGATCTCTGGAACACACTATCAAAGGTAAAATGCTTTAAACTATTGCACTGAGGATGAAGCAGGAATATACTGTGGTATTTCTCTTGGTAAGCTTAGGACTGAATAGAGCATAATGAGATCTTTAGACCCCAGAGCAAATTTAAAAATTGATGCAAAGAAATTCCATTAGAGTTAACAGAGTGGCAACACTGAAATATGCTTTCTTCAGTATTTCAGTTCTTTATTACGTCAGAATATATTTCCTTGCTTGTGCTGTGTCATTGATGTGCAGTAAAAGCTAGTTTGTGGAATCTGCTATCACTGCCTTTAGTGGCAGCAGGTTGAGGCCCATAAGCTGGAAAGTGCATGAAAATGCTGCGCTTTGGCATTTACATCAGCTGTGTTCTTTATTTTTGTATGGAGTTATGATTTGTGTGAAAGAAAAAATTACTAAAGCTTTAAAGTTTACTCTAAACAGGTTACTATTTACTGTAACATTAGGTGTCCTGCAGAGGATTCTAGTTTCTATGTCCATGTTCCCTTTCATTGCTGCAGCCACACTTGGTTTCTAGTCTCAGTTCCAGAAGTATGTGTTTAAGGGCAGAGCTTGAATTTCAAAAGAGGGAGCCAACCATGCCTAGATTACCTGCCTATAGAGCTAGTCTGGACACCCCAGAAGAGAGACAGAGTGTAAGTAAATGTAGAGGACAGAAAGGAAGTTTGGGCACAAGTACCAACTCAAGCTGTATATAAACATGGCTGTCTAATAACCACTGACACCAAAGCTAGCATCCAGCTGGAGTTTAAGATATATATGTTTATCTAGATTAGCAGGTATCTACGAGTCTTCCAGCTACAAGAGATATCCATATCTGCTCTGTCTGTACCAGTTCTGTGAAGATGTGTTGAATGCTGTAGGACATCTCAACTGACATTTATTAAATAGGAACAACTAGAGTTCCAAAAACCTAGTCAATATAATCAGCAGGGTATAGACAATGATTCAATTGACTAGTCACTAGATGATAAAACTGAACCACTAGCTGCTTTAAGATAAGCTCTGGTATCTTCCTCTGGTAAAGCCTTTGGGGAAATGCTGAGCAATGAGAGGGGAGGGGGATGATCATACTCCTGAAAGAGCAGAAGAACCCACACCTAATAGAACAAAAACAAGACTTCATTCTGGACCCTAAACACTAGGGCTACATTGTATGCTTAATACTATTATTAAGCCTAATAATTACTTCTTTCTCTCACCTATAACCATGTTTGTTGTCAGCCTCTTTGTTCCTAATACACTGCAATTGCTTCTCCAGTTCAGAAGACTTCTTGTTGATTTCTGCTCATATTCATCAGAGGTTAATTCGTCTGTGATCAAGGACTATTCAGCTAGACATATTTCTGTCACTGAATAGCAACTGATGCCTGTCATTCTCATATCCAGACTCATCTCCCATGAAGCTATAGCATCTCTTTTTATTTCAGATGAAATTCTAACTGTAAAGCAACAGTTCATTGACATACTCTATCAAATATGAACACATTAATCCTACAGTGTTATGACATCCAGTTTTTGAAGGAGCTGGGGGATATTGTTGTATGCATGGTCTCACTTTGGACAGGAGGGACAGTATTTTCAAATAAGGGCAGACATTTAATTTTCAGAACAGAGAAGTTCTGTATTTTCAGAAATCAAACACTTTGAAATGTGCCTTATTGCAAATACCCGCACAAATACTGTTAAAAATATGTGGTTTTTTTTAACATTGTCTGGTCAAGAATATCATCTGGAAATAGACACCCAGTACTTCTGTGGTGCTTGTAAACACCCTATAAAGTGGATTGTTTCTTTCTTTCCAGAAAAAGTGCTCTAATGATTTGGAAAAATGTTGACTTTTCTCTATGGAAGATTGCTTGATACTTAAGATACACAGACAGTGTTGGTGAAATGTTATAGTTTGTGTATATTTACTGATTATAAATGTGGGTGTGCGCGCATGTGTGATAGTTATGAAACCACTGAAATTAATTATATTTTTCTAGGACGAAAAAAAAAAAACTTTTACACGTTGGATTGTGGTTCTGCTTCAGCATACCAAAACTTTTCTTTTTTCTTGAAGGCTTTAAAAAGGGTTGGAAAGTCTGTAAATATCCAAGAAGTAATGGATCAATGGACACTACAGATGGGTTATCCTGTTATCACCATCTTGGGAAACGAAACTACGGACAATGTCATAGTAATCTCCCAAGAGCGTTTTGTTTATGATAGTGATACTAAAACCAAGGATTCTGGCCTTGGAGACAACAGGTACTTATATTTCTCAATGAATATCTTTCAAGAATCTGTAGTAGTTTATGTGCTTTTTTGTGTATTTTTGAAGAGTTGCCTCTGCAGAAAGCTGTGCTTTGCATGGAATTAGTAGCATGTTTTGTCACTTCCATTTGAATTTTGTTAAAGATTAGGCTAGTTAAAAGAATTGACCAAAATCATTAGAATGATGGAACAAGATAAAGTTTTAATGAGTCCATTTGCATTCTGACAGCTCTATCTCTGACTTCTATGCAGTCTTATGTCATGCATCTGTTTCCTCTTCACCTTTTTTGATTTTGTCACACTTCATGAAATAACTTGGAATATGGTTGGAAGGTCTGATATTTTTTTAAGAATTGCTTGTATTAGACATCTTCACACTTATAGGTTAAGTAGGAAGATGTAACTGCATATTGCTAGATACATCACTTGACATGGGAAGCAGTCAAGAGCTATGCTGGACTGCTATACATGACAGGGAGTTCCAGTTGTTCCATTTTTTTAAATCAACTGAATTAGTTCTGCAGGTTCGCAGGTCCACTGACCAAAATCAGGAAGCACTGACACATCTCCACCTCTCTCCTTTCTTGACTTCTTAGATTGATTCCTTGCCACTCTCAGGTGACTCCACTCCATTCCTTTTTCCCAGGAACAAAGTGATGTTCCTTGATCACACTGGAGAATACTCATCTTGTTCAAAGCATTTCTACTGTGATATTTTAATGCCAAGCAGTTAGAGCTGTTTGTAGAGAATAACAATTCATGCTTAGAAGCTTCCACATTCACTGCTTCTTGTTTAGTGTGTGAGAAGGCATGCTCTGAACCTTGAGTTCTCCATGTTTGTCCCATAGATTTAAATAATTAATACTGAATTTTGCTTGATGCATCTGAAGTTTATAGAATATTCCTGCGTAAAAATATAATAACATATATTGGGAAATATTTATAACTAACTCATTGGTTTTTTATAAAACAAATACTGTAGAACTCAAACATGGCACAGTAATTTTTTTTTTTTTTTAATTTACTTTTTTTTCTGGCTGCATTGGAACAATCTAGTATGGTATTAAGCATATGTTTAAGTCCTGGGCTGAAACGAGTTTGATTGTGAATACTATCACAGAATTTTAGGGGCTGGAAGGGACCTCTAATACTATATAAAACAAGTTACTGTAGACAGTTGGAAATGAATGATCTTGACTCACAGTTCAGTGCAGCAGTTCTTAAGCTTCACTTAAGAATTTAATTTCTGCACCCATGTATTTCCATATAAAATATTAGTGGATTTATTACTCAGAAAACAGATATTAATAATTTTACATATTTACATATATTTTTAATAGAGATGTTAAGCCTTCTAAGTATTGTGGAGATATTCTTAAACAGCTTTGTCAGGTATTCAGCATTGATTGTATTAACTGCTACTGTAATTCATGAGTAAAGACTACTGGGCATGAAAGCATTTTGTATGGTAGAATATTAGAGTGAGAAGTAGACTCTTAATAGTTTTATTTTCACACGTGACATTAATTCAGAATTCACAGAATCACAGAATTGCAGGGGTTGGAAGGGACCTCTAGAGAACATCGAGTCCAGTTCCTCACTAAAGCTGGTTCCCTACAGTGGGTTGTACAGGTAAGCATCCAGATGGGTCTTAAATATCTCCAAAGAGACTCCAGAACCCCCCTGGGCAACCTGTTCCAGTGCTCCGTCACCCTCACTGTAAAGAAGTTCTTCCATGTATTTGTGTGGAACTTCCTATGTTCAAATTTTTGGTCATTGTTCCTTGTCCTATCACTACACACCACTGAAATGTCTGGCCTCATCAAATTACCCTCC
Organism: Phasianus colchicus; assembly: GCF_987193195.1. Classification (NCBI taxonomy): domain Eukaryota; kingdom Metazoa; phylum Chordata; class Aves; order Galliformes; family Phasianidae; genus Phasianus; species Phasianus colchicus. The sequence goes on from NC_143436.1 coordinate 37,535,319, forward strand.
GCACTTTAGATATTTATAAATATTTATCAGATCCCCTCTCAGTCTTCTTTTCTCCATGCTGAACAGACCTAGGTCTCTCAGCCTTTCCTCATATGAGAGATGCTTCAGGTCCTTTATTATCTTTGTTGCCCTCCACTGGACTCCTTCTAGGAGATCCCTGTCTTTTTTTGAATTGAGGAGCCCAGAACTCTGCACAATATTCCAGATGTGGCCTTACCAGAGCAGAGTAGAGGGGGAGGATCACCTCCCTCCACCTGCTGGCTACATTCTTTTTAATACGCTCCAAGATACCATTAGCCTTTTTGGCCACAATGGGACACTACTGGCTAATGACCAGCCTGTTATCCACCAGGACCCCTACGTCCTTCTCTGCAGAGTACCTGTCCAGCAAGTCATCCTCTAACCCTGCTGGTGCATGTGGTTGTTCCTCTCTAGGTGCAGGACTCTTCACTTGCTGTTGTTGAACCTCATAAGATTCCTGTCTCCTCAACTCTCCAGACTGTTTAGGTCCTGTTGAATAGCAGCACAGCCTGCTGGCATGTCAGCCACTCTTCCCAGCTTTGTATCATCAGCAAACTTGCTGAGGGTGGAGTCCATCTCATCATCCAAGTCATTGATGAAGAAGTTGAACAAGACTGGACTCAGCACTAACCTGTTGGGAGCACCACTAGGTATAGGTCTTCAGTTAGACTCTATACCACTGATCACAACTCTCTAAGCCATGCCAGTCAACCAGCTCTCAACCCACCTCACCATCCACTCATCTGTCCCACACTTTCTGAGATTAATTACGAGGATGCTGTTGGATACAGTATTAAACCCTTTCTAAAGGCAAGATTTACTTCTCCCTTCTACCCAGCCAATAATAACATCATAGAAAGCTATCAAGTTGATCAAGCACTATTTCCCCTTGGTGCATCCATGCTGACTACTGCTAACCTTCTTCTCTTCCAATTGTTTTGAGATGGTATGCAGAATAAGATGTTTCATCTCCTTTCAAGAGAGGGAGGTGAGGCTGACTGGCCTGTAGTTTCCCAGTTAGTCAATCTTGCTCTTTTTGAACACTGGCATGACATTGTTTATCCTCTAGTCCTCGGGCACCTCTCCTGTTCTCCCAGACCTTCCAAAGATGATAGACAGTGATTCATCAGTCCTCACTGCCAGCTCCATCACCACACATGGGTGTGTCCCATTGGGGCCCATGGATTTGTGTACATTGATTTTGGATATTTTGGATAGAAGATCTTTGACCATATCTTGCTTGACCAAAAGGAAGTTTTCAATTTCCCAGATTCTCTCTCTTATCTCCAGAATCTGGGATTCCCAGGGGGCAGTCTTTGTAGTAAAGACAGAAGCAAAGAAGACATTCAGTATCACCACCTTCTCAGCATCCCTTCTTACCAGGGCACTCACCTCATTTAGTAGCAGACTGACATTTTCTGTAGTTTTCCCTTTACTGTTGACATACTTAAAAACCTTTTCTTGTTCTCCTTTACTTCCTTTGCCAGACTACATTCTGAGTGGGCCTTAGCCTTTCTCATTGCACACTTACATGCCCTAACAACATTCTTCCCAAGTGGACAAGCCCTTTTTTTGTGAACCTTCTTCTTTCTTTTGTTATCCATTAGCTCCTTGCACATCCTGCCTGTATGGATGAGCAAGGATTTTCTCATCCCTTTCCCTCATTTCTTACTCTTAAGAATTCACTGATCTTGAGCTTGGAAGAAGTGATGTTTTAGTGCTGACCAACTCTCATGGGCTCCCTTTCCCTCCAGTGCTCTTAGCCCGTAGGATACCTCCAAGTAGGTCCTTGAAGAGGTTGAAGTTGTCTCTCCTGAATTCCAGAATTGCACTCCTTCTTATTGCTTTATTTCTTCCACACAAGATCTTGATCTTCACCATCTCATAATCGCTGCATCCCAAGCTGCTCCCAGCTTTCACATCTCCAACTAACCCTTCCTTGTAAGAACAAGGTCCAGCAGCACACCTCTCCCTGATGGCTTCTCCACCACCTGCATTAGAAAATTACCTTCAACACATTGCAGAAACCTCCTGCACAGTCGTGCATGCCTGATCATGTTCCTAATCCAACAAATATTAGGATGGGTGAAGTTGCCCTAAGAACCAGTGTCTGGAATCATGAGGATATTTCCATTTGTTTGTAGAAGGCCTTATCAACTTCCTCCTTCTGATCAGGTAGCCTATAGTACACACCCACAACAGTGTCACCCATATTAGACTGCCCCTTAATTCTCACCTTCAAGCTCTCCACTCCATCATCATTCACCCCCAGTTGGAGCTTGATACATTCTAGTTGCTTTCTCACATAGAGAGCAACTCCACCATTTCATAGAATCATGGAATCACCAAGGCTGGAAAAAACCTCCAAGATCATCCAGTCCAACCATCCACCTACCACCAATATTTCCCCACCAAACCATGTCCCCTAGTACAACATCTAAATGTTTCTTGAACTCCTCCAGGATTGGTGACTCAACAGAACAGGCCCCAGTACTGACCCTTGGGGAACACCACTGGTGACCGGTTGCCAGCTGGATTTAACTCCATTCACTACCACTCTCTGGGTCTGGTCATCCAGCCAGTTCTTTACCCAGCAAAGAGTGCACCTATCCAAGTCATGGACTGCCAGCTTTTCTAGGAGAATACTGGGGAGGGCAATGTCAAAGGCCTTGCTGAAGTCTAGGTAGCCTGTCACCAGCCTATCCTTCCCTAAAAAGGATGTGGCCATCCATGACAGCATTCCAGTCATGCAAGCTGTCCCACCATGTCTCCAGGATCATGATATTATGGCTCTGTGATTGCACACATTTCTAGATCTTCCTGTTTATTTCCCATGCTGCATCATTAGTATACAGGCACTTTAGGGAAGAGGGTGCAGGTATCCCTACAGGGATAGTAGATTTCATGTAGGAATACTCACTCTCGAGGTGGATAGCCGTCTGGCTTTTGTCATTAGAGGCAGCTAAGAAACATTTGTTACTGTTGTCTTGGCTCATTCCTCAGTCTGTTGCAATAGCATTGCTGTTATGTACCCTGCCTCTCGATTCCTTCAGTTTAAAGCACGCTTCACTAAGTTAGCCAGCCTGTTCTCAAAAAATGCCCTTTCCCTCCTAGACAGGCTGATGCCATCCCTCCCTAATATTTTATAATCTTCGTAGAAAGTCCCATTATCATAAAACCCTAAACCTTTACGATGGCACCAGCCACACAACAAGGACTTATGTGTATTATGCATCTACTCCTGGTTTCCCTCCTTCCTCCAACTGGTAAAAAGGAAGAGAAGATAACCTGGACTCCACTGTTTTTCAGTTGTGCTCCCAGGGCTTTTATAGTCGTCTTTGATTCTTCTCACATTCTGCCTTCCAGCATTGCTTGTACCCACGTGGAACAGCAATAGGGGATAGTTGTCTGTGCTCTTGGTGAACTGTGACACCCTTTCATCAATGTTTCGAATCTTGGCTCCAGGAGGCAGTAGACATCTTGAGACTACCTGTCAGGCTGGCAGAGGGGAGCCTTGGTCACTTTTAAAAGTGACCCACTGCAAGCACCTGACACTTCTTTTTATGAAACTTCAAACTGTTATTTGGAGATAATGTGGATGGGTAGTGTTCTGCACCAACAGAGAAAGGTATGTTGAGTCCTTAGGTGATTTTGCCTAAAAATTTTATTATAATTGGAAGTTCTTAACAATGTGAAATTCAGTTCAATGTAGAGCACAGAAAAAGGAAGTATCAGAATGGGCTCTGGCTTATTGTCCAAATAGACAATACAGTACATATGTGTATCTTCTTTGGCAAGTCTGTTTACTGTCTTCTTCCTGCCTCAGATTTGCTTTTCTCTGTGCTTCCATGGTATTCTAACCTCAAATGAGAGAGGTTGCTAGCCCAGGGAAGGCTTTGCAGATAAAATTTTTACTCCAGAAAGTCAAATGATGGAGCTAGTTTGCTACCTCCCAGTTAGTTATTTGAAAGTCATTTTACATAAGTATAAAAAGCAAAGAGCAGGAGCCATATGCTTTTAGCAAAAGATGAAACTTTCCTATTCCATCCATCTTTCAAAAAGTCACTCACCATTTTATATTAAAGTCCTATGACTTAGTTATAAATAAGAGTCTAAGGTGTTAGAAAAATGAGCTTACCATTCACTGGTGCGCATGTGATTTGATATGCACAATGCCCTCATGTCATTAAATGTCCTTTCCTACCATCGAATTAAGTGGAAAAGCAAGATTGACAGACTCAAAATGAATTTAATCTTTCTGTCAGCAGTTCTTTTTGTTGTTGTTGTTTTCTTTCTTTTTTTTTTTTTTCATTGAAAAACTCACTGTTTTTTTTATTCTTGTGAAAGTGGTAGACAGGGAAAATCACACTAATGGGATGTCATCTGATAATTCGTGATATATTGCTCCAGTTTTTTTTTTTGACTTTGCAAGAACTGGATCTTGTGTGAAATAATAAAAGGGGCTAACTTTTCTGCAAGTACACAATGTGGGGCAATAACTGGAATTGAAAAAAGACTCTGATGGACACTTAGAGCAGTGTCCTGTGTGAGTCTTGCTGGTCATTATGATCAGGGAATTGCAAGGCTTTGGTGGAACCAGATAACTCAGATAGGTGTTATGGGAGGCACAGAGATGTATGTAACGTGAGGCTGCAGGCTTGGGGGTTATGTGTCAGCAGCCTATCTCTTAGTGCAGTAAAGTCAGTGTTCAGACTCCCTCTGTGACCCATGAATTCAGCCTTAGATGGATGGCTTCCTGGGGAGCCATAATAGTCACTACAAACAGTGGGGATCAGATTGCATTTATGCCACATTTGGGGCTCTGCTCTTGCAGAGCACGTGACATTGACTTTGTTAGGATAGTTTATCTATCAATTAATCATGATTATAATTTTAAACACTGTAAATAGTAGGACTGTACAAAACACAGCAAAATGTACTGGTGCAAGCCTTTCCAGGAGTTTATCATCTAAATAGACAACAGAATATGTACTGGAAGGCTCAAGGGAAGGTTCTTAAAGCATGCATCTGCCGCACAGTCATAAATCATCCAGAGGTGGGGTTGTAGTTTAGCATGGCACAGCAATAAATGGGTGCATTAAAAAGAGCATGGCCAGCAGATGGAGGGAGCTGATCCTTCCCCTCTACTCTACCTTGATGAGGCTACATTTAGAATACTGCTCTGGGCTCCCCAGTTCGAAAACGACAGGAATCTCCTAGAGGGAGTCCAGCAGAGGGCGGCAAAGATAATAAAGGGCCTGAAGCATCTCTGATAGGAGGAAAGGCTGAGACCTGGATCTGTTCAGCATGGAGAAAAGTAGAGTGAGAGGGGATCTGATAAATGTTTATAAATAACTAAAGGAGGGAGGGAGGCAAATGGATGAAGCCAGGCTCTTTTTGGTGATGCATGGCAATAGGACAAGTTCTTGTGGCCAAAGCTTGAAGTTTTGTATTAAAATACAGAAGAACTTCTTTACAGTCATGGTAACGGAACACTGAAACAGGCTGCTCAGAGAGGTTCTTTGGAGATATTCATCACCTGTCTGGATGCCTACCTGTGCAAACTGATGTAAGGTACCTGTTTTGGCAGGGGTTTGGACTAAATGGTCTTCAAAGGTTTCTTCCAACTCCTGTGATTCTGTTGGTTCTGTTACCTTAAAAGCAATGCTGTGAAGTCCCTTTCTAGGCAAATTTAACTTTGCTTTCCTTTAGAAAGCTTTGGGCAGCACAATGAAAAAAGGACTTAAAATTATTAGAGAGCATCCAATGGAGGATATAAAATTGGAGAAGGGCTTGGCAGCAAGACATACAAGGAGAAGCTGAGGTTCCTTGGTGTGCTCAGCGCAGAGCAGAGGAGCCGAGGGGAGGCCTGATGGCGGCTGCAGCTCCTCACAGGGAGCGGAGGGGCAGCGCTGAGCTCTGCTCTGTGTGACAGCGACAGGGCCCGAGGGAACGGCATGGAGCTGTGTCAGGGGAGGGCAGCTGGGGGCTGGGGACAGGGTCTGCACCAGAGGATGGTGAGCATGGCCCTAAACTGCTGGAGTTCAAGAGGTAAATGAATATTCAGAATTATATAACTTCTATAAAATCTCTGTGCTTTTATGCATGTTATATATTTATGCAGCAATTAACTATTAAAATGAAATTCAAAGTAGCACATTCCATTTTTTTCCCTAAAATCTTATAGAGGCATGCACATGAGCAGGCAGTTTTTTCTGAATGAGAAATAGTTAAAATAAAAACTGTTGATACCTTTGATAGTGTCTTACCTCTAATCCATTACTATAAGTGTCTTTAATTTTACTGTGGAAGAGAATGATTAAATATACTTAATTTTAAAAATAGTTGATTTTTCCACATTTTGTATAATTGAAATTGTCTTCCCTGCAACTGCAAAAAAGTATGCTTCAAGATACACACATATGCATCTACTGTGATTTATTTGTATGCCTAGAATTGACTGTATGGCATTGCAAGCACTAATGCTTAGCTTCAAATTACAGAAGGTACACAGTTTCACTTATTTGTAAACTGAGCATAGATTTTTCTTGACAGTCATACCTTTACATCATAAGCATTTTTATTTTGTGAAGAAAAAAGCTAACAACGACAGATACCATTTCTAGGAATAACATTCCTCAAAAGGGACGAAGTCACCGAGCTTTATTTTAAACATCGAAGTCTGCAGTAGAACAGTTCAGCTGCAATTTCAGTTTATCCAAGCAAAAATTTAAAACTCCAATAACAGATGTGTAGTTCATACTCTTCCCCTGAGTAACAATCCTTTTGGTATGTGTAGGTTCCATCCTGCACTCATGTACACCTCTCTGAGAATGGATTATTCACTTACATCATGTGAGGCTACAGGGGATGAGGTGATATTCCATCTGACAGGGTTCAGTGGTTTTCTCTCCTGACAGAGAAAGTTATGATTTTAAGACACCAGACTCATCCATCATTGCAAGAATGGCTCACAGATATGACAAGAAATCTTATGAAAAATAATCTGTGGTCTAGACAATGAACTAATCAGCTTTGATGAAATCCATAAGCCATTTATACACTGTATTGAAGAGTAGACAAGAGCTTTTTGGTTATGAATATGTTTTGTATTTTAAAAATATGAAGAGCTTGTCTCCTCAAAAGAAGAGAAATAACCTTTTCAATATTATCAGTATAATTAAGTTCACATTGCTGAGCTAATATTAACTTGTATAGAGTTCTTATCATGCACACTACTTCTGTAGCCAATCTTTGCTTGTTCATGATAAGGTACCAAGGGAAAATGTCTTGCTAGACACTGAATAGAGCTAGCTGTGAGGAAAGAGAAAAAAGAAAAAGGTACAAACTGGGATGTGGACAACGTATTCATATGTGCTGAAGTGCAGTTATCCTTGGTGCCTTTCTCCATGTGGTTGGTCAAGGGAAAATTTAGTGGAATGGTACAAGACAGGGACATGACTAACAAAACTGGATTCCTGCATCTAGCACCATGTAGTAATAACAACTGGCAGCAGAGATGCTTAGCAGTCACTCCACTTGAAGATGAATGATAAACTGCAGAATTATTTCCCTTCAATTCTCTTCTGAATTTCTTACACAAAGCTCATATATGCAGGCTTTGTGGAAAAAGGCTGTGCTTATCCCTTTACTGGTAATTATTTGAATAGTGAAAGCCTCGCTGTGTTTAGATATTGCTGTGAGTATTCTTGTTGGCATAACGATATAATGAACAGAAATGGGAAAAAATGCACTGTCCACTTATCAGGTGAAGGGTTGGTTAAACATAAACGTCTTATAGCAATTGTGGAATAATGTATCATATGTAGTATTTATAATGTGTTTAAAAGGAACAGAAGTATGGACCATATTGTTTTATAAGCAGAGGATTTATTTACCAAATATTTTCTCATAGTGGAAAGACCTCCCCATCTCGGGGAAATATTCTCTAATCCTCCATTTTCTCATGTTCTTTGAGTGTTTTCTTGTTGAATCTTTCCTTTTTGCTACACCTGAAAGAATAAGCTTACATCAGCATTTCTACTAGGAAACACTTGTGTGTTGTTACCTAGGGAGTAGATGTGGTACTCTGGTTCATCTTGTCTAACCTGAATGTCTCTTTATCAGCTATAGTAACAATGAAGGGATTGGGTAGAAGAATGTACTTTACGTAGTAGAGACAGAGGAAATTGTAAGATCAAAAAATGATTAAAAATCAACAGGCCTTAGTGAAGCACAGCACTGTGTGTGAGCGCAGCCAGATACTGATTTAACCATTTTTTTTTTTATGGTCAAGCAGGTGCTTGAAAATATTTATTCTTACAGAAGAGTGAAAAAGCATGGGGAGCTCCTTCTTTTTACGTGTACACTAGTGTAGGGTACAGCTCTATGACACCAGCAGATTTTATCCTTCACTATGTTTAGGGACCTTAATCCCAGCAACCTGACAGAGCACATGCCTGTAGAGTCCTTTTCCTCAAAACCAGCAGACATAGCACTGCTTCTGTGAGGAACCCAGAGGAACCCTGCTTGCCTTGGGCACCTGTGGGAGCATTGTTCTTACTTTTGGATGATTGCAGTTGCTAGCCCAATAGTTGTAGCTCACATTTAGCTTGCTGCAAAATTTCATTTATTTATTTATTTGTCTGTTTATTTATTTTCATTTGAAAGACAACGAAGGGTCCTCGGTCTTGTGTCTTGCCCCTTTGTTTCTTGAAGCCTCTTCTCATTGTAACGGTATTATTAAATCAGAATAGAGAGCGCTTTTAAAATGTGTTCATGCATTTTTGTGTGCTGATGTATCTTAAGGAAGATTTTGCTGCTAGCAAAGATCTCAGAAATGCCAATTTTAATTTAACACTTTATTTCCAAAACTAATTCACAGCTTCTGTCTATGAGAAACACTTTCATTAGGCAAACATCCAAGCTGCTCTGATGTGCAGAATATAGGCAGCATTCAGTGTTATAATTTGCTGAATGCTAGAAAAGATAAAAATGGGATATTGTGTCATTGCTTCCTTTGTGGTGGCAACACTCATATCCTGGCAGAAGTTAGGCTGACAATGAAAAGCTGCTGGTGTATTTTATTATTTATATTTATTACTATGTCCCTTTCCTCATCTTATTTGCTTATACTGACTCCTGGGAATTGCTAGATACCCAAACAAGTTAATTAACACACATTAATTAGATCGGTTTCATAGTGAGAAAAGGAGTATGTACTTGAGTGCAAGCAATGTATTTTAATTCAGAGCAAGATGAGAAGGTGAATCAAAGAATTGGGGTGACAGTGTTAGTGGAGAGCTGCCCAACATTCAAGGAGAAGAAAAGGGAATGCAGTGTGGCAAGGCACAGCCTGGAGCATTAAAATGGTGGAGCTGTACTTGGCAAATGCAGAGAACCAGGGAAATGAAGGCAGTCAGGTTAGTGGCTTTATTAAAGTAAAGAAAGGTTGAATGACGGAAAGGTAATGGGAATGATGAAGGTGGATGAGTATCATATTTTTTTGGGTTTGATGAAATAACTTGTATGCTTCATTTTTTACTGCTTCTTCCTGTTGCAGTCTTAAGGGGAAAAAAATCTCTTAGGGAAGTTATCTCTGTATTTGAGCCTTCAGGGTCAATAATAGAATCTCAGATTTTATTGAGAAGATATTTTGGTTGGAGGTTGTTAGGGAAATTTACTGAGGAAGCAGAAACTGCCATAGGAATTATATTTTAATCTTGCTTAAACTCATAATGTTCTGGGTAAAAATCAAAGTCAAATATTTGAACACGCCAAAAAATGCTTGGACCTGATTTTCTGTAAACATCTTGGAGGACAATAGACATAGATGCTACTCATATTCCTGATGCTACTCCTATTCCTGTAGCTGACAAGGGTATCATAGGCAGTACTAGTTCCTACTCATCCCATAAAACATCCTTCCACTCATCATAATGTTCAGATGTCTCAGATCTGCGCTCTGTATGCTCTTGAGTAAAGTACAGCACAGAGACAGCAGGTTGCATGGTCAGCACCACGTGTGCAATTCTGCAAGGACATTTTACACTGGAGCAAGACCTTACACAGGGTGCTGCAGAGAGAGATGAAGAGCTTTTACTGGAGGGTAAAGAGGCAGCTGTTGGAGTACACACTTAAAACTCCTTAAAAACAGCTTCTTTCTATCTGTCTCTGACTCAGCACCCAAAATTGCTTGTCATTTTCAAAAATGAAGCCTTTTGTGTTCTGATGTAAAGAGGTTACGTAGGGAGAAGAAAGAATTTGTAGTATTTGTTCTTTGCCCACAACATTTTTCTAAATTCAGTAAGGTACTGTACTGGTGCTGACACTGAAATGAGTCAGTTTTAAAGAGCCCCTTAACATTTATAACCATTTTCTTTGTAATTTGTTTTGGTATGAAATGTTAAGCTAAAACTACACATAAGTTTGTAAAGGTTCAGCGAGAAAATTGTCCCTTCTACTCAGTCCTCGCGAGGCCTTATCTGCAATACTGCATCCGAGCTTGGGACCCCAGCACAAGAAAGATGTGGAGTTGTCAGAGAGTGTCCAGAGGAGGATCACAGAGATGATCAAAGGGCCAGAGTACCTCTCCTATGAAGTCACATTGAGGGAGTTGTGCTTGTTCTGCCTGGAGACGCCTCTGGGGAGATCTTACTGTGGCCATCTAGCACTTGTGAAGAGACACTGACACAGCCTGCAGGTGATAGGTTTAGGGGAAATGGTTTTAAACGAAAAGAGAGGAGATCTAGGTTAAATGTTAGGTGGAAATGTTTTACTCAGTGTTGTGAGATACTGGCATAGGCTGTCCAGGGAAGCTGTGGATGCGCCACCCCTAGGTTCAAGGCCAGGATGAATGGTGCCCTGGGCAGCCTGTTCCAGTGAGTGGCAACCAACCTACAGCAGGGGGTTGGAACTGGATGGTCTTTAAGGTCCCTGCCAAACTAAGCCAACTGGTGATTCTTTGATTCAATAATTGTAATTATAAGATAGTAGTATGTTATTTTCAGACAACGTAATTCTTTTCAGATTGAATAATTTAATTGAAATAAACTCATTTAAATTACCTTGACCCTTAGTTACCAAGGGAGAGTAGGGTTTATCTAGGATGGCCAAAGACACGTAGCTGTTTTCTAACAGAATACATGGGCTTTCATCACAAGGCGATCTCAAAGCACAGAGACGCACATGGGTTCTTTCATGATGGTGCTAAGGGCACTGAAACATTTGTGTGTAGGAATTACTGGTTTCACTGCACTAGTAAGGGAATTATATTTGGCTTAAATATCCTGAAGAATATAGATTGTTTTCCCTGTTCTAACTGTAGTACTTATTTATAGCTGAAAAGTATTCCATAGATTCTTGTAAAATCCAGGAATGATTATGTCTATGGCAATGTGAAGGAGAACCACAAAATCTCCATCTCTAATATGTTGCTGTTAAACATAGTAATTACTGCTCTGTCTACAGATTAATTCTAGTGTCAGTGATAATATTAAAATACATGATCTGTTTGGTGCTTTCAGCAATACCATATTGACACTGAAAATCATTTTCCTTCCATACATTTGTATTTAGAAATACAGAAGAAAAAAAAAAAAAGCACACAATCCATTATCTATCCTAGAAATAGTTTCTGTTAGAAACAACAATCAAGCCTTATTTTACATTATACCAATATGATTGCATTTTTGAACATGAATTTCTAAATGAAATCATACATAATAGAAGAATATATAAAATTAGCAGCTGGATTGAGGCAGAACTGCAAGTAAAGAGGTTCACCATCAGAAAGTGCTAGCATCTTTCAAGACTAGAATATAAACTTCTTATTCATCCTGTCATGCAATTTTAAGTATTTCTCCAGCTTACAAATATGATCCGTAGTCACCGTCGTGCATGGAGATAAGTATAATTTATATTCAAATGATAACAGGCCCGCAATTTTGAATACCTTCCAAATCCTCAAGTTTTACTTCCATCTGAAATGGAAAAAATAGTTGGACCCAGCTACTGATTTCTGGTCATCTGTGAAGCATCAATGAATTCCACATCTAATAAAATTCATAGCTCGTGGTACTCTGCAAAAACCGAGGTCTGTAACTCTTCTGAACTCATAGAGTGGGTGAGCGCACTGAGATCCTTCAACCCTATGATTTGCAACAAGTATCCTTCGCTTTTGTTGAGGAGCTGGAATTACATCTGCCTAGCACTGACCAGGATCATTTTGGAATGAACTTTTCCTCAATCTTTTTATTGCAATCTTTTTCTAATTCGAAAAGAATCCCAACCTTAGCACCATGTTTTCCCAATTTTGTTCAAGTCCATAAAATTACTGACATGCATCCCACAGTTAATGTGGCACCATTACCATGTCCTGGTGTCTTCATTTCCACATTGATGTCATTTTAAACAGAAGCTTTTCATCCACTGGTATTGTGGAAGTCCTGTCCAATTCGGCCACAGGCAGGCTTTCTTCAGTTAGTAAAACCTATGTACTTTCAGAATTCAAAATGGCTAATTGTGACTTCTTATTTTTCACTTTTTTTTTTTTCCACTTACGTCTTGTTGCTGTGAACCTAAGAGTTAACACTGGACATGTCCAGATGACAGGTAAATAAGCTGTAGTCAGTTATTTCAAATTGTTATCCTTTATCCATTTTTCATCTTTTATTTGTCTTTCCTACAAAGTTAGTGCTACCTTCCTATCTGCTGTCATCCATGCTGAGTTCTTGGAGTCCCTTGACACTCTGGCACAGCGTAGGATGTGTAATGCTTGTGTGAGTGGGTATAAAATCCTTTTCTGTTGTGTTGTGCCTCTGGGCACAGCCTACAATTACTTTGCTGGCACGTATTAAATCTAATGAAATCTTTACATTCTTATGAGAATGATATTCACAGCGTGAATGTATCATCAGCTCATTTTCCATTAAACAGAACAAATGCACTATAGAATCACACTTAGGAAAATTACGTGATATTCACATGAGCTTCCCCTGAAACCTGAAATACTCTTTACTGAATTAGATGTTCTACTGTATAAACAATCTGAAAAAATCTCTGTGATGTTTTAAATTGCCTTTCCCAAAACTATCTGTCTACAGTGAGTGCTTTACAAAATTTTACCTCGGTACTGCTGAATTCTACTTCATGTATGATCTCTTTCTGTATACAGAAGCTCTAAAGCTGTTATACTGTTGAACAGCATTAGTTATTTCTCACTTAACACCTTGCCTCTATTTGTGCTCTCAGCCTAGTAATAAATGCCTCCAGGTGTCACAGCAACAAGGCTTGTAGTTTCGTAGGTTACTTGAATGCACTTTCAGGTTTTCCTTAAACAATTTTTCTTTCAACTTTCCATTCAAATTCAAAAATTAATATTCAAAATTTGCATAATACTGTGGCCTTCTTTTGCCTTGGTAATAGTAACAGTAGTAGAAAAGGAGAAAAAAAAGTGTTTTTACTATCCCAGTGTAATGTCCAAACTACATGCTATCTTTTAGTTCACAAGTTATCATCAACTTTCTCTGTCCCTTATTTTTACAATAGGTTTCCAGATTATTAGTCAGAAACTTCTGCAGCTTTGCAGTTGGATGCTTCTTCTTCCTGCCGTTATCTGTACCAGTCTTGCAAATTAGCCAAATATGCAACTGAAGTAAAAATACCAATCTTTAAGTCTTGGATTTCCATTTGTTCCGTAAGACTTGTTTGCTTTCAAATGCCACATTTTCTCATTTCTTTGCTTTTGTGTTCATTTGTTTGAATGATTGTTTGAACCATCATGTGGATGGCTACCACGGTATTCCCTCTGTAGGAAATGCCCCTGTCAGTATCATAAAATACTCCAAGAGTTGTGATTATTGGTAAATAACACCTCTGGGACGTGTTGCCCTCTCAGACTCAGCACTGCTTACCCAAGCATCATGTCTTTGCGCATATGAAGTCTGAGCACTCTCCATTTGGAGAGATGAGAATGAGAAACAAATGCGAAATAGACCTTACTCCTTATTTCTCAGCGTCAGCCACTCTTCTCAGCTTCTGTCTTTAACTGAAGAGATAGGGTAGGCATTCTGGGTAATAAGATTTGGTTGTTAAAGTAAGGAGGCAGGCGTCTTAACCAGCCTGTTTTACTCTCAGATATTCTTTTTATCCTTTATACTTCTAAATTATTTTTATGCCTTGCTTTATCTCTGTGTTAAATAGCTTTAATCGTATCTTTCAATCTTAGATTGTTATGTTCTCAAAATACTAAGATTAGTTAGTGTTGTAGATGAGCAAGAAATGGATTCCCATCCCACAGAAATGTTCAATATATCAAAACATTTCCCTGTACTGAATCAGGACAAAAATCAAAGCAAAGATTGAGGGAAATTGGTTTAGAACATTCATTTCAGTTCTGTAATGTCAGAACCTTACATTTCAGTTTTATTTTATTTTGCTCCTTTAATGTGTCATTTCAAGCCAAGATTTTGAATCAGTAAACTGGTAATTTTTATTTAAAACAATGATTGTGTTTAAGCAATGTCTATTTTAAATGTTATCACTGAAAATATATGTTCAAGACTTTTTTTTTCTCATGAAATGCTTTGTTTTGAAAATTTGCCATTTTTGGAGAAGCTTACATTTAATTGTGGAAGGTGAAGTTACCAACATTGCGCAGATGGACAGGCCAGTTCAGTTGCTTGTGCAGGTAACTGTTGCCATTGGAGATGCCCTGAGGTACTTTGTTTGACGTTGTGCTGCCTCTTACATGGGCAGGACCATCCTGAGGTGCTGTGCCTTCTTGCACATCCCTTGGCAGCTCAGGTATGCTTCGGCAACTCAGTAATCTTTTACAACTCAATTTAACCCAGAGAAACTAAGTCACAGCAAAATGATGGCTGAGATTTCTAGGACAGCTGATGGAAGATGGATGATTTGTATTTTACTAATCTCAGATAGTTTGGACAATTCAGAATTTTGTTTCTCAGCTTAATAAGCTGTTTGAAGGTACATACAGATTTTGATGTCCAGATTGTTTTGAACATCATTCTGTATGTGCTTCACAATAGGAAGGATTAGGAAAAAAAGTAGATGGTAACTCATTTGCCACATCTTACTGACTTCATGGTGTACAGCTGAAAGTATAGCCTTTGCATTCTCCTTTGATCATATGTTCTAGCTGCAGTGGAACTCTGCTTTCCTGTGCTGTTAGCACATTTGAGCAGAAGGTTGGATCTGCTAAGGTCCCTTTCCACCTAAATCATCCTATGTTTAAATTTCCTGATTGTCCTTGCTCTTTAAAAAAATTATGCTTACTATATCCTGCTGGGAGAAAGATCACATAACATACTTTAGTGCATAAGATTTTAATTTTGTCCACTGTTCTTCTGTTGTTAGATTTATTAAAAAATAGTATTTTTTCCTGAAGTCCATACATTGTTCTTTTTTTCTACCTTTTCATGGTTCTTTTCCTTTCGTTCTCTAAGTGTATAATCAAAAACTATTAATAGGTGTCTTCTATTTTTAGATAGATCTGGCTTCTTGTAATTTTAACTGTTCTTTATTTTTGGAAGTCCAATTCTCTCATTAAAGAATCCTGGAGAAAGTAATCTGTTCTGGGATAAGAGGAACTGGGAATAAGATCCCAGTTATGAAAAAAATGCAAAAAGTGAGAAATTAAATGTTGAAATTTATCAGTGGAAGGCAATAACACATGAAATTCTTGAGAAAATCATGTTGAAGTTGGTGCTGTTAATTGATAAAGGCCATGGAAGAATAAGCTGCCAATTTTCCAGTAATATGGGGTTTGTGAGGATAGTGAAAACAAGAGGCAATTACTAAGATTGAAGAAGCATCCCTCAGTGCTGGTTGACATGGTGATAAAATGACAGGTGAAGTAACGTTGATGAGTATAGCAATAATACACATGAGAAAAACAGTCCTAACTTAGATGCTCAAGGATGAATTCAAAATAAACTGTTCTCCCTCAAGGAGGAGATCAAGAAGTTGTGGTAGATACCATCAAGCAACTAAATAGAACAGGGTAACTATTGCTGTAGACTTGTAGAAACATAGAATTATAGAATCATAGAATGGCTTGAGTTTGGAATGGACCTTAAAGACAAGCTGTTTCCTTGTCCCCTACTGTGGGTAGGGTTGCCACTCACTAGATCAGATTGTTCAGAGCCTCATAAAGCCCGGCCTTGAATGCCTCCAGGAAAGAAAGCATATAAGAAATGTTAGGATAGAAGAGTAAAGACTTATGACACACTGATTGCATGGTAGACCTGCCTTCAAAACACCGATGACAAGTCTGATTTTCTAGACTGGAAAGGAGTATAATAGATAGAAAAAACAAAGAGATGGTCAACAAAAGGCATTAAGTATAGTTGCTGTATTTAGAACAATACAATAGACCCAGAGTCTTTAATCCAGAAAAAGAGATGGCTTTAGGGAGTATAAGTCTGTAAAAGCCCAAGATGTGATTTTTCACTTTCTCTCCCATTCAGAAAGCAGGTTAGTTAAATTCTCTGGTAGTATTTTAGATCCTACAAAGTTCTGCTTATGTAAAGCAATTATATTACTTGTATACTCTTTATAATGCAGCCAATGATAATAGTCTTCTGAATACTGAGTGGATACATTTATTTTTCTGTGAGTAATGACTAGGACCAACTGAACTTCCTTTGTTAGCTTTGAGTCTGGGGGAAGCAGAAGAAATGTCATCAGAAAAATGCAGCATTCATTGCAGGCAGTGGGTGGAGAGCATATGGGTTTACATCTCAGCAAAATTGTTTGTTAATGTGGAAAAGTAGTTGAAGAGATGTGTAAAATCTGAAACTCCAGGAACTTTTCATTTTCTTCTTTAATGACCTAGGATCTTTGTTTTGTCACCCTATGAAGTGAACTACTTTTTAAGCTTTGCATAGCTCTTTACAAAGAAGCCAACAAAATGTTCCACTGAAAATCCAAATTTGCCAGTTATCACAGGCAGGAATCTGAAACACACTTGCCTAATATGTCGTGGTCTCAAGATTTACCCACAAAGGGATCCCAGTTCTTATCTGTTGGAAGTCAAGGCATAAGCAGGAACTTGTCACAGATATGATAATTTTTTGAAGAAGACAGAATACCTCAATGCAGGCTATATAGTCACAGTGTAAGGCTAAAGAAAAAAAATCTGTGTAATCCAAGCAGTGCATAATTATTTACCCTCTGGTATTATGTGCATCTTGGCATCTGCAAGTTTGTATTGCTAAATGAAGCAAGTTGCCCAGAATTATTGTGTAAGCTAAATGAAAATACTAACAAAATACTAACACACTTTGATATTATGTATTGATATGATGCTACCAAAAATACAAAAGGTACCAATGCTTTCTCTTTAATTGTAAATGTTATCCTGTATCCATTCTTATATTACCTTTTAACAGTGTTCCCCTCTCCTCCATCGCTTCCTATATGACTGAACAGTATTATGTACAACACAGTTCATATAAAATATTCAAGTTTTAAATGCCTCCTTCACCCTTAGAAGTAATTCCTTAATTTTTTGAAATAATCCTTAACTCCTCAAAATTTGGGAAATCTGCGCTGAGTTCCCTGTTAAGGCAATCCAGTTTTTATCCTGAGGGACATTATATACAGATGTCTCTGAAGCCCTGCAGCATCTCAGGCAGTTTGGATGCATCATTTCTTAACTTCATTTCACCCAGGCACCGTGTGCTACTTTGACAGACATCCAATTCTTGCAGATGTACTTTTGAGGATAGGAAGACCACATGGATTTTTCCAATCCCACTACTTCAAGACTGGATTCTTATTTTCACTGGAATTGGTTTGTCAGAGCAGGCAGCAGACAGCAAAATGAAGAACACTGATCCCTTTTTCCCCTGGTCAGTTACTCTGAAAGTAATGCCTCCTATTTATTTCCATGAAAACTATGACAGATACAAAGAACAAAATAAAACTATTTTTTGATGGAGCTCGTTCTCAGCTACAAAGCACTATTTTTAAACATAACCACCACCATTAGCAATACATTTTCACCAACAGTGATCTGTGTGCTGCACTCATAAAAATATGCATAGCTGTCCAGAACATGGCTTGTCTTTCACATTGCTGTTGCCACTGCTGAAACACACTGCCCACACCTCACTGTGCTCGCATCCCATGTTTGGCCTCCGTAAGTGTTCTGAAGTATCAATGAAAGTCAGCAAATACAGTTTTTTTCCTAATGGAGAAATTCAGTTCCACACCTTTGCTTTATATACACTTCCATGTCAGACTCCATTCTTTCAGTCTGCCCCTCTGCTGCCATACCACTAACATCTGCCTCTGGGCCAATGTAATAAAAAAGGAGGCATTACTTTCAGACCAGCCTTTGTACGTACATAGAGGACAATGGCGTTTCTCCTGGAATGTAACAGAATAATCAAAAGATGTTTGCTACTCACAGTCAAAACAAGAGAAGAGGTGAATGGACATAGTCCACACAGATCATTCAGAGATGGCATATAGAAGTTTTGCTAATAGAAATACTTGACAGGTGAGCCAGGTACGTCTCTGTGAAATATAAATAAGATAGTTTGTTAAGTATTGTTCTAAGCAGTAGTAGAAGTTTCTCTGAGAGTGAAGATGAATGGAAGGAAAAAGCAGGTAAACATGTAGAGAACAGCAGCACTACAGGAGTAAAAAATGGGCTTCTGGAGAGGTCCATTGAAAGGAAATCTATGGTTCCCCTGGTAAATCAATAACCAAGAAGATGAAATTTGGATGTTCTGGGGAGTGTCAAGAATATTAGGAGTCCCAAATCTTGATGAAGTATATATAAAAGTTAAATCTACCAATGCTGATCTTGCCAACTAAAACCACACATTTTCTGAGAAGGTGTGGCTTGTATGACTCCAGTTCCATAGCAAAATCTCCTCTTAGAGATTGTTGTGGGAGTTTCCTTAACTGGGGGTAACACAGTAATCTAAAGTAGTTTAAAATTCTTCTCTGCATAGTTATTACAGTATACAAAAAATATCTTTTTATGATGTTCCTTCTCAAAATTATGAGTGTCTGTGTATATACTTGTACGCATGTATCTGTATATGTTTATATGTGTTTAAATCAGCAATGTAGGCAATTCTCAGTATCTTTTATTTGGTAATATACAATTTTTCAGTAGGTCTTTATCTCAAGAGTCATAAAAATATTGTGCAAATGCAGTTCTTTCAAGTTTCTCATATACCAAAGTTCTTTCCTTTCACATGAGTTATTGGCTTTGAGCTCATTTTTGCCTTATTTTTCTTGATCATAGTCTGCCAGTGTCTTTTTCATTCTGGAGATCTAACTGTTGAGAACTGTGTGTGCTTTTAAATATGTTATATTTCCTAAAAAATACTTCTAGGAAAGATCGAGTCTTAATATACTATAGGTGTCTAGTAAGGTATAAGCTGCTTAAGAGAGAAGTGCATATTCTCCAGTGCATCACTTTACAACATCTTCTGACTGCCTTCACTTATTGAACCCAGAAGTTATTACTACTGTAACAGAAGCATCAGAACAGAGTACATTTTTTGCCTAATTAGCCCAGTTCTGAGTCCAAAATAGCAGTTAGGTCAACAGTGAAGCTAATTTTGTGTGAAGACTCCAGACTGAGAACTGGAGAAGAGAATGCATCAGTGGGCATTCTTTTCTGCTGGCTGTGCTATAGAAGTTGGTAATCTCCAGCAGAAGAGATGGGTGGGCAGTAGCATCTTCAGATGCCATAACTTAATTATCCAGAAAGTATCTGCCAGAGCATGTGCTCACATAAAGCATTTCTTTGGTGCATTAAAATCAATCTATTAGTTTTCCCAGTGTGTCATGATATTTATATTCTGATAACCCAGAATCACTTGAGACTTTTTTGTTCTCCCATATGGCAATAAATGCCATGTTTTTTTTCCATTGTCACTCATATCTCTTTCAGCTGTGCAGTTTTCCAAGTATCTCCCCCTCTCTGCTGAATCACTGCTGTACTGAAAACTGCTTCTCAACACATACAATCCAGTTTTGCATGCTGCAAAACTCTATGCTTGAGGAGTCAGGAATGAGGGCACAGTGAGGGGTGGCTCTTTGTGAACACATTGGGAGCCAAGACCCCGGCAAGGCAGCAGGACAGGCATGGAGTGGCAGCAAGACTCAGCCTGGAGTCCAAGTCACTGGGCAGGTCCTTGGAGATAATGCCATGCTGGGACATGACCCCAAAATCTGACAGCCAAAGCTCCCAGAACAAGGCTGCTCTCACAGTGAGCACATGAAATGTGCAGTTACGCATTTATGGACGTTCATGCTGGATATGGCCTTTGAAGTAACAGAACCAAATATTCATTGTGTTATTAATGAAATCTGGGAGAGAATAGCAATTGTGGTAGAAGTCTGCTGTCTTTGAATCTGCACAGAAGGAGTTCAGTGTTGCATGTGAATGACCCGTGTGATTTCCAGTACTGAACAACAGGTGTGGTTTCAGGCACAGTCCTTGCAGACCAGCACACTCCGACTCCAGTTATGGCACAGTTGGGTCGTGCTTACTGTTTAGTGGAATACATTTGAGCAAACCTAATTTTTTAGGTACTGTACGCTATCTGCAGTAATGGCAAGAGGAAAGCTGATGTAGACATCAAGAACTTGCCCCCATTCATCTCTGCACCATTTTAATTGTCAGTCTAAAGTGATATACTTACTTGGTACCTAAGCAGTAATCTACAGTGATATCTGAGTTGGAGCGATTTTCTTACTGTGCTGCCTTGCTAATGGAGATGTACTCCCTGGATACAGGGATCACGCAAACCATTACTGAGTGTCTTCCTTCAGTACACCAAATGACAAAGCAGCCCTGTAAGGGAGGTGTTTGTTCTTTCACAGTAGTTTGGGAGTAGAGATAATGATGAAGACATGCAAGGCTTCCTCTTTTCCATCTGCCTTAAAAGATTGGCTTCATACAGTCAATTTCTGTTTGTTGAGATAAATATATTATAAAAAACTTAGGTAAATTATAACATTTATTCCAAATGAGAAAAAATTTGATACCCCAGATGGAAGTTGTGGTTGTGATTATACCAGCTTATCTCCAAATCCACATTTAGCATGCTTTGTCCAGGTTGTAAACACATCAGTGATAACAAACAGTGCACGGAAGCAGAGAATCGATTTTGTTCATTTTTTTTATAAACCAGCAGCTATAAAAGCCCATCATACCTATTTAAGAAGTTGCTAAATATGTATGTTATTTTTAAACTTTGAAGTCCCTGTAAATCCAAGGATATTTTATCTGGAAGTTCTCTCTACATTTTTAAATGTAACCAGGTTTCTTCATTCTATAGGATATCATTATTTCCTCTTCTGTGAATTCTTTTGTTAAATTAGGAAAGCCTTGCAAAAAAAGTCCTCATATAATGATAGTGTGTGAAAAATGTAAATTACCTTTTAAAAAAAAAAAATGACTTTTTCATTGTTTTACTGCTATTAGCAAATGCATTTCAAAATCAAAATAACTTGTTAGAATCCACATCTTTACACTGCTACTGAAATTGTGTTTTGATTTCTTTGACATGATCCCTGATTGCTGTGAGAAGAATCAGTTCAGTATTTTTGTTCTTAGATTCCCCCTCCTTTGTCTTGCAGCTACTTGTGGCAGATTCCATTAACAATTGCAGTAGGAAATACGAGCCACATCTCATCAGAGGCAATTATATGGGTGTCTAACAAATCAGGTAAAACTAAACTTTCCTCCCAGTGGAATCTCATAAAGCATACTTGTGTTTTCCTCAACTGTTTCTTTGGAATTGATCCTAGATAATTGTTTAGTTGCTCTGCACCCACTTTCAGCTACCTGAAATGAATTACTAAGGAAGTATTGGGAAGGGAGGGAGGAGGAATGAAGGATAAACAGCAAGCAAGTTTTATATTATCACAGAAATTAGACAGTACAGTGAAAAGTTTTTACATAGTACTGTGTACTTAAGTGCTAAATATTTTGTATCTACAATACATATCAAATTATTGATGAATGCAATTCAATTTACTGATTTGTGAAAGTTAAATGTAATATACTTGTAGCAAAGTATCTGATAAGTATGACATAGTAAATGCAAAACATTTACATTTCTGTCATTCTGTAACTCCAATCCATGGTCTGAACCAGGCCAAAGAAATATTTACTGTTGCTAAAACATTTCCTTATTGATCTGCCAAAATACTTTGTATTCTTATTAAATAACCAGATGCTGGACCTTGAAATTGCATTATTCTGCTTACAGCTTATTCTCTCCCTTCTCAATTCTTATATGATCATAATAGCTACTGTCCTGAGAACAGCTAGGGCTGGATATCAGTGGTTTTTTGTCATCTGAAAAAAGGAATCCCACTGTAAAAATTTCATGAAATATTTATTTCCTTAGTAGTTCATGGTACATCAGCTGACAGTTTTGGACTGGAATTGGAGTGGATGAGGAAACAAACGTGGAGACTTAAGTAAAATGAGTGTAAGGGTGGGAAAAGAAATTGCCATATGTCCCCAATGAATTATAAAGGGTGAGCTTACGCCTTCTTGTAAAATTAAAAGGCTATAAAACCTTCCCTCCAACAGATACTTAACTGGAGCAAGGAATGTGTCAACCTGTGTGTGTCTGTGTTTTTCCTTTTTCTCTTTTATAAGTCACCAAAAGGTAGTAGTCACATAGTGCTTAGCAACAAGCAGAAACAGAGATGAATGGTGTAAGATTAGTAAAAATCGGAATAAACCAACTTTCTAGTGATATAAAGTATGTGCTCCTTTGCCCTGATCATTTGCAGCCCATTAGAATGTAGCATGTTTGATGTAATGGTCTCAAAATGTGCCTGGGACCAGGGTGCTTTTCTTAACTGGGAAACATACTCTAGTTAAAGTGTATTAAGATGCTGTCCTGTTTTGCAGAAGTATATTGCATTGGCTGTACTTCTTTATATGAACACCTTAGGAATACTTGAAAAACCTCTTTGATCTTTCACAGTCTGCCTCAATGACCTGCTCCATTCTTGTCCTTTAGGACTTAACTGAACTCGCTTGAAGTTAATAGAAAGATTCCATTGACTTTAGAGAGGGTTGATCATCTCAACTCATCTCATTAGATTGTGCTCCTGTTGCCTCCTTGATGCCTCCTTCCCTTCACTCCTGCCTTGAAAGTTCAGTATATCACTATTATCTGCACAGTTGCCTTTTGCTTGCAGAGTGTTGTGAAGGAACAAGATAGTAAAACCTCTACCCACTCTTTTTAAGATCTACTTACTCCTATTGGAGTGTGTTCAAGAAATAAACAATTTGTGATGGCCATTGTGAGCAATCATTTTGGTGTGGCTGCTATATAGAAATTAAAGAGGAACTTTTCTAAGTCATCAGTTTCCAGTGTAGCAGATCAATGTCATTGTGATCTATTGCCATTATCCATGTTCTTTGTCATTACTTTCTCACTTACTTGCTACATCTCATTAAAATGAGACTGTAAACTGATGAGTATAGCAAGGATGTAGTTGTCTAGTTCACTTGGAGGATTTCTCAACATTAAAAGTATGTCTCTACATGTGCTCAGTATCTGATTCATTGTGTATGCTACTATATATTGGGGCAGCTATAGATTCTTTTGTTGCACTCCTGGAGATTTCTGCAGCTTGTATGTTTCTTTCGTGAGGATCTGGAAGGGACTGTGAGACTGGAAAGGGCAGTTTTCAGGACTGATTTGTCTGGGCAGGAATAATCCTGTAGAATTTCCATTGCATCAAGCATACATGTTTTTATGTTGTTCCAAAGAGCAGCCAAAGAACAGCCATGCAAGTCCTAGGTGGAACAAAGCATTCCAGAGAGCATTTGGAAGATTGGAATCAATCACAGTGCTCTTCAAGTGAGTGTAATTGAATACAGACACTCAGATCAAATTTATCTGACCTTCTTCAAGATCTAGTATTGTAAGAGAAATAAAATGATCCCTTAACGCTGAAGTTTAAAGTGGAAATTATCATTGTTATGAACTTCTGCTCTGTCATAAATCCAGGGCCTCTTTCTGTTTCCTCTAAGTATGTGCCCTCTTTCCTATTCTCTGTAATGATGTACAGTAGGTAAAAAGTCAAGAATCAGCTTTCATCTTGTCTCCACAAGACAACAATTGCAGGGCTTGAGGGAAGATTCAGGCCATTCTGTTGAAAGAGTACTAAGTGTGAAAGAACAGTTCCATCCATTACATTTCTGCATATCCAAGAGAAGCATAGACATGTCTTAAGCGAGGAGGCTTAGCTAGCATCTATTTCAATTATGAAAGCAAAGCTGTGGACTAAGGCATACTTGCTGTTTTCTGGGCGTGAGTGCTCTGGCAGTCAGGTTCCAGCTAGGAAATAAGACTTGGGAGATGCTGCTGACTGAAGTTTCCATTCTCACCTCCTGTACTTGACTCATTTGTGATGTCCGAGGGAGGCAGTTCTCTGATGGACCTCTCTACCTCTGGTAAAATGAGTCATTCAGAATCCTCTGATTATTTGTGCAGGATTGCCAGGAGATGGAGGAAAGAATGTTCTGCAGGACAATTACCTTCCCATCAGCAAGTATCAACTTACCTACAATACTGGCACAATTTTGACAGGATGAGGAAAAAATTAATCCCTTTGTCCCAACTTTCATTCCTTTATCACAGTAAAGATCCTAACAGGAAACTGCTGCTTACAATTGTGTAACATCACCATAGCTGTTAGCTGTTCCACTATGTAGGAATGTTAAATTATGGTAGGGTAGTCTGAGGTAAGACTATGTGAAACAGAACATGATTGTATTTGCTGATATGATCAATTTACTATAGAGTTCGCTATACTAAAGTATTTTTTCAACGTGGAACTAAGGCAACATGGCAAGTGAGATGGAAAGAATATTTTGTTCTGGTTTGCCTTTTCTGAGTATGAAAAGTTGAATTCTCTATGAACCTCTGTATGAATTCTGCAAAAAGTTTTGCAGATTTTTGTTAATATTAGTATCTTTACAAAAACAAAAAACAAAAAACAAAAACTAACAGTTATTGTGATGAAATTCCTTATGGAACATTTTCTCAGAAAATTTTCACTTGCTGTTCTTGGCATGAAATTGTGTTATTCTTCTGTAGTTATTTTTACAAGAAAATGGAGTCTGCTCCATCAATAGTGATTCTACCAAGCCAATTTCCCAGTGTGCTAAGAGTTGTATAAAATGAAAAGTTAAAAGAAAATAACAACTGTGAGTCTAAACACTTGAAGTGGTAGTGTTCAGCCCACGCTCTTGTCAGCACGGGAGTAGTTTCTTGCAGAAGGGTGCCCTTCACCCAGAGCTGCCTTGTGTTGCTGTTTGGAGGAGCAGGCTTTCATCATGCCTGCTGGTTTTAATGGAGTGGAAGTTGCTGGAGAGCTGTGAGAACTCAAACTTCAAGCCACTTGAAGTTAGCACCAGCTGGAGAATTGGCTCACACTTCCAAAGCAGAGAAAATGAGAATCAGACCCTAACTGATTTTCTTTTTTTAACTTCAAAATAAATGTTGTAAAAATTAACTATTTCCATCTAAATATTTCGTGTATACATGAGGCAAAACTGAAAGTTTCAGAGCAGTGCTGTTTTCTGAGGTATCCACGCAAAACATGGCCATGGGAAAACACTTTTTTGATGGAAGAAGATTAAAAAACAAATCCCTTTAAACTGATATACTGTATATATATTTAAGATTGAATTTTAAAAGGTGAACCAAAGCCATCAAAGATAGATTTCTTCCCAAATGAAATCTTAGTCACTGTTTAGGAAGTCATGAGTGGTTTAATATGGGGTTTAATGCTGAATGACTACCTTTTCCCTAACTGTGATACTTTAAATGGGAAACTAATAAATGTGTTTGTGATAAATGGAGAAATTGCCCAGGTGGATAGAAATTTTCTGTGCTGTAATCACCAAAAGAAAGATTTTTTTTTTTAATACGAAGGCATGAGGATTGGCAGATTCAAACATCAAATTCCAGTAAATTATATAGAACTATAAGAAGTACATGCATCCTGCAGTCCCTTAAAATAACCACCTGCTTACAAAAACTGGAAAGACATGAATGATTTCTGTCCTGTATTTCAGGAGGAGGTCAACGCTTGAGTGGTCTTCTCAAAAAATAATAGCAAGTGGTAATGGGTGGATTTAAACTGACCAAAACAACGATAATGCCATCAGGCCTTGAAATGATACCATTCTCCATTAAAGCTGTATGTGTTGGAGGAGTTCCACAGCTGTTATTTACAAAATAGGGCTTTTTTTTAAGTTTTCATGTTTGACTGACAAATATCGTTCAGTACTGTATTAAAGTAAAAGTGACTTCCTCACTACAGAGTGCAAAACAATGCTGGTACTGAAATGAGAAAAAATACAAGTATGTGTGATCTTGAAAATTTCTATTCATTGTTTTCTGGTTTTCTTTTTACCCAGAATGGATTACTGTGTGCTCATTGCCGTTTTGATAGGTTTTTAGGTGTCAGAGAGGTGCTGGGATCATCCAGTTACAAGTAGCTCTTTCCAGCTAAGGTGGCATTTAAAGGCTAGTTTGCAGTAGAAAAACATGGACAGAAAGCAGCACAACGTTAGCACAGGATGAATTTCTGCCATGTAAAAAAAAAAGTCTCCTCCTGACTCCACAAGACAATACATCCCTGAAGACCCAGGGATATTCTAAAAGTTTCTGTTTCCCTAGCAGCCTCTCCAATATAAAAAAGTGGGTATTTTTGCTGTTGCTTTTAAGAGATCCAATAGTTTGATTCAGGACATAGCTGAGATAGACTTTATTCACAGCACCATTCTGGGTATAATAAATAGGATAGGGGTAGATCCAGATTCAAATTCCTTTTTCTCTCTCTGTTTTATAGCAGTTATTTGAACCAAATCCTCTATAAGGAAGTGCTTTTAGCACTGTGGTGTAAATTGTTACTATTTTTTACAGACTGTCTATGCGTGTTTTTCTTTGTATAAAATAATTGAATCTTATACAATCAAACCAGGAACCAGGATTTGAGTCTTTTGTGAGGCTGGACGTGAACAGCTGGTGATTCTGATTTCAGGTCCAGTATTCAGTGTATTTAAGTAGAAGAACAACCTCAGTTGAACAGTCTTAGAGAGGTTTTTTTTTTAGAACTGAGCTGCAGCCCAGTGTTTAACAAACCTCTGTGGAAGAGAAGGCACCTGATGTTAAAATCTTCTTCCAAATCAGATTGTGGCAGTAACAGCTTAGTGTTTATCCACTGGGTATGCTGTAAACCAGGAGTCTGCAGGGCACAGGTTGTAAATTCTGAGCTGGAGAGCTGTATACGTACAGTTTAGATGCTCTGTCACTCCTGGAAGGCTAGAGCTTGGCATATCGTGGTAAGGATTCTTAAAGATCCTGCTACAATTTAGTTACCCTGTACCTTCTAGTCTTAGCTAGCTATGTCTCTCCACCTAACACTGGGCTTGCTCTTTTCAAGCTTTTTGGTGATCATACAGAGTTGTTAGGATGGCAACCAAGGCCAGACTGGATGGGGCTTTAAGCAACCTGGGCTAGTGGGAGGTGGTATAGGGGTTGAAAGTAGATGAGATTTAAGGTCCCTTCCAACCCAAGCCATTCTATGACTTAGTTCTGTTTTCTTTTTTTGTTTTGTTTTTTTTCAACTAGTCTTATTTCAGCATATGAAGACTATGTTGATACTTTATCTAAGGTAACTAAACGGATAAAATAAATATTTTAACTAAATAGAAGAATGTTTATTTTTTTTCTCAATCATTTGCATAATTAGACTGAGCTAGTGCAAATCAGTTAGACAAACTCTAAAAGAAAGTAACAAATTAAATTGGGTAGGCAACAACTGAGTTTTCTAGGTGTACTATTTCAAAGCAGGGTATTTTGAAGAAATTTTAATGATGTTAGGACTACCTAGATGAGAAGAGGACTTCTATTTTTAATCCTTCAGCCTTTACTCTGAATTCATATGCAAAAAACAGCTCCATAAATTTAAAGATAAACAGATTATTTGGTGTTTTTAGAATTGGATCTCGTTCCTTTCTGCGTTTTTTGCACCTTTATACCATAGCTGTTTCTTTTTGATACTGTTATTTAGTCAAGAGAGAACCATAATTTTTATCTGTAGTTCTAATCATCTATTATTTCCTCAGAAATTACTTTTTTTTTCCAAGAAAGGCTGTAAACAATTTCATTTCCTTAGTAAGTCTAGGTATGAGATAGTGTATTTGAATTGTTAAGACCGTATTGTAAGCTTGTCTTTTTCCATTAGTTACTTTCGAAGAATTGAAGCATACAAAACAATTTCCTTTTGGAATTACATTTGAAACAAATTTGGCCTTTTGTTTTTTGTTTTGTTGGGTTTTTTTTTGTTTGCTTTTGAAATCCATGAGGAGATCGTTCCTTTTGTCAGGAGCATGCATGCTAGTTTTATTATAGCAGAAAAAAGGTGTTGCTGAATTTTTCAAGTTGTTTCATAATCAGTTATATCAGATTAATTTACTGAATTGAGGGATTATTCAAGAGACATAGATGTCTGATACTTCAGTCTGTGATGATTCGTCCTGTAGTGAAAGAAGCATGTGATGTGATTTCAGTGTATTTTTGTTGTGGGCATTCTTAGTCCTGCAAATGGTGATGGACTAACTGCATTATTGCTTGTAAAAATACTGGAATATATGCTTTCAGTCCCTAGCTGATTACTTAAAAAGAGGGGAAGGAGGAAGAGCAGGTTAATAAATGCAAGGTTAATTGGTATAGTTCTAGAAGAGAGCCTCTCAGTGGTTAGCTAGCTAGAAACTACACAACTGGAAAATCCAATAACAAAAGTTTCATTGACTACATGCAGAAACAGTTAAGATTTTTTTTTTTTTTAATCACAGGTTTAATCTCTCTATGTAGCAAATCCATTGAATGACTAGAACTGTATAAAGCTATTGTAGCTTGGCTAGCATCAGGTACCAGATTTAAATGAGCATGTCTTTGATAAATATTAGTAGCCAGAAAAAGGAGCTCTTGGAGATTTTTGTTGGCAGAGGATCTATGTAGGAGCCTCAACTAGTGTCTCTATATGAGTACAAATAAAAAAAATTATTAACCCCAATGATTTTGTTAGTTTTATTTTACTAGCTTATAAATTAATCTTCCTAGATTATGAGTACTTAAAGAAGGACAGAGTTTAACAAATACATCTCTAGAATTTTTAAAGATAAAACTAAGTCCCATTCCCATGTTCTTCTTTCTTTCCAGAACACCACAGAATTCCTGCTTTGGAAGAGGCAAGTTGGTTGCTGGGGAACATCAACCAGACTGGCTACTTCAGAGTTAATTATGATATTAGGAATTGGAGGCTGCTGATTAATCAGCTGACAAGGAACCATGAGGTAAGCTCTTCTCAACCCTAAAATCTGCTTTGATATGTGAACTTTCATTATTTTATCACCCTAAATGGTTCCATTTTTCTGGTTGCTCCTCATAGGTTATCTCTGTCAGCGATCGAGCAGGCTTGATCGATGATGCATTCAATCTAGCCAGGTATGTTTGCTTGCAGATAATCTATCTTCATACACATTCCTGCAACAACTCATGCAATCACTAAGTCAGCAGTAGAGTGTGTTTTGAAGTTAAATATGTTTTAAATGCACTTTTGTTCTTTTCCTTTTGTGTGTGTGTGTGTGTGTGTGTGTATAGTGCATAAATGTGATCAGTAGCACATTCACTGCTCTTGATCAATAATTGCTGTAGGGTATTTCCCAGTCTGGAGAGGTCTGATCAATTTTGCACCTAGTTCAATTTAACACTTTGGAAGTAAATAATCGCCTTCCACTTTCTCAGATGAACAAGGAATGAATTCTTTTTTTTCTTCTTTTTCTCCCTAAAGCTCCCTCCCTCCTTCTCCTTGTTTTTTTTTTCTTCTTATAAGTGACCCTTTTGCTGTATTTTATTTGTGTTGAAAAGCACCTTCAAGCTCCAGGAGGTTTTTTTTTGCTCTGACTTATGGTGTTATATCATTTTTCCAATATCTTTCTTTTCTTGTAATCTGTTAAAAGAGACTACTTTTCTGTATTATGTTTTTCACATGGAATGGAAAGTTTGAGTTTTGTTGATTGTTTCTGGAATTTATACAGCTTTTTTGTGTTTTAGTATGACTAGACTTATGTAAATTAATGCACTCAGTGCTGGTTAATGCTTTCTTTATGAACTGAGACAATTGGATCATCCCCATTTTGAACTCAAAACATTCAGTACATTGGTAGTCAAAGTGAAAAATGAGAAAAAAGTAGAGGAACTTTTCAAACTTTGAGATTTTAGAGATTCCTGGGAACGCTGCATCAATGAAACGCTGTGATGTTGAAGTCTGTGTGAGAAGAATTCCTGATATGACTGGCTTTTATGTTTACCCAATGTATTTATAGCCATATTTGAGCAGCAGCTTGAAAGAATTGGCAGAATGGAGGTACATTTCAGTAGAAATGGTCATCAGAGATTTTTGAGATTCAGGGACAATGTCACTGAATTTATGGTTGTGATGTTCCAGCTTCTTTGCAGTAAAGAATAATTGTGTGCCCTATTACTCCATTCTTGCAGCCAGTTATTCCATATACATGATGTACACTAGCATTAGCCCTTATTTAACAGTCTGACAATGTAGCAGAGAAGGCGGCATCACAGGGAGAAGATGAGCACCCTTTTTCTTTTTGCACTGCTCTTCATTCTTATCTTCTAGCTTCTTCAGCAATGCTACATGATTAGAAGTAGGTCACCATTTCAGTTTTCATTGGACTGTGACCCATGTACTCCTTGGCTAGAAGAATACTACAGAATATTCCAAAATACCTAAACTACTGCAAAAACTGATGTGTGCTTAGCAATGTAACAGTCTCTTCCAGTTTTTTATTTTTTATTTTTTAATTTTTAACTTTTTGGCACCTCAGAGCTGGTTTTTGTCTAATAAAGCTGAAGTAATTTATGGTTGTATGGAATCAGTGTGTGGCTTTTCTCTTTTTCCAAGAGCTGAATGCAGTCAGATGTAATTTTACTTTACTGAAAATCTAAGCACTGAAAAAAGCCTGTTTCTGAAGCTGATTCTTGTAGGTTGTGGTTTTTCTTTATCCTAAGCCAATGCTTATGAAACATAAAGACGAGGTCTTGATTAATGTTGCAACCTGCATAATCTTGCCAAATTTTCCTACCTAAAAAACACCCAGACATAGACAAGAAGCTCATTCCCAACCTGCTTTCCAAAGCACGTTGATGGTAATACTGGATCAAGGTGGGTTTTTTTTCCACAGGTAGTTTTGTGAGAACACTGTGAGTTTGTTCACAAGATTTCATTCTGTTTTTAATGTTGAGTTGCAGTGGTCTATTACTGCATTTGCTAATCATGCACAGTGGAAAAAACATCAGTTGTACTAAATATTTGCACTGTATACTCATATGTAGCTGTACTTAAGTGGTAATACTCTTTTAACAGAGATACACATATAGATTCCTGCTTCTTTTAAATTTTTGGACAGACTCCTGTCACTAATACTACTTTGAATACACAACTCACAAGCCAGTCTTGCTGTGACACAATTGTCTGAAATAGAGATGTAGAGATGCGCATGTTTGCAACTAGTAAATTTATAGGCAGTATTCAGAGGGTAGCAATAAGTTACATAGACCTGGCTAAGCTTGGCATGTAGGCTGTACTGTTAATCTTTTTTTACTTCATTCATCTATCACTTTTCTAGAGAAAAAAAAAATCCACAACTGATTGTAGTCATGCTTAAAATACTCTTACTGGCTAGCTGTCTGTCTGGTATAGCTTTGTAAGAAGACTTTGTTATTTTTTGTTTTCATTTCCCCTCTCTGAGACAAAGAAAGACCAGGGACAGACCTACTCCTTGCTTTATCATGAGAAGGACTAGAGAGGCACTGAGAGAGTTAGGAGTGTTTTGGGGCAGGCCTAGATAGCAGAGCACCTGTGGGAATACGAAAGGATGTGTGGAAGTTCTTGTGGGGGCAAGTGGTTGGGACTCACACACTGTGCTACACTACAGTTCAGTGACCTCTCTGTGTCAGATGCTCAGCAGTGTTCTAAAACAAGCCCTGAGGACTATCTAAATGACACTGACACTCTCAGTTTCCTCAAAAAGTCCATGTTCAGAAGGCCACCATTAGCCTAAGAGCAGCCTACTTTTTACTCTTGGCTGCAAGGCACTCTGCAGAAAGTTGCTTCGCTTTTTATCAGAACAGGGCCATGCTTTGGATTTTACCTGCCTCGTGGACTCAGCACTGATTCAATCTAGTGTCTGATGCACAGACTGTGTTTCTCCCTCTCTATATAATGTTGTGTGATAGGGACATTAAACACAGACAATTGTCTTTGACTGCAACATGCGAAAAGGTGAGTAACCTTATTGACCAAGCACAGAGGTAGTAATTGGTAGTTTAGACTTGACTTTGGAGAAGACTGCTGTTTTTAAGGCTAATTCTGTCCTCTAATGTAGTCCCTAGTGGTACAGATATATTATCTTCTTGTCTACCTCTATAAACATAGACATTTTGAGTGAAGAGAGAGCTCTGGAAGATATACTTTTATATTAATCCCTAGATATTATTTTCTATGATAAAATAACGTATAAATGAAAACATAACTTCTTAAATCTGTGCATGTCCCTCTTAAAACAGTTTCCAATGCAAGCAGGCTTTTTACTGTATTAAATACTGTATTTCTTTAAAATGCCCTGTAGTTAGAGATTTCTGAAGTACCCCCTAGTGTGCTGTTGAACTTGATAATGTCCTCTCCATGGCAGAAAGGTTCAACTCTAATTTTCCAGTGTCCTAGTATGATGAGTCCTAATGTGGTATTTCTATATACTATTAATGCAAACTGATTTTGTTTCTGAAACATTTACATGTCTTATGTTTAGGAAAACATTGAGATCTGGTGAAAGCTGAAAAAATATAATTTATTTTGAGCACATTTTTTTATTTTTTTTCAAAAGATGTGTTTGATTTTATTGCTCCAAATATTTATCCTTTTATTGTCCAGCATAATGATTTCTCAAAAATAAGTATAAATGAATTGATAACTTCAAGGAATATTTTAAGCTCTATAAATTTAATTTCCTAAGCTTTTGTCCATTTTCTATGTAAATATATTCCTTCTTTCTTCTTGGTGTATTTTAGTTCCATAAAATCAATCAAGCAGAATTGAACTGAATAATAACAATAAAAGAAAGCTACAGCTTGCCCACTGTGTTTGAATTCTCACAAACTTGTTTGTTTTTTCAAAATTTTTAAGCATTATTCTGTTCTCAGCTGTAGTGCATACATGCACCCTGAGGATCTGGAGTGCTGTAGCTTTGGCAGTAACATCACTTAGGGAAATATATGCCCAAAATTCTTGAGCTGGAACCAAACCTTAGCTCTTTGTCTTTCCATCTCATTGGTGATCCTTTATCTTTTTGGAATGTTTTTTTTTTTTTTGTGAGATTTCAGAACAATTTGAAGTGGTGTTGATTGTATTAAATGAGCTGGGTGTGTTGATAATAGAGTGAGATAGCCAGGAGAAGACGAATGGAACTCTGTATTTCCTCTGAGCTTTGATTAAGCAAAGGTAGTGTCACAGGAAGAAAGAATTTCTTGAGAGTGTGAATAATGCTGTCAGGTTGTCCAGTCTTTCTCTTTCCTTGGAGTACGGTATTGGTGAATATGTGAGATGGGATGCTTCTCACTTTACTGTAGACATCCCAAAGGTAGACCTGTAAATCTGAGCGCATCATCCTGGACTGCACTGACAGATAATGGAAAGAAATGTGCACTTGGCCTCTTGAAGCCACTTAATACAGAACTAAATAAATTACCCTCCTGATGTCCACAAGCATTGTGCCACCCCTAGTTCTTATTTGCAGAGCCCTAAATTTTCATATTCACTTCCACTCATTAAACTGGTTGAATTAATCCACTGTTATGTCAAAGAAATATATCTGGTTTTATTCAGTGCTAATCAGTGTTGAATCAGATGATCAGATGTGAATGTGGATACCTATTTTACTCTCATTTGAAATATTGTTCCTTCCTGTTTGAAAGAAGCCACTTGTATTGTCTCTTGAAACCCAAAGTGTACTTAATACCCCTCTTTCCTGCTTTCGTTATAGTCATGTTAAAGTGATAGCTGCTTGGCTTGCAGGACAGTTTCTCCTAAATGAGGTTCTGATACTGACAGTCTACCTTACTACTGATCAATATCTTGCCTTCTGTCACTGAAGAGATTGTGTAGTTTTTTGGATACTCACATTTTTCTGACAGCTCAAATTGCCTAGTGACAGTGTGGAATATGCCAAGACTAAACTCATTGATTACACATTGCTAAAAGCCAGAGGTAAAATTTGGTGGTACATTTTGAGTATTTCTTATCACTATTTCTTAAGTGGATTCATAAAAATCATGAAGTGGTGTTGTTAACTAATTGTTTTTCTGCTGCGGGGTTTCTTCACTGTCCATGAAGTCTCTTTTCCTGGCATTCAGTTCTGAGGGATCTTTCTGAGCATTAGAGAACAGCAGAGAAAGCCTGTATGTCCTTGATCAACATAGAGCAGAGGAAAAACCTAGAATCTATGTAACTGAGGGATAATAAATGGTGTGACAGTGACTCAGTGTTTGCAGAAGTAGATGAGTAAATTAGTAAAAGTGAGGAAGGGCTGTTCTTACTGGCAGAATAAGAAACAGCCTGACCATACTGCAGTGCTGCCTGTTTCACAGCTTATGAGGAGAGGAAGCTGTTGTCTCTCCAGTCTAAGTTGTTTTTAGGACAGCAAGCCTGTTCCTGTGGACTTCACAAATAGAGAGAGTGATGTCAGAAGTAAGCAATGAGAAAAAAACACACCTTCAGAATTAGCTGTGAACTAAAGAGCTGTCCTTTTTGTTTGGCTTTCATGAAAGTTTCTCTTAGAATCTTACTCACCAGACCAAAATCAGGAGCCTGATGCAGGCAGGTAATAAGTTATGCTGATTGTTTTCTTGCCTTTAATCAATTCTTGTCTTGCTTTTTTCCAAGTTCTGAATTCTGATAGCTCTAGAAACCAAATTCTGAAGGTAAGGAAAAGGACAGTGTCAACCTGACTTTCAGATCAAAATCCAGACTCTCTAAGTTGACACAAATTTGTCTTTAACAAATGAGGTATTTGACTACAAGGTTGGTTCCAAAAGTAAAATTCAGAAATCAGCTACAGCAGTATTACCAACATTCACACAGAAGCAACTGCTGACCAGTGGAATTCCTGACTAGTTATTGTGTAACTTAATCTCCAATTTGTATGATCTAATTCGTATGAGAGTATATGCATCCACAATTTTACTGATAAATTTGAAGAATATTTTCTTGAAGAGGGAAGTGATTGTCCCTCTCTACATTGTACTGGTTTGACATCTCCTTGAACACTGCATGCAGTTTGGGCACCCCAGCACAGAAAGGACGTAAAGTATTGCAGGGCGTCCAAAGGAGGGCTAAAAAGATGGTGAAAGGTCTGGAAGGCAAGATGTATGAGGAGCAGCTGAGGTCCCTTCATGTGCTCAGCACAGAGCTGAGGGAAGGCCTTGTGGTGTCCACAGGGAGCAGAGTGGCAGCACTGTGTTTCGCTGTCTGTGACAGCAGCAGGGCCAGAGGGAATGGCATGAAGCTGTGTCAGGGGAGGGTTGGGTTGGGTAAGGGAAGAGTTCTTCACCAGAGGGCAGTGGGCATGGAATGGCTGCCCAGGGCAGTGCGCACAGCCCCAAGCTGCTGGAGATCAAGGAGCGTTTGAACAATGTTCTCAGAGAGGGACAAGCATGATGCAAACTATCAATCTTTGTGGAACAAGGGGTTGGATTTTATGGTCCTTGTGGATCCCTTCCAACTCAAGATTTTCTGTGATTCTATGATTCTATGAAATATGTGCATGTCAAAATTAATGAAGCAATATTCATTGTTGTTTTCCACAGCTTAAGATGTCATTTATGGTAGCATTTGTAGCAAGTCTTCCAGCATGTCTAGCATAATTAGTTCCATGTTACACTTGATTATGTTACTTAGAGTCCTGTTCAGTGTAATGTCAGGAAAAGTCAAGGCATTTGAGGGCACATTTAAAACTCTGGGTCTAGATAACAAGTAGGCAACAAAGATAGAAGTTCTCATCTAGCCTAAGTACTGAACATCAGATTGTTTCCAAATTTCAGCACCCATATCCGGGGTTATTGACCTTGTTTGACTTGGGTCATTCATAAACAATCATGTGGAGTTTATTTAAATGAATAAACTGTGCAGTTTAACTCTAGCCCTCATTACTATTCCTGATACCATTTGCTGGTAATTCAACAGAGAAAAACAACAGATATGTTAAGTAGCTCCTTTAATTAGTGTCTCTGAGTACTAGTTAATGGAGCAAGTATTAGACAGACAGTTTGCATCATGCTTGATTAATAGTGGTATAGACTTAGTATTTTAATAAATAAGGCCTCATTAAAATTATTTCAGCAGATACTATGGCAACTTTTCACTGTCATGAAAATTTTAGTGATGGTTCTACACATGAGCTTGATTTAGATATGTTTTCCTACAAGAGTTGTTTTTGGTTTTCCTTTGATATAAATACTCTCTCAGTGAATCGTAGCAGTTGTACCTTTCCTAGAGATAATAGCCACAAATACTTTAAGGTAGCCTTCATTCATTCCATATGCTGTGTATCCATCCATATGTTCTTTGACATATCACAGCCTTGATATCTGCTTTACATGGAGATAAACTTTTCAGCTTACATTTACATATGTTCATAAAAGAAGAATCAAACTGATTCTTGACAGTAAGCATTCTAAAAGTCAGTTCTGTTGTTGGAGTTATGTATCATTTTTGCATCTAATTTTCTTGTGTAGATAAGAGCAATGCAGCAAATTGTACAACACATTTCAGGGAATCACTGGCACTACAAGAGCATTCTGGAGAATAGAAAAACCTAGTGAGAGCAGTGAAGAAGTTGAATAAGAGTCTTCGGCATGCACAAAAGAGAAGTTGTAGATCTCAGTTCTCTGTAGAATTTAGTGCAGTGGGTAGGTATGGGTGTATGGATGTAACGTGCATCTATCCTGTAGAAGTGGGTGATGTTGTTAATCTACATTCCCACAAAATTTCTGATGCATTGTTCATTCCTTGTACAATTATAGCAATAATTTTGTCCCATAACATATGTTAAATCTGTCCTTAGCAGAAGACCAGAACAAACTCTTTCAGGAAAGCGTGACAGTAGTTTCAAGGGAGTGCAAGAATTATTTTTAGCTGCTGGCTGTCAGCCTGTTGTCTTTTCAACTCATGCTTATGGTCCGTTCAAGATGCTTGCTGAAATTAGCTTGATATGGGTGTATTCATGTTGCAGTGCAGATGCTATGGACTGTTGCATAATGAAAGCAGAAGGGAACAGTCTGTGGAATCTGCTTTAGAAGGGTTAACCAAAACAGTTCTGAATTTCACTTTGAGAGAATGCTCAGCTTGGTGTTTCGAGTTGAATGAGGAAGGTGGTGTGAGTGGAGCTTCTTGAAGGCTTCTTAGCAACTTTGGGTAGTGGAAAGGGGGCTGAAAAATATAAATACAATGTATGTGTTTGTGATGCAGTTCAAGTTTTTGTCCATCCTCACAACTTCTGCCATTGTATGGGGGCTCTGCTATCCCCTTTTTAGCTGTTTGTTCCGTGTGTCTGCTTTCATCTGTAACACCCTTTCTCTTTCCTGAAAGTGTGTTCACTGCCTTTCCCCATCTCCTTCACTTCTGCTCTTATAATAAGTAGCTTTTTTTCCTTCTTCTAGAATGCCATTACTTTCTGACCAGAGCAGAAAGCAAGAGACCCTGCTTCTCCCTGTGACAGGGAGGCTCTAAATATCCTGTCCTTTCCCTTTTTAACCAACAGAGCACCAACAAAGGCAGTATGAATTAGAACCAACTTTTCTAGCTAGAGAGGACTATCATCAGTAAACAAAAATATGCCACCTTAGGCTGCTGAACACTTTGCCTGCAGTTTGGAGCTCAGAAACTATGCTACTTTCTGGGCTCACCCAGTTACACTATGCCACGGTTGTTATCATCTGGAAGAGATTTGATCTTTGGCAGTATATGCTCTGTCTGCTTGGCTGAACATACCCAAGTAGCTGCCAGGATACACTTCTGAACTGAAAGTGCAGGTTTTGCTTTCAAGTTTTTTGGTGATCATTTGGTGATTTTATAAAGATTTTATAAAGTTCTTGAAAGTATATGCTAGGATTTATTGGTATCTCAGATAGAAGAGTAAAGTCTCTTTTCTCAGTGAAATGTAACTCTTCAGAATTAATGTTTTATGAATTTGTCTTCATCATATTTGGCTAGAATTGTTTTTTTTTTCTCTAAGTAAAGCAGTAAATGGAAGGACTGTGTAAAGAGTAGTGCTCTGGATAGAGACTAGAGAAATCTCAGGTGCTGTTTCTGCTATGGAATTGTTCGGTGACCTTGGTAAAATCACTTAAACTGTTTGTGTGTCAGTTTTCTCTCTGTAAAATGAAGATAAGAGAATAGGTGAGGGGTTATAAGAATTTCACAGACTGTTTTATTATAAATATGTTTTTAGATAATTGCTTTTACAGAAATAATATACAACTGTGTAGATATTCTGGCAAACAAAATTCAGATTGTATGCTTATTTTCAAGATCACACTTTTGTACTTTCCATATGAAGTTCCTGGCTTTTAAAAACAAATTTCACTTGGCTGATTGATGCACAAATTGTAAACATTAGAACAGGGAAGGAAAGAGAGATATGAAAATGTTTGGTGCATAATAATAAATGAATCCAATTCTGAATGTGCTCAAACATGCTTTTGTAGGTATCATTGCTCACTGACAACTTTAGGAGCAAAAGG
This sequence comes from Phasianus colchicus, assembly GCF_987193195.1. Lineage (NCBI taxonomy): Eukaryota > Metazoa > Chordata > Aves > Galliformes > Phasianidae > Phasianus > Phasianus colchicus. The sequence continues at coordinate 37,574,261 of NC_143436.1, forward strand.
GCTTTTTCATTCTACCCCCCCAAAAAATCATTGTGAAATAAAGAAGTAACACTTTTAATAACCTAGCCATCTGAAAATTAACTCCATCAGCTCCTGAAATATAATCAAATTTCATCAGTTAATTTAAGTGACAGACACACCTACAAAATCAGGTTTTGGCAGTGATGAAAAACATTACATTATCCAACTTGCTGCAAAGTGTTCATTTTCAGCTGTAAGATCATTCCTTTTTATCTTGTACTCCTTCTCTGCTTTAATTCTTTTTTTTTTTTTTTTTCCCATATGGAAAAGAAGAGGAAAGAAGAGATACTAAGCCCAATCTGAGGATTTTTTGTTGTTTTATTTTTACAAATGCTGGCTTTCAAAGGTGATTTTTTTGTTTTTTGGGTTTTTTTTTTTGCTCTTTTCAACAAAGGTGATTAATTAAAATTAACAGTAGCCTTCACTTATGTAGCAACTCAGAATCTATGAAAGATAATTTAAACCATGTGATTATACTGATAATTGCATTGAATTTAAACTATTCTGTGCAGGATGCTTAAAATGCTCTTGTGTGGAGCTGAACGTCACTTGAAAAGTCCTCAAATATTATGCATGTAAGAAAACACAATAATAAGCGTGCTTCACTTAACATTGTCATACTTTCTGAATCCTTTGATGTTAGAGAGGTTGAATGCTGATTAAATTTAGCACTTACAGTGAGCTTATAAGCCAAATGGTGCTGCTGTACTTATCAAAGAGCAGATGTGCATTCTTGTCCTGCTTATGTGGACCATTTTACAGGTTGCTTATCAGCTTTCTCTGCAAAAGCATTATTTTTCCAGCTTCCTTTCCTGAATATGGATGACAGACATCTCTAAGGTTTTAATCTTTGAATATCCAGACTTTTAGAAGTGGAAGGTGACATACGTGAATTCAGGAGTTCATTTCATTCCTGCACAGGTTGTCTTGCTCAAAGCTTTTTTTCCATGCCAGTGTTCAACCTACTGTTCCTACTGAGCTGCCACAGAATTGCTGTTAAAGCAACGTAGGAAAATATATCCTGAATAGATAAAATAATCCAGATGCTTGACCTTAAAGGTAAAGGAATGAGTCAGTGAACAACAGTCTGACTTATTTTAAAATACCCTATTGTGGGTTAATGAATATATCCAGTTATTCATACATTGCGTATGCACAGAAATGTAGCTGAAGTTGATCTGAGTTGCACATCTATGTTCTGAAGAGCTGCATTTTTTTTCATCTTTAAAATTATTCAAACAGAAAGCTAGTCATATGTTATTTCAAAGGAAACAGATGATGCAGGGTGAGTTTTAAACCAGTGGCAAGTAAATCACTTCATTTCCATTGTTTCAACAACGTCGACCAGTTTGCTGCCAGCTTGGATTTTCTAATTTTGAATTAAGCACAAGATTTATAATGGCTTTGTTTGGCGATGGGACTAAGGGATTGATGGTACACGCCTATGTGGGATTCTCATCACTGTAAGGCAACACTGTTGTTTTTGTGACAAAGTCTGTTTGACTGGTGCTGGATTTATGATAGAAATAATTCAGAACAGAGTAATAATTTTCCCTTGGCAATTACACTACCATTTGGTACTTTGTCCCTAAGGGGAAAACGAATGTGCTGGGATCTGTCCATAAGTTCAGTGGCTCAGTGTAAAGAACAAATCAAGGTCAAAATGCAGCTGAATACACACTGATGTTTCATAATATAGTTTAGATCTCTAGCTTTTATCTGACTTGTTAAGAGCTCATGTAATGTAAAGATTATTTTGGATTGGTATAGGATTTTTAGTGGGATATTTTTGTGATGAATATTTCATTACCATATTCATTGCTTTCTATTTATTGTCTTTTTTTCTTTATAGCAATGGTCACTGTAGCAGTTTCTTCAGTGTAAGCAGAATAGTAGCTTGTTCAAGGGTCGGTGCTTATGATAATATATAATGTCCTACACAACTTGATATTCATATTGCTTTTGAGAGGTCTTTGTCTTTCTCTGCTCTTGTCATAAAAATAGGTAACAATTTTTTTTACCACAATTTGTCAGCAGCCTCTTTAGTCATGAAAACCTGCTGGGTCAGGATTCTTTTTTAGAAGTAATTTGTCTAATGGCTAAAACAGACTTCTTTGCTTGCCTGTGTTCTTGTTCTCCTCTTTAGTTCATCAGGAAAAAGTGAAATCCAGGAATGTGGACGATAAGACAAACCTAATGTTTTGCCCTGTTTCTGACTGATGCTAAAGTTTTTTGCAACAGTGGCTATGGAAAGGTTGACATGCTGGTAAAACTGTTGGATAAGGACAGTTACATAAAGAGTGATATAACAACCAATCATCTCAAATGTAATCATTTTGGTCAAATTTTGCTTTCATTGGCATGTTTTTTACATTCAGTACAAAGTTTACAGTACAAAGAAGGCTGGCTGGCTTAGAACTTGTAGAGGTTTTTTTCTAAACATGGGCTCTTCTCTGTGTGACCAGTGATTCCAATCAAAAATTTCTAATCTAGAATGCAATAAAGACTCAAGCTTTTTATGTTTTACAGTGAAGTTACTTAAATAACATTTCATTTTAGAACATGTACATGGATCTGCTAATACTCTTCCATGAAGAGTTATTGGGAGAAGGACCAGAATTAAAGTATCACCATGCCCTTGGGAAGAGGAGTGACAAAATTGTAGTGCTTCTAGGACATCAATCACTACAGGCCTATAAAAACAAAATCAAATTACTTACAGGAATGGCTTTGCTAAGAACCTGCGTTGGAAGGGAAGGGACTAGATGAGTTCCTAAGGATATTTCCAACATTTTCATTCCAGGTGTAGCTTTGTAAATTTTTAGGCTTCACTTGAGAAATGCTTAACTTAAACAATATTAGTTTGCATTCAGCCACTGTTTATAAATCAGCAGTGAGTTTTGACTGTTTCATTTGCTGCATGCTTGCAGTGACTATCCCAAATTTCTTTGCAGAATTTTGGTTGTAGATTTGTGCTGCTTGAGACACCTGGAGAAACAGTATGGTGTCTCAGACCAGTCATATGATTTCACATCACAATATGTCTGTGGTGTTTATGTTTGTTACATGGTTTTGGTATAGTTTATAATCAATTACTTCCTGAAGGACAGATGATTTCTCAGTTTTCTTCTAACATGGATAGGCTAGAAAAGAACCTCATCTCTTTGCTCTGGTACATTTGGCAGGCATTATTTGATGGTACTTCTGCTGGGCTTTAAGGACAGAAATATGATAGCAAAAAGGACGCAAGAAAAATACGGATTTTTGTCACTGATGTTCCACTGACACTGATGGAAAAGATTGATAAATCAAGCTGCATGTGTAGAGGGAAAAACTTAACGTAGGATATTTGCTATATTTGAATAAATAATACCAGACAATTATATGACAGGGAAATTATTTTATGTTTTTCCCCTTGATGGGAAAGTTGCTACTATTACTTTTCTTTTTGTTGTAATGATAATTGTTAAATATTCTGTTAAAAATTTATACAGGTTTGAATATGAGTTTGCAGAGAAATGTAGAACAGGCTCATTCTGTATTCTGCCTTGTTTTTTCATCTTAGTTGTCATCCTGCTCCATAAGTGAGACAAGTGGTTTCAAATAGCAGTTGTCAGCCAGCTGGTGGTATTTCTTTGTCACAAGTCCTTTCACTTTCATTCCTTTGACCATTCCTTCCTATTTTAGCAGGGACAAATATTTCGCTTTCGCCAACTGGATTCTACATAACCATTTTTGAAAATATTTCACTATTCACAGATAGTGAAGGAGAATCCTAGGTGCACAATAGGACACCTTGGCTAACAGATGAATTTTCCACTGCTCAAGTGAGCCAGTATGTCTTGCTGGATTCAGTGTCTCCAGGGGGAGTCATGAAATCAGTGTTAGTGCTGGAAAAACTTTTAATGTAAATAAAGTGATTATACAAAAATGCAAAGCTTAAGAAATAGCTTCTTGGTTTTGTGAAGATGAAGAATAATAAAATTGCAGAGTGGTTTGGGTTGGAAGGAACCATTAAGATCTTCTGATTCCAACCCCCTGCTATAGGCAGGCACACCTCCCTCTAGATCCATCAGAGTCCCTCACAGCTCCATCCAGCCTGGCCTTGCATGCTTCCAAGGAGGGAGCATCCACAATTTCACTGGATTTCATCACTCTTACAGTAAAGAATTTCTTCCTGATATCTAGCCTAAATCTACCCTCTTCCAGTTTAAAACCAATTTTCCTTGTTCTGTCACTACCTGCCCTTCCGAAAAGTCCCTCCCCAGCTTTCCTGTAGGTCCCCTTCAGGTACTGGAAGGCAACTATATGGTCCTCCAGCAGCTTTCTCTTCTCCAGGCTGAAGAGCCTCAGCTCTCTTAGCCTGTCCTAATTGAGGAGGTGCTCCAGTCCTCTTGTCATCTTTGTGGCTCTCCTCTGGACTCACTCCAGCAGCTCCATGTCCTTGTGCTGGAAGCTCCAGAACTGGACACAGTACTTCAGGTGGGGTCCTCCAAGAGTAGAGGGGCAGAATCACCTCCCTTGACCTGCTGATCACTGTAGATCAGTCATTCTGCTTTGACTGGTTCCTGTCTTTTGCTGAGCCATTTGATGTGGCAGTCCTATTACCACCAGTACAGCTCACACAACTCCTAGATCTGTGATTTAGGTTTTAGGATTTCTGAACTGTAAGAAGTGTTATGGTTCATGGTTTACCCTTAAAAAAAATGATTATTATTCAGTTTAGAGTGAGATGTTCTTTTACTCTGTTTTCTAATCTATGAATGCCAAAAATTAGCAATCTTTGACTTTGACCTATTACTAAACTCTTTCCATTTTTTTTTGAATGACAATCTTCCTCAAACTTTTTAAGCTGTAGTATACATCAAAGATTTTATAGCATATATGTTATATCCTACATATTGCACAAAAAGCCAGACAATTAGTGCACTTATCACAAGTTCTTGACAGAAACTATTCATTAGCAAATAATGTGGAAAAGAAATGTATTCAGAGTAGAATGTCCATGAACAGGACTTAGTGGCTGAGGCTGAAAAGATAGGACTGTCACAATTTTCTCTTCTTCGAAATGTGTTGGCATGTCTTCCACAAGAACATGCTCTTAGCATTGATTCTGTTGATCTGGGAAGTTGATTTTATGATATTGTGCATAGGTGTTTTTCAAGAGTCAGGTGTAGGAAGAGAAGGAAATTCAGGATGAAATAGGAAAAGCTCAGTCTTTGCTATAATCTGATAAGAATGGAAGTTCAAAATGGTGAGATGATGAGAGCAGCAGTTTCCATTGTGAATAGGATGAGTAGCATCAGCTTAGAATCACAATTCTAAAACTGATTAGGAAAGCCAAAAGCTCATGAATAAGTAATAGATCTCCGAATTCAATGAATTTGTTTTGTTATGGAGAAGTTAAACTTACAAAGAAAAGGAAATAATCTGTTCGTTTTGCACTGATGATTTCCCTTTTGTGATTAGCATAGAGAGACTCAATTTAGGCATGATTCTAAATGTCCATTAGTGCAGCTATAATAAACATTCATACATTTTTTATGTAGCATGTTTTCTAGAGCCATTCTTCTTGTTCTTTGCTCCACGTTTCTCATGTCAATCAAATTATCAGTAACAATAGTCACAAATCCCATTAGGATCTAATTACATATGTGGAACTTTGAGCTAGTTTACCTCTTTGCTAACATTACCTCCAAGATGTTTAGCTCTGCAGTCAAGCTTGCTTCTGGCTCCCATTATTATAGTTACACATCTTTACAAAGTGTTAAGACCTAAAATTCATACTGCTTCAGAAATAAGAAAGGCCTGTAAAGATGAAGTAATTCCTATTTAGCTTACTTTCTCAGTTTTCAGATGTATTGAACTCTGTCACTATCCACGCTGAGAGCCCCATTCTCCTTTCACATCCGTTAAGTGGCTGAGTGACTTAGTGAACTCAAGTGATCTCAACTTTCCTTGCTTGAGTCTGCTCTGTAATGAGCTGAGAACCTTGCTGACAAAATGGAGACAAAGATGACAGCATACTGGAGAGCATGTTATGAGCATGTGGCATGGGTAATTTTGAAATATCATACATGAACTCACTTCTTCCACAAGAATTTGAAGGGAAGAGGATTACGAAGCACAGTGACTTAAATGGATATGCTGCACTTTAGAAAAAAACTGGTTTTGGATCAGTCTATTTCAAAGATTTTAGCAAAGTGGTTTTTAAAAGAACTGATGTTACAACTGAGATCACAATTTATCTCACAATTTATGTATGTATCAACTAATTTCTGTTATAATCTGTAATTTTCTTTATTTGCTGTAACAAGCATTCAAGTATGCATCTTTTCCATGTGATGGAAATTAAGAGAACCATTGGTGACCAACAAGGACAAAATATATATATCATACTGAAGCCTATGTTAAACTGAAACTTGTAGACTCCAGCTTCCTGAGTTTAAGTGTTTAATGAAAATGAAATCATTATCTCCTCTCTAGGCAGGTAGAGAACTCCTGTGGGATTTAAACACATGCATCAGCAGAAGAACAGACTTGTGTGTTCTGGCAAGTTTACACCCACAGGGTTACACCTTGTTTTTGCAGTCTGCGTAGTTAAGAAAAAATACTGTTTTGGAAAAGAAAATGAGTACAAATCCTAAAATGTGATGTTTCCAGTACTTAGATCTAAAAAGCAGCTTCCAAATGCTGTATTGCACTTTACTTGTAAATCTAAAACTATTAATATTAAAAAAACAAAAGTTCTTGAAACCCTACTGAATTCTTTTCCTTTCAGGAAGAGGTTTTTTATGTCAGTAAAAGAGCAGGGCAAAATTTTACCTGATTGATTGATAAACCTGTGGAAAAAAAATTGCTTTCATGGAAAGTGCTGAAAAACTCTTAACCAAAATATGTCATTGGATGCTACTTCAGTTTAATACAGTAAGTTGTTCTAAAATGGCTTACAGTTAGAAGACAAGGCAGCTATGAAGGAGAGAGAAAAGTGTGGGGAGGAAAACTATGAAACTAAAGAAACCTTGTTCACTATTAGTTCTTCCAAACTGACTGTGGCCATTGAAATGATCTCTGAAACAATATACCTTGACTTCTTGATTTTATGCAGACAACTTTACTTCATTGTTTGTATTTTCTATACCTACTAAAATCTGTATGTATCAAGGATAGCTTGTTTAGTTTTCTTTCATGTTTTTTCATACCTTCCTTCATCCAGTATGTAGGCTTCCACACATGTTGGGAGAGACAGTGTGTTTTTTTTTTTATATACGATTGTCTTTTATGTCATTATAGTGTGATGAGTTTATCATGTTTATCTGCCTTTTAATGTCATTTGGAAAAAAAAAAAAAAAAAAAAAGTCATTTTTGCTTTATAATGTGTCTCCTGCAAAATCAATTTAATACTAACTTCATTTATTGCGCAGAGCTGGTTATTTGCCTCAGAATATTCCTTTGGAGATTATCAGATACCTTTCAGAGGAAAAGGATTTTCTGCCTTGGCATGCAGCCAGCCAAGCTCTTTATCCTCTAGATAAATTACTGGACCGCACAGAAAACTACAACATCTTCAGTGTAAGAGATGCATAGTCTCCCTCTCTCTTTCTCTCTTCCCTCACTCCCTTTTATTACCAAGAAGTGAACTATGCTCCAGTTAGATTCTGTAAGTGACCTAGGGATACTAACTTCCTTCCTAATTATTCCTTATTTAAACATACCGGTTGTCAAGCTTTGGTACATTTGCATTTGAACAATAATGACTTGTTCGAGACGCATATGATAAATGGAAGGACAAGTAATTATTTCTCCTACAGAATACTACAACAAATAAAGTATTCTACTTAAAAGAGACAAAGTAATCTATTTGCAGATTTTTATCTGTTGCGGAGCCCCTCAGCTGTATTTGGATTGATGCCCAAGCTCAGCAAGAACATCAAATGCAGGCACAACTTAAACAGGATGCATGCCACTGAAGTAAAGATTTGTAGTCATTATTTTCTCCAAAAAGCAATAGTGAATTCGATGCAGTTACCTTAATTAACAAGGATTAGATCACCATTGAATCAGAAGCCCATTCATAATTGGGTCCGAAGGGACAGCAGTAGCAACTAACGATAGGTAATTAAGATGGACATGACAAATATTGTACCGAGGGAAAAAAGAAAATCCTAGCTATGCTGAAATGTGTTTAATGAAAGTACAGTGAATTTTATGTAGTTTACATATTTTGAATGTTGTGTAATTTAATAAAGATATTTCAGTGAAAGAACACCCTAAAGCTTGAAATGTTTAGATGTGCTTTTTTCTTCTTAGATGTGTATTTGTTCGTGTGTGTGTACGTGTTTATACACACATGCTCAGAAAGCAGGAAGCTAGAGGTGACTGTATGTATATATAACTCCATACACATATAAATATATACGCAGAGCTACCTGCTCTCTACATTGTAGGCCTACATGCAAACCAGAGCCATATCATAAAATGATGTTGAATTAATTTGCATTTTCAGTCTGTTATTAACTACACAGAAAAATTCTTACCAGACTGCCATTGGTATTTCACTTTTAAACATGCCTGTGTAAAGAAAAGACAATTTTAATAAATAAAAACAGTAAAATTCACAGCTGGCTTGTGTTTTATCACTACTGATGAGAGCTTTGAAAGCAGAGGTGATAGCAGAGGAAATAAAAAGTCATTTTAGTCACAGAATAACGTATCTGCTAGAGAAAGTGGCACTATGAATCTCCTTTTGTCCTAACATCACATATACGTGCCCATGCATCTATAATAATAAAGCAGATGCTATTCTGTGCAGTTCTTTATATTTCAGTTCTGTTTTTCAAATTGGTGAATTTCACTGGCAGAAGATTATGCTGAATATGACAGTTGTTTTCTTCACAACTGGTCAGAATATGTAAATACATCTCCTGTGTAAAAAATAAAATAAGCTAAAATACATCTTGTGCTGGCTTTGTTGTTTAAGCACACCAAGAACCTGAACTTAAAATATAGTGTCATTAAATGGTACAAAGCTCATCTACAGCCACGTTATTCAATATTCTGAGGTCAGTTGACTGTACCTATGGACCATTTTTGCCCTGGCTATGACTATCAAAACAATATTCTTTTAAAAATGAACATACATGGTGTAGTTGAAACTAACTGTAGACTAGGTGTAGTTGAGATTAATTGTAGATTATATGTAAGGCTGTTGGCATTCTTGCAACTTTCCAGCCATGTACTGTGAGTTCAGAATATCATGTAGGAAACTCTAAGTTGCTATATTTATTATGACAATAAACTGGCTAATATGAAGTGTCTGATCAATTAGCTTTTCTGCAGATTGTTTCTCACTATACCAATGAAAAGAAATTGTATTTGGACATGCTACTTTGCTTACTGTTGATTGTATTTCAAGTTTGAACCAAAAATCAAAACTAAATGTTAACACTGAATATTCTTTTCCTCCTCAGGAGTATATTTTAAGACAAGTCGCATCAATGTATCTCAAGCTTGGATGGCCAACGAATAATTTAAACAAATCACTTGTTCAAGCATCCTACCAACATGAGTACTGTTATATTTCTTTGTTATTGGTTTTTGTTTATTTATTTGTTTTCATATAGAATGTAGATGTAATATTGCACAAAAAGATCTTCAGCATGTTATACTTTCCTAGCTCTCTCTTCCTTCTGGTTTTTCTTTTGGGGTTAAAAAGAGAGCAATGAGATGCTGTGAGATGAATTCTGTCTTCCTGAGTTTGAAGAACACTATTCATTAAGCATTAATTTAATATTTGTCTGCATTGGATATTTAAGAAGTTGGACTCTTGACCACAAGAGATCTGGAAAACTGAATAAATGTAAATGAAATCTAATTTTGATGCATAACCTTTCCTTTACTGTTGCAGCAGCTGTAGGCTTGATTTTATAACTAGATTATTATCTTTGATTTGTTACCCAGCTATTAGCTGCTGCCACTATGTTATAAGAAATGCATATTTGTAAATTTTTTACTGCATATATTAATGGAACCTTATTGCTTTCTTTAATTTGGGCAGAGAGTTGCGCCGGGAAGTCATCATGTTGGCCTGCAGCTTTGGTAACAAACACTGTCACCAGCAGGCTGCAACATTAATTTCAGATTGGATTTCTAGCAATAGAAACCGGTAAGTGGAAGATAAATGTTATTACTCCTCTTTTCCTACTCAGAGTCAGTATAGCTGGCCTCCTCTTCCTTTCATGACCCCCCATAGTGCCCAACTCTGCAGAGTGATATGGGATGAAGAAGAGGTCATCGGCCATTATTAAAAGTCTGTGGGGCTTCAAAATGAATAATTTGATTCACATGTATGACTGAGTGGAGGGGACACCAATGCAGCCTCTGCTCGCTCCTGATAACTTGCTGTCAAATAATGATATGCTAGAGGGCAAAATAACAGAGTTTTCAGGAGGAGTTTAAAGGAAGGAAGATAAAAGAGCATTGCATCAGCAGACAAATACAGATCTGTCTAATCCAGAGAGCAGAAGGTGCCAAATGATAGGAAAAGTGAGGGAGGCTAGAGGCAGAAGGACTGAGGAGTAAGAAAGGAGTTGGAACAATATATGTGAGGGAAATATTATACTGTACTTAAAGGTGAAGATTTCGAAGTTAAATGTGATTCAGAAATAGATGGAAAATCTCATATAGGGTTTCACAGAGGGTAGGATGATAACTGATGTGTTGAGCACTAACAGCATAGAGCTTGTCTGACAGAAAATTTCTTAGGCTGTCCTGGCATGGGGTTACACAGCTAAGGCAAGGGAACACAGGCCACGGTCAGTATATGAAATTTATCTTTTAAGTGCGAAAAAACAAATAATTTTAAATTACTGAAAATACAAGTAGCGATCAGTAGACAATGAGATAAGTACAGACTGTAGATTAAGACTATGAGTTCATGGGAAAGAACGATGGATTTTCTCATTCTGTAGCATATGGGTGTAGAGGTATGCATTTGTATAAATATGATGTTTTGATTTAAAATCGCCTTTCATAAAAATGAGAAAAAGAGAAAAAGTCTTACTTTATTAGTCCTAATCTTGTGTTAGAACTTCAAAAGGATCAGATCTCTGTAGACATATAGGCATTTAGGATTTATCAAAATATGTCTGTCTCTCTCCCTTTGTAATCTTTGAAAATCCTTTGCAGGCATACCCAACTACATAGTACTTGATAGTACCTCAGTGTTTTTTAAAAACAACCATGAAATGAGCATGACTGGAAATTGTATTTCTGTAAGAACTTGAAACCTCTGCAGATGTTGAACTATGACTATGTACCTTTAAACATTGTGTGGTTGGGTTAAAATTTTCTTGTGTAAGATGATTTCAGATACATTTACTATGAAATATACGCCCTAAGTTATATATACGCTTAGGCAGCAATGATATGTATTAAACTGTTCAAAAAGGAAATTATAGAGAAATAATAATCGAGAACAATCTGGAAAAGTAATTTACTTAGATATTCATTTACAAAATTGTATAGTCAAACCTAGCACCATTTATTAGCATGCACAGTAGTATATTATTCAGTTTTAAGATGCTGCCACCCAGCAAAGCTTTCTCCTAGCCTGTGTCTTCATTCCTTCGAAAAGAATCGAAGGAGTCATAAGAAAAAGGGAAAAAACAAAACAAAACAAACACCTTATTGCTTTGCTAACAATAGCAAGAGAGGAAAGGCATAAATTTAAGGAGCCATCTGAAGATTCATCTTAGCCTTTCTATGAGGCCATTCTCAGGAGCACAAGATTGTGGCTGCCAGCATATGACTAGTATTATGATAAAAGCATCACAGCAGGGCAGAGGAAGAGAATAGCTACTAAGCTAAAGCAGTACATTTCTCCAAAGAAACTGCATGCTTTTGAAAAATAGCTGCAGCAAGTAATGTAATTATAGAATGTGGATTGACACTCAGCTGATAAATAGAGATACTACCTGCAAAGAAGACAGAAATACGTTTTTATTTATTTACAAAGATTATAGTATTTGTTCTATTCCTCACCCAAATTCTATTCTCAGAGCAGTTTCACATTCTGAATATAACTAACAAATGTGCAGATTCATTTAGTATCTACGCATGTTGAAAAGGTTAGTAGTATCCAGAGAATTGTGGTCAATGGCTCCACATCTGGATGGAGATCAGTGACAAGAGGTGTCCCTCAGGGGTCAGTACTGGGACCAAAGTACTCTTAAATGTCTTCATCGATGACACTGACCGTGGGATCAGCAAGTTTGCTGATGACACCAAGCTGTGGGGTGCATTTGGCACTCCTGGGGATGGAATGCCATCCAGAGGGACCTAGACTGGCTTGAGCAATAGGCCCAGAAGGACCTCATGAAGTTCAGTACATCCAAGTGCAAGGTCTTGCACCTGGGTTGAGACAACCTCCACTACCAATGTAAGCTGGGGGATGAAATGGTTGAGTACAGCCCTGCAGAAAAGGACCTGATGGTACTGGTGGATGGTAAGTTGAATGTGTGTCAGCAATATGCCATTGCAATCTAGAAAATCAGCTGTGGCCTGGTCTGCATCAAAAGAAGTGTGGCCAGCAGGCTCAAAGGAGGTGATTCTACCCTTCTGCTCTGTAGTGATAAGGGCTCACTTGAAGTACAGAATCCATCTGTAGAATCCTCAGTGCAGAAGAGACATGGACCTATTGGAGCCCATCCAGAGGAGAGCCACAAAAATAATCCAAGGAATGGAACACCTCTCCTATGAGGACAGGCTGAGAGAGCTGGGGCAGTTCAACCTGGAAAAGAGAATGCTCTGGTGAGACCTGAGAGTGACCTTTCAGTATCTTAAGAGAAACAACAGGAAAGAAGGGGACAGACTCTTCAGCAGGATCTTTGGTGAAAGGACAAGGGGAACTGGCTTCAAACTAAAAGAGGGCAAATTAAGGTTGGATATAAGAAAAAAAGTCTTTTACAGTGAGGGTGGTAAGGCACTGAAACAGGTCACTCAGATAGGTGATAAAAGTACCCATCCCTGGAGGCTTTCAGTGCCAGGCTGGGCCAGGCTCTGAGCAATCTGACCTTGCTGTGAATGTCCCTGTTGACTGCAGAGAGTTGGACTAGGTTATCTTTAAAGGTCTCTTCCAACTCTCAGGATTCTGTGATATTATGATTCTATTAGCAACTCTGTAGACAACCAGTCAGCCTATATTTTAAAATTTGTCAGTGTGTTCTCACTTATGAATGATCAGATTCCTTTGGCATAGAGGAACCACCTATCACTTTTGTTCAGTTTAAACTGATCTGAAAATAAAGCAGGGAATTAGGTGGTACTGTCTCCGGCAAGAAATGTTGGAGAGGCTTTGTGTAAAAAGAAAGCTAGGAGTATTTTCAAGATCATGGCATACAGGTCTAGTTATAGTTTGACTATGAAACCACAAGTAAAGACTAATTTGCAACTTTTCTGCCTATTTTTATTTTTTTAAGAAATAAGATGTTTCATACTATGAAGTAATTCACAAGCAACAGACTCTAGAATGAGACTAGTGAATTAGGCTTGTGTCCCAAGATCCTAATCAATACAAAATCAGTGTAATATTGAGTATAAATGCTCACATAAGTGTACAGGCAGTAAACCATGTAAAAGGGAGTTGTTGACTCTCTGGCAGTTACTTCAGTCAAATTTTAATGAGCATAACAGAATGCCTAATTATTAATGGTGTACAAATACTAAAATTCATAACTTTTTGCCATGTTTTTAATCTCTAGATTTTTAGAAGTACTTACGAAATGAGTTTCTATTTTACTGGTGTCATTTATTGTGGATAAAGTGTTAGGTAATATAGAAAAATACAGTGATGTCTAACTCTGTTTTACCAGCATTTGCCTGCAGTTTCTGTGGTTCCTAGTAATTATATTTAGTCTGGTAGGTCCAGAAATTAATTACCAGCTACTCTTCACTATAGGGTATTGAAATAATCATAATTATCAGTTACTGTTTGTACTTTGTAATTACATGTTCTTTACTGTGCAAATAATTTACCACTGTTCATGAAGTAAAATTGTGGTCATTTATAACACAAAGCCAAAAGTCCTCTTTGTATTTCCAGCATTATTTGAAAAAAGCCATTCGGTTTCCATTCCAAACATAGCAGTTCAGATTTTCTTAAGGAATTAGTGAATAATAGTGATCTGCAACATCAGCCTTCATGCACAAAAGTAAAAATCACCTATGAGACTTGAAAGTCTTTAATTTGTAAAGTGGCTTCAGTGTTGCAGTGCCTCATTTTTGGATGCCTGGCGCACTGGGCAGAATCATATGCTTGGAATTGCCCTTCCTATGAGGAGATTTAGGAACCTCTTAATGAGGTTGATGACAGCTGGTATGCTGAGTGAAGAGCCTCCTAAAAAGGGACTCTGAAGAGAGTATGGTGACTCTTTAGGGACCAGCACTAGTGTGTAAACTGCAGTTATAGAGTTAGGGATGCTTTCAACAGACGTCTTTCAAAACTGTCACTAGAGGTCCACTTCTTTGCTTTCCAAACACAACCAACAGAGGAGCAGTACTGTGATTAGTCAGTAATAGATTGCAGTAGAGCTTCAGTGTAATTCCTCAGCCCACCTTTGCTATATGTAGAAGACCACCCTCATCACTTCTCTGTGAGATCATCCAGTCATAGAATCATGCAGTTCCATGCCCCTGGGGTTGGGCAGGGTTGCCACCTGCTGGATCAGGCTGCCCAGGATGCTATCAGGCCTGGCCTTGGAATGCCTTCAGGGATGGGGTATCCACAGCTTCTCTGGGCAGCCTGTTCACAACCCTGCTCCAACCTCTCTGCGTCTTTCATGTGCTGTGTATCCTAGGCCTGGACACAGCACTGCAGGTGGAGCCTTATGAGGGCAAACGAGGAGGACAGTCCACTCCCCCACCCTGCTGCAACTCCTCCTGTGATGCAGCCCACCGTACAGTTGGCCTTCCCAGCTACAAGCACACAGTGCTGACTCATCTCAAGCTTTTTGTCTGTCAATGTCTGGGGCTGACTTAAGGCACCGCAGCACACTTTACTCCTCTAACTGAAGCTCTGTTACTGTGTGTTATTTAGTTAGCAAGAGAAATAATTCATCTCTCCTGCCTAAAAATGAGAGCGTTCATCTGACAGAAGAAGGCTTGAATACCTGAAATATCAAGATTACTTATTATGTAAAGGATTTGAGGTGGTATTACTCACTACCATTTTTAGAAGGAAAAATAAGAAACATAACTAAAAAAAGGTGTGGCTCTAGATAGAAGCAGCAGTCCAAAGACATATCATTTAAGTAGTTCTAATAAGACAAGACATCTGGTTGTACCAGTCTATCTTTATATTTTAATCCCTACAGTTGTAAAAAAAGATGCAGTTATTTCTTTTAGCTGAAAACCTGAGATCAGACTGGAGGTTATGGCCTATTGTCTTTTTAGTCATGGAATTGAAATCATTTTTCTCTTCTAAAATGGCTGAAGTCTCTGAAACGTTTTGCTTGAAAGTCTGCACTGACTTCTGACTTAATACAAAGACTAACATTTTTGCTCTGCCAGCTTGGGATATATGCCATTCCTTTACTGATGCACTGGAAACACTTGAAGCTTCTTTGCTGATGTTTAGAATATAAGATCAGTTCAAAACATGTAAGCTCATTAAAATTTCCCTAGTAGTTTGAGAACATAAGGCTACTGGAATTCAGTCAACAGCAGAATGCTATACAAGAGAATCTACTGTTGGCTGAAAATTAAGATGTTTGCTTTTACCTTCATTTAACGGGGCTCATCCCTGTGAAGCTCTTTCATGTGTGAAGAAATACATTATTCACACTCCTTAGATATAACAGCATTGTGGTTCAGCCTAAAAAATTAACAAAATTACCATACAATGCCTGCCTGAGCTTGAGAATCATCCTTGTTAACCCCTTTAACCTTCACTGCATTTCTATTCTGAATGAAAAACACATTTCTAAGAGGATTAGCACTTTCAGTCTTTCTGCCTTGGCTAGACTAAGTAAATATGTATTTCTGAGGTTCAGGAAAGAATGTATGGGGGAGCTGCAATTTGTAAACTCCTGACAGGAGATATCAGTACAATGGTTAACATGCTAATACACAGTAGGATGTCTCAAATCATAACTTATCTATAGATACAAGTGTGTTTTTGCAGAACTCTCTGTGAGTTGCAGGCTTGGTTTTCATCCAGTTGCTGTTACCGTCCATTAGCTGCAAGTTGCCACAAATGTATTTCTGCTTGCAAAATGGACTGTGGAGATATGCTATATTAATGATAGACAGGTTAGTGTGAATACATGCACAAGTGAAAAAGCTGCTTTGAACTGAGATGACTGATTTTGCATACAGCAATTAAAGACATCCTTGTATTCTTTTTCTGCTAGGGTTATGATGATGCTATTGTTTTGCTAATGGGCAGCAGTGAGCAGTGGGAGATGACTGTATTGCAATAGACTAAATTGCATGTTGGTGTTTCTCTAAGACACTGCTGAAGTCACTAGAAGTCCCATACCTATTCAGAGCAACTTTGGTCTGCTCTTATATTTCCTTTGTTACAAATTTGCTATAAAAATACTATTTACTAGTTGCTGTCTTCTAAATAGAAAGTAATTAACATAATTAATTGCCCTGGTTCCTCAATACTCCTTGAAGACTTCTAATAGATTCAATTTTTTGATCTGGACTTTACGTCATCCTGGAGAGATTTTAGATTTAATGCATTTTTTACATGTTTTTCAATTATTTTGTCACAAGTGCTGTGATCAGGTTTTTTTGTTTTTGTTTTTTTTAGCATAAGAATACTGCCTTGCAGATATCATCAGTGGAAAACACTGGGAAGATCTAATATTTTAACCTTGCATAAATTGAAAGAAATTCTGATGTTTGCATATTGGGTATCTCTTGTCCTTGGACCTGCTATGCTGATTTTACAGTTGATAACAATCTACTAATTCTTAATCATCAGAACTAAGCTTTACTGTGTTATTTCATAGGCAGAGGTAATGTAAAATACTTATTTTTTAATATGTTTTTTTTCTTTTTTACAGTTCTGAGTATACTTTCAGTATACTCTTTCTAACAAGAGATAGGAAGGCATTGGTTTTCTTTTTTCTTTTTTTAATAAAAGCAGTGCTTACTGAATAGATAAAGTTTGTGGTGGAGTACTGACTGCTATACTGGAGTGAACTGAAGTCAGCATCCATTCTGTACCCCATTAGTCAATTAAAGTTGCATTCTTCTATCTTAATGATTGAGGAAAAAGCTGAGTGAGCTAGAAAATGCTGAATGCAAATCCAGATGTTTCAAATCTGTTCTGGTCTTTAATCAATTCTGAAGACTTTTAAGGTACTGAGATGGGCCAGAGATATAGAATGAGAATATGCCTTGAATTTTCTTGTTCTGTCTCTGAGTTAGAAGTCAGGAAACATACAAGTGTCTTTATGTAGATCAGATCAACTTTTTTTGGTTTTGGTTACTAGTAAAATAAAATCAGGGTCTTGGATGATTGCATTCTGCAACTCAACTACCTCATTTTATATTTTTAAGTGTAATAAAGCATGTGCGAGTTTTTATGTTTGCCATTTTAAAGACTTTAGTTATTAAACATGAACTCTTTGGAACACTAGTTTATTCTTTATCAGTCATAAGAAAGATGGAAGTAATGAAATAAGATGAATTCCCTCACATAATTTGAACAAAGACAGAAGTAACCAATGAGCCTTATTTGACTAAATCCCCACACTTGCTGTGCAGAATTCGTATTTACTCTGTAAGGGACAATGGATTCACGTTAATCCAGCTGCCTAAATTGACAGTCTGCTTACTTGGATGGACCTTTAACTGCTCAATGGAAATGCCACCAAAAAAAAAAAAAAAAAGCAAATTACGCTGCAGGAGTGTTTGTAACATGTCTGTAAATGATACTGTCCATAGATCTGAGGGAATGGTAAATAACGCAAATTACCAGTCATTAATAGAGATCAATTTCAATGAAGCCTGGCTTAAGTGGTAGAAAATCAAATGTTTTTCCAAACAAAGCATTTTTTCTTTTCTATTCCTCCTCCCTTATTTCTCTCTCTAATGATTTGAGACATGCAGTTGTGTTGCTTTGTTTCACAGGTGTGTTTTAGTGCTACCATCTTGCAACAACTTATAAATGTACCAGAGTTTAACAACCTACATAAATATTTGTGGAAATGTGGCCAGCAAGTTAATTATTTTTGTTAGTTGCTTGGAAAAGCGACTAACTTTCTTTGCAGGTTTGATACCCAGCAGTTATTTTTGGATATCATTAGTAGCAAACATGGAAAAAAAAAATGAGAGTTATTTTAATTTTTTTCACACATGAATGTCTGATAAATATAAAACAATAAAATGCATCCCTTGTTGTGTTCTCCAGCCTTAGAAGTTTTAATTACTGAGAATAAAAAAATCAGGCATAGTTATTCATGCATTTTGAAATGTTATTGGAGCTTTTCCAGCTGATGTCAGCTGATGCTGCTGAAATGATTTAGCTAATTAATAGGTTGTTGCTACATTTGAGTAGAATCTTGCAATTCAATCAATAAAACTGTTTAAGGAGGAAGAAAGCAGTGCTGAATGTGCAAGTTAATCAAGGAGTTAACACTGAAAGATCATCTGGGTAGTATGGGTAGTATGCCTGAAAAGTGGGAGGATTTAGTCTTGTGAAAGGCAGAACTGCGTTTTGTGGGGTTCAGGTAACATTTTTATCTTCTAACTTCTGTGTGTGATCACAAAAAAAAAAAAAAAAAAAAAAAGGGACCCTATATATAGCAATTATGGATTAGCAATAACTAGCCCAAGATCCTTAGAAGCTATATAGTTTCTCCTCCAATTTTTCAGGAATGACCTCTCCACAACTCTGTAAAAAAATTGAACAGAAAGGACCATAGTTTTTGTTGCAATAAGTGTTCATAAAGGACAAAGGAAGAACTGTCTATTTTTTGCTCAGTCTCACAATGAAGTGCTTAACTCACCTCTAACTCACTGAAATTGGTGTTGAATATATTCAGTGTGCTAGCATCATGTTCAGTTTTGGGATTTCTGCTACGGGAAGGGAAAGGACCAATAGCAGTAAGCATCACCTCAGGAATTATGTGTTCTCTGCAGGCCTCATTCAGACCCATGTGATTCCTGAAAGTCTGAAGCACACTGGGAATGAGGAGAAATGGTATTCATAGCATTTCCACCCTGAGCAGCCATATAACAACAGAATCACAGAGTGTTTTAGGTTAGAAGAGATGTCTGGAGGTCATCTAGTCCAAATTTGCCCAAGCAGGGCCACCTGGGGCAGATTACTCAGAACTGTGTCCAGGTGGCTCTTGAACGTTTCCGAGGAGGGAGACTCCACAACCTCTCTGGGCAATGCATCCCAGACAAAGTGGAGTTGTCAGTTAATATCCCAGAGATTCTGTGTCAGAATAGCAATTAAATATCATGTCCATCACAACTCTGCTTTGGTTTTCAAGGGAAAATTGTACCCTCGATTATCTGGCTGAATGTGTGCTGTGGCAGAGAACATTCCTCTCCTTTGTGTGCACAGGGGTACTCCTGGAGTTTGTAATAGCGAGTAAAAGTACAAACTTTGGGGTTGCCCTCACAGAAAATAGAATTTGTGTGGTGCTGCTACTTGTAACAGAATCTGGATTAGCTATCTGCAAACAAAGTAATGATATCCATTGTTGCATTCTTATCTGAGCATTTTAGCCTATTAAACAAGACTATAAATACAGTCATCAAGAAAAATAGACCTAAGTTAAATGTTAAATAGCTCCAAAAATAAAGAAGAATGTTTCTGATTAATGTTCTTTGTCAAATATTACCCTAAATGGTATTGAAATTTGTCTCTTAATCAAAGGAGTCTAAAATGTGTGCAATTATACTTTAAAAAATTAGAACACAGTTTGCCCAGAAGATAAATAATTATGGTTCAATTTTATAAATGTATCTCCAATTGTTAGAACATACTTTAAATGGGAGCAAGTATGTACCAATTAATTATAACTTAGAAGATTATTCTTAGCTCATTGTAGAGCCTTATTATTTGCTCTTGAAAAAAATCCCTGTAAAGGCACAGCACGATTTTAATTAATTTTTTTTCTAGCCGTTTAAATTTTCACTTTTTTCCCAAAGTATTTAATTTTTAAACATGAGCTCTGTTAGCCACATATTTCATTCTCAGACTCATATCTGTTAAGCAAGAAAAATAAAGTTTAGTAAATTGAATCACTGTTCAAATAAAAGCCATTTAAAGTGATGCTTTCAAAAGTTAATCTTTATTTTTATTCTTCAGAAGTATCCATCAATCATGTTAGTTCTTTAAAAATGAAAGCATCCTTGAAGGCCCAGATGAAGTTTAATGTAACAAGGGGATACGTTCTGCAGTGTTACTTCCTAAGCAGTATTGAAACAATAGTTAATTTTATCCACTTGATTCAGTTAAAACAGTGGGCTAACGTTCCATGTGCTGATCCAATGGCATGGAACTGCAATTTTGGAAAAACATTTTCCATTAAGCTATATAATTTAAAAAGACTATAGACTAGGGAGGTTTCGCACGTTTAGATAATGATGAAATACTGGCCCATAATGATTTCAGAGGAGAAAGAGCAAAAATCTCTACAAATGGAGAAAATTCAATTAGAAGGCTCTCTGTTGAGGCAATAGTTAAAGAGAAATTACTTTGGGGATATTCACATTTCCATAAACAATTTTCATTTCCACAAAAAAGAACTCACTGTCTACAGTTCTGATTACAGAACTCTCAGAGGAGTAATTTGTAGCTTTTCACAGTTTGAAGTTTCATAATTTCTAAAGATAGCATTTTAAAAATCAATATTTGTTTTTTCATATCTTGACTTGTGGGGGGTTGATTTTTTTTTTCGTACTGTCCTACTGACTTATTCACAGAGACCTAAAATTTTCCCTAGAGTGACTGCAGAGCTGAGAATATGATGCCCAAATTCACTTGCAGTCACAGTAGTTTTTTTAGCGTGAAGCCTGGTTACCAGACTGCAAGCATGGAATCAGAGCCATCACTTGTCTAAGTCCTTCCTGCTTCTCAGAGCATGCAACGGAGCATATGGTCACTCACTTAAATCCCTTTAGACATAAGGGACATCCCTTAATATGGCCTAGCTGGAAAAGCCTGTGGAGTTGATATGTTTTGTTGCAAGTTGAAAAAATGTAAACCTCATGAGTGAGGAATGCCAACTTTTCTGGGGTTCAAAGCATCTTCTTTGAGTTACCTTTGTTGCTGACTGTACCCAAAACCAGAGTGACAGTCCCTCCAGCATACACTTCCTTCCTACCTGAATTAATGGCACAATCAGTCTAAAAAGAATTGCCTTTTCCAGGTGCCTTATGGTTCCTTAGAGTATCTGTTGGCTGAATTGCATCTCTTGCAGTAAATGAAAGTATTCTGGCAAAGCTCAGCAAAAACTACATGTGCTTTTAAAAAATGATTTAGTGTTTATGTGTCAAGATATAAAGCCCTTCTGGCAGTGAAATAAGACTTGGCTGGGTTCAGTTCTTCATATGGGATACCACCTGCAAGACAGATTTGGGACAACCAGTTGTTTGGTCCCCTACTTTCTCTAATTTATCATTTACTCTTACGTTTCTTTCCAATCTATTAAAACCTAAATCCCAAATTAAAAGGAAAAAAAAAAAAAAAAAAAAAGATATTAGCTGGTAAGTAAGTTGTTCTGTTGAGAATCGTTAGTGTTTGAGATATCCCAGCGATGGTGATTATGCGGGACAGCTGGGGATGGGGGTGTTTTCACACGGTGAGTTAGTGGTGGGAGAAGAGGAAACAAACAGATCTTGAGCCATGCCAGAATCTACAGTATAACTCCAGTCTGCCCTGGCTACATGGCAAAAGTTCATTACAGAGGTGAGCCATTGCACCTCTAATTTTTCCTTAGAAGGCAAAACTGCAAGTATGTGATAAGTATAATTAGATGTTTCATATTACTTGGAATTTTATAATAGGTTGCATTTCTCTTGCTTACTCTTTTAGCTTGTCTTTGGAGAGTTTTTTCTTGAATAAGTATTTGAGTTTGTCTGTGTAAAATGCAAAATACCTTAACAGTAATATAGACAGACCTGTGAGGAAAAATTCCCCAAGAAGCAGCTCTATCATGAGCTTTGTCCACTCCGCATAAGCAAAATTCATGTGGCAGTCTGCATCTGACCCTGCAGATGCACCTGCAGATCTGATGACTGCTTACCAGAGAACAAGAATAAAGCCTCAAAATGTAGCTTCTCCAAAAAAGCATAGCAGAAATGCGGTGGGCATTGATTACCCAAAGGTCTTCAGCCAGAAGGAGAAGGGGGATCCAATTTTTCTTTCCATTTTGCTTTCATTTAGCTTCATATTCTTATTTGTTTTCTCAAGAGAGGTCATAGCTGTTGGGACTGGTTAACAACAATCTTCATCCCTTCACAGTCACCATTATATGGCCTCCTGCCTCCAGAAGTGATGAGCAGCCAAAACTTCAAAATGTTAAAAACAAGGTTGTTCTCATTTTCCATGGATTCAAGCATGATCGAAAGGATCAGCTGAAGCTTTTTATTTTTATTTTTACAAAAGCACCACTAAAGAAGGCTGACAATAGAAAGTTTCAGTGGAAAGGTTTTTTTTCCTGGAGGTCAAATAGATAAGAGTTAAAGAACTTTTTTGGTTCTTGAGTGATGTGATATAATCTGAGGTGTGAGACATTGGTAAAAGTCTTAAAATTGTGATGAAACCTTCTGTGTTGTGTAAGATTTGACATCAAATTTTACAGTGGAAATTTAATTCTCTATCCGACTATATTAGTGCCCAGATGATGACAGAAGGGTTTTGTACTTCTAGATTCTCTGAAGAGGTCTTGCATGCGAACTTCTACAAGTGATTCAAGCCAGCCTCTAGTAACTAGAGAATGGTGTTTTGGTACAATATTTACCAGCAAATGAAGGGTGCATTTTCTGCAAATGTCATACTTCTCTGAGAACGGGTTAGCTTTATCTCCAGGAACACCCTTCAGTTGGCAATTGTTTTAATTTCTATGCTTGCATATGAAGCATAAGCAGAGTAGGAAATTGAAACCTCGGCTGAGATCTTGTTAGAAGAAAATGGTATAAATGCACATCCTATATAAGTTCTGAATTTGGCTTCAAGAGGCTGTTTCATTGAACCGTAGTCTGAGTTTATAGTATTGGAGTAGCATATTGTTTTACAACCATCCTATAGCATAGTAGTTTTTGTATTAGTATTAATAAGCTGAGTAAATGACCACAATTCTACATCTCTTTACTTCTGAAAATATCACTTTTTGATATAATTTTTTCTTTATTTGTATGTTACTGTACGAAGATGGAGCACTTCGCAGCACAAGCAATGAGAATTGATCAGCTCTCATTTTAAAACCTCAGTACTAAGGAAAGAAGGAGGAGTTTTGGCACAGAGCCCAGCAGCAGGCTGATAAGATCCCATATTAATTTGCAGAGCTTATGTTACCTGTCCTGCAGGTTACATGATACATTACATGTTGATGAACTGGACAGCCATGATT
The DNA here is from genome assembly GCF_987193195.1 of Phasianus colchicus. Taxonomy (NCBI): domain Eukaryota; kingdom Metazoa; phylum Chordata; class Aves; order Galliformes; family Phasianidae; genus Phasianus; species Phasianus colchicus. The sequence continues at coordinate 37,597,885 of NC_143436.1, forward strand.
TATGTTCTTCTGCCACTATGACAGGGTTATGAAAGGAATGGCAAACATGCATTATCAATTAGAAAATCCATCAGGATGTCTGGGAAAATTTTTGTGCATTTTGGAGATATAAATGTAGTTTTGCACGAAAACAGTTGGAATCTCCTAAAAGTAGCGATGTTCTTCCTTAGTTTCCAACATCAGGAGGCTGCTTATTTATCAGAGTGCAATTGCTGATTTCTTTTTCAGAATCCCACTTAATGTGAGAGACATTGTCTACTGTACAGGAGTTTCACTGATGGATGAAGATGTATGGGAGTTCATTTGGATGAAATTTCATTCTACATTAGCAGTTTCTGAGAAGAAAATATTATTAGAAGCCTTAACTTGCAGTGATGACAGAAACTTGCTTAACAGGTACAAAAAATTATGTACAGATTTCTATTTAAATGTTCATGTTATTTTATTAATAAGCATGAAATATAAAACATTATTTTATTTCTGAATTGTCTTAAGTTCATTTAGCAATGTTTGAAATCTTAAAATATTTTTTGTTTTGTTTTGTTGGCATACTCTTTTTGTAAATGTATTGACCAGTCTGATTTTATTGATTTCATAAAACTATACATGAAAGATTCTACTCAGCTTTTACTGAAATATTTTGCATCCCTCCAATTATGCTGTCTTTAGGAGTACCAGCATTCAATACCAAAGCTCAAGATTCATCTGATTCATAGATGTGTCTGATCTTCAGAAATAAACCACAAAACTTACTTGGAGACTTAAGAAAATCATTTGACAGTAGCTATTTTTTTTCAGAGTTTTTAGATATGCTGTTGTTAGAGTATGTGTTGACTGAACTAAAAAGGATTTTTTTTTCATTTTTTTTCCTACCAGACTTTTGAATTTGTCTCTCAACTCAGAAGTTGTCCTGGATCAGGATGCAATTGATGTGATAATCCATGTTGCTCGAAATCCACATGGAAGAGATCTTGCTTGGAAGTTTTTCAGAGAAAAATGGAAAATATTAAATGCCAGGTAAATATTAAAAAAAAAAAAAAAAAAAAAAAAACCATGAAATTTATGTTCATTTTCTTGTTTCTGTGTAGTTTGTGTAAGTATTGTATGTGTATGTATTTATATATGTGTATGTATTTATGTATGTTCCTGAACCAAATCCATTCTCTTTTTCTATGTATAGAAATGTATCTAAATATGAAATACATACATGTAAGTGACAAATACATTTATTCTTATCATACCTAGAAACATTTCTCTCTTAATGATCATCTGTGTGTATATCTATTGCTGTACTGTGTCTGTGCTTAAGATAATGAATTCTGCCTTTGTGTCAAATTGCTGCAATTTTACTTCCACGTAGATAAAAAAGCAGGAGTTCCCAAAGGAATTTAGCTGGTTTTAAGTCTGATAGAAAAAAATCTTTTCAAGCACAGTAGTTCAACTGCCATTGAGGACGTGGAGGGTAGGGAACAAAGCCAAGCTCTTTTTGAAAATTTCTGTTTTCAAAAGGATTTCTGATGCTTTTCTTCCGTGCTGTGTTTCAGTTGAGTTCTAAGTAACCGAAGAGCAACATTTGGAATTAAATATAAATGAGCAGGAAGAAGATGGGTTTGTTCCTTATACCGTGAGCACTATGAATCCTTTGAACGTGTGCAACATGCTCCTACTCAGATGCATAGTCAACGTTTGAAAATCATTTTTTGATGAAGATTTTGATATTAATTCAATGAATAAGAAGTTTATTTAGTTATTTATGAACAGCCAGATGGTCTGAAAGATTTCACAACTCATACTGACAGACTAGAAAGGACCATAGCTCAGATGAAGTTCAAGTTCTCAAAAGCAGATGTCCAAGAAATTAGGACCTCAGGCTAGGCCACCCTCATGGTTTTGGTAGATATTGCCAGATGAAGTAGGAGAACTGTTCCATTCTGGACCCATGGGAAGCCTTCTGTTGTACCACAGAGTATTTTAAATGATGCATTTAAAATGCTGTTTTTAATTAACTAAATCCTTCTCCTTACTAACTAGATGCACAAACTTGCAGTGTTTCATATAATCAAAAGAAGAGTTAAGGAAACTCGGAGATTATGCAACTTCCCTAAAAATTAAAAAACTTGTTCATTCTGTTTTGGATGATATTTTATAGTATATTTTAAAGGTTGTAGAGGAAGTTTGGCTAGGAAAACAGGTTTGAACTGAAATTTGGCTTGGGGAGTTTACATCGCAGGAGCATATTTTGTGAAAGCTGTAAGACTACTAAGAGTTTAAAAATCAATAGTCCTCCACTGCTGGTATGATTATTCTAGAACTGGACTTTTACTCAGAAAGATCATGGCAAAGCCATTATTATTATGAAACCCAGTGCAATTTAATATGCTCAGAGTAGCAGCTTGTATTTTTTCTTCCTTCAGAAGGGATATAGGGATTTATGCCTAAACTATTTGGGCATAAATTTGTCAAAATTTGCATTGGGTATGCTCATCTGACAACTTAGCTAACAGCTGTGGTATTAGGCATGGTCAGAGTTAGACGGTGTGGACAAATGGACAAGATTTAGAAACAAAGCTTGATGCCAGATTTTTTTTTTTAGTGTGTTTTAATTTTTGATAGCTTATGTGTGCTTAAAATTGTAATTTTACTTATCTCTCTTTGTATGCATTGCTGTTATCTGAGCTCATAGCAATCAGCAAGGCCTCATTGAAAATCTTTTAATGTCCTTTTTTTTTTTTTTTTAATGAGAAAATAACAAAGTCTATCTCTTTGCACAACACTGACTTTGTATTTCATAAAGAGTTTGATCTCCAAACACAATTCAGAATCAACAAAAGGACTGTAGCAGTTGCTGTTCGCCCTGTGCATTTTTTCTGACAGGGACGTCCAATGGAATTTCTATAATTGCCAAAGGATTCAATGCAGTGGAGTGAAATGCTTCATACAAGCTGCACTTACACAGTGTTTATTGAAAATAACTTCAATTTGTAATTACGGATTAAAATCTTCTACGAAAGTATTTCAGAATGAGGAATTGTTCTAACACTTTATTCCTTAAAATATCCAGTGAAACACATAATAAAATGCAGAATTATACTTCTGATTTAAGCTTGCTACACTACTACATTTTTAAAATGCAAGCTTTATTGCTGAATTATAGCTCAAGTGTACTCTGTCTCAAGACATTTTTTTTCTACCATTATAATTAATCATTTAATTTTATGTAAAACTATAATACTCTGTAATAAACATTAATTTAATAAGGTGATATCTCTATGGTATTTTCCATTGAATTTACTGGAGAAGATGTTGATGTATGAGATAATAAGAAATAGCTGAGGGCAATAGAATTATGCTATAATGATATTTCCTCTAACTTTAAAACACTGCATATCAAAGAGTTGGAATGACAGCCAGATAATGTCATCCCTTCTTATTTATACATTATGCTTGTATTCACATTGCACAGAAGATATCAATAATGTCTGAATTCTTTAAAAGCACTCATGTTGCTTTTACATAGGCTACCTACAAATTAAGGTACCCAGTCTTTGTGAGAAGTCAGTGAGAGTAAGACTGTAAGGATTTAAAAAATTCTGAAGAAGAGAATTGAAAACATTATGCTCAAATTCCTATTACCTGAACATGCAATTGGACTTCTAAATTATTTTGATCATGCATGCACATAGTGTCTGTGTGTGAAAATTGACAGCTACCTACAAGAATTCCTCCTTTCCTTCGTGCCAAGTGTCAAGTTCCCTCAATTTTGGGAGATTTGTCAATAACTGGGAAACCATTTACATCTGTCCAAAGTGGATGGAATATGCTGCCTCTCAGTTTCAGTTCATGCAAACGCAGAGCCTGTACAATTGTAAGGAATCAGAGGATCGCTTCTGCAGAAGTAAAGGAGCAGGTGGAGAACCCCTGACTCGGGAGCTGAAATGTTTAAGGTTTTGCTTCTACAGTGCTGTTGTTTTTTTTCCGTGAAGAGTAAAAAGACTGATATTTGCAAGATTTCTCACGTGCACGTGTGTATTTTTATGTTTCACACTTGCAAGATGCCATTTTAGGCTGTAGCTTTACTGTAATTTTTGCCAATAGAGCCCATTTTATAATTGCTATTAGTGACTGACTTTATAACAAATATACATAATGGTCAGTTCTACATGAAGTTATAGTTTTCAGTGGAAGGAATTTTGCTACTTCTTGTTCATGCTGTGGATTCAATAAAGAACTGAAGAAAAATAAAAACCCCCAAATGGTTTTTATGAGGTCACTTCTGTAAAGTGGATTGGTAACCTTGTCAAAAGACTCCATCAAGAGGAGGTTCCAATCTTCCAAGCAGTCAATTATGATTCTAAACTGAGAACCTAATAATAAAGGGCTTTGTTAGAAAGCCTAAACTTGCTTAAAGGACCATGAAATCCATGCTTCCCATAGGAGGTGTTTGTCTCTGGATGACTCTATACACTAGTGTGGCTGCAATTTTAAAAAGAGGCATGTACTTTCTGAAATACCCATGAGAATTAAATTATTAGTGCTCACGGAATAGGATTTTTGATCCCTGAACCAGTGTTTCCCTTCACACAAGCTCAAGACAGAGAGAAACATGGTATATACCTTCCTCAAAACAGAAATTTCTCAAAAAACAGCATTTCCCTTCTCTCTCCCTCTTATTCCTCTCCCCCATGCTGTCCCTCTTTCTTTCTCTCTTCCCTTTTGGAAGGACTGTCTGGCTTACAGTACCTAGGTATGTAAGAGTAATTAATTTCAGGCTAATAGAAGCAGAACAGAAAGCTGTGACTCTGCTAGTTCATTTCATTTTGAACTTTGAATTCCACTTCTCAGTCATTTTGTAAAAGCAAGGTGTGAACTGAATTATTCCCTCAGAGAAACTTAATTGCATTGAGGTCTATTGGCATTATTTCTGCATGTCTGACAGGAGAGCTGAATTCCATATCTTCAGAGCAGTCATGTTCAAATTAGCTACATATTTCTTTGGATATATGTGCAGATAAAGATAAAGATAACTATTTGTGAAGTGCTTCTTGCTGTGCTGAATGACAGTTAACTTGAAAAGAATTGCTTTTGGTTTACAATGAAATTGCATTCACCATACTGAAGACATTAGAAAAAAAAAATAACAACCCACAGACTGTTCCAACATGTGATGCAAAACTTCAGATGTAATACTGTTTGAGTTGCTATGTTTGAGAAGCTGAAAAAAGCTTGTGGAGAACAAGATGGAAGGATAGTATTTGAATGGCCAGTTTCAAAGCAGCTTCCCACAGAATGCCATTGCTGATTGTTATTGAACAGCCCAGCTACAAATCAGCTTTTAATTATTCTTTGCCCAAAATTTTGAATTTTCATTGACAAGTTGATTCTTTGAAGATGTTACATGATAGCCCAGGGGATTATTTTAGCACTATTATTTTCTATCAACATTGTTTATTTTAATAATCTGGTACTGGAACAAGGGAATTTCATTCAGTTCTCTTATCCAGTAGTTAATTGTAATGCAGATGAGGTTGATAAATGGAAAATACAGGGATAGCTGCAGTACTTCAAAAGTCTTTTGTGATGGTAGAGCTAGGAGGGCTCCTCAGAATATTTCTCCATAGATGCTGCTCTTCTCCTTCAATTGTGCTTTTGAGCTGCCTGGTGTCATGATGTGGAAGGCTGTTTTGTTAAACGTGCGATGTTCTTCCAATTTGGTCCTCCCCCTCCTTTGGAAGTCTCATCTGTGACTGGGGTTAAACCCATACTGCTTAGTAGTGGCTGACTAAAAGTTATCTACTATTGTCTTGGATCTCCAGAATTGATCCCACGTCTTCTCCTTTGCGTAACAGAAGACTACTCTCTCAGTTTCATCTGGCCTGGCTCTTGCACTGACTTCATGCATCTTCTTTGCCCTTGCAGGTACGGAGAAGCATTATTTATGAATTCAAAGCTTATCAGTGGAGTCACAGAATTCCTTAATACTGAAGAAGAACTAAGAGAGGTAATTTTTGAATGACTTCCAGACCATGAGGCTGTTTTTATTTTAAGGATGAAGCAGGGCAGGAGCAAGAATGTGTCAGCAGCTACTAAGGACAGAGAAGCTGAAAAAATGTGTGAAAAGGACTGGCTTTTTCACTTTTTAACCCATAGAAAAGCTGCTGAAAATAAGTTTTAAATACACAAGGTGAATTTGGCATTATCAGGAAACAAAAATATACTAATTGTGAATAACAGTGGCTAAACCTACCTGATTTTATACAAGTCAATATAACCGGCAATGTACTGTGCAGATCAGCCTTGCAGCTCTCACTTAAAAAGAACAGTAATTCAAAGCACACCAGTGCCATCAGCTATAATAGCCCAGAGGCTAGGGCTATAATTTGAGTATACATGAGAACAGAGCAGAGACCTTTTCGCTTTGTTGAAAAAAGATCAAAGTTTTATCATAAGGGAAAGAATCTGTTTCAGGCTTTCATCAAACGCATACCTGCTTGCTTTGTTGCTATTCGCTTCCCACTGTAACCAGCCACTCCTTTTCTAAACAACCAGCTTGTATTATATCATCAAAAGGATTCTGCAAATCAATTTGGTAAATAAACTCTTGAAATCAATTTGGTATAAAGTTTGGTTAAACAAAAGGACATCAAGGCTGCATTCTGCTGACATTTACAAATAAACCTGAGTTAGAATCCTTTACAGTGCTTCCAGCTAAGTTTCCTAGGTAAAAATACAAGTTCAGAGCAGATCAGCTATCTGTGCAGTACAGGAGAGAAAGAGGAAATGGTATTAATGTGATCCAACATTGACATGTCAGTACCTTCCAGTGCCATTTGAAGCATTTACTTCATATATAATTGACAATCTACTGTCTTTTTACATTTCCTATTAAATCCTTGTATGTGATAGTACATATACTTCAGTAGTGATTATGCAGATTTGTCCTAAATGCCTGACTTGTTTATGTGAACTGGAAATATTTGCTTTCTTTAGTTCTTGCAAATTTAACTTGCTAAATTGTATTTCCAGCTAAAGAACTTTATAAAGAGTTATGAGGAGGGAGCTGCTGCCTCTTTCTCTCGTGCTGTGGAAACAGTGGAAGCCAATGTGCGGTGGCAAAGACTTTATAAGGAAGAACTATTCCAGTGGTTAAGAAAATCCTTGACACACTAATCTGTCTTTCCAGCTGAACTTTTAGCCAGAAGCACTACAAAAGGAAAAGAAGTTTAAGAAATGATCAGCATTAAAATCATGAAGACAAGATAAAATTGCAGGGAGTTTTCTTTTTCCTTTTTCTTAATTATGGGGGGTTTCGTTTGATTGTTTTTTTTTTTTTTTTTTTTTTTTACACTGGGCTGTTGTGAAATTGTCAATAAGCTTTTCAGAAGAGAAGGTCATGAATGCTTGTGAAATCTGATCCTCAGTGTACACAACCAAACATGATATTAAGTGGTGCATGTAAATGTTGAAGAAAAACTAGCAAACAAAAAACCCTTCAAAGACTATTTTGTGCATGCTTTTACTGTCTCTGCCTGTATTCTAGCATGCTTATGTATAACAGCCACATTTTATATGTGAATTCCAGTTACATCAAAGATGGGCATTATACAAAGCACAAAGACTTCTCTATGACAATCAGCGTTGCAATGAACAAAAAGAAGGGAAGGAAGAAGAAATGCAGAAGGATTCCAAATTAGGGCAGTATGAGATATAAATTCAGCTTTCTCACTAGCTGCCAATTAGTCCACCATTTAGACTGCCTTTTGATTGTCACAAAGGTGCCAGCTCATTTTTTGAGTTGCCAGTTGTTGTAGCTGCAGTTTCCATATTCCCATATTTAAATTATCATCTTACATGGGAAGAGAGAGAGAAAATGAGAGAGAAGGACTTCATTCATTCATTCATGCACTATAATTATAAATTTATTCACTGCTGATCAGTGAAACTGTGTAACTTTAGCTGTGAACATAGTGTCTATGAAGAGAACTTTGCATTGATTTTATAAAATCTGTGAATCACTTGTTCTGAGCAAATTTACAAGGCAGTGATATTCATGATGGGTCACCTAACCTGTGCAGTAATAACTTATGCAGCTGATAATGCACAAATATTATAAGTAGACATAGGATTTAAATGGAAATTAGGAAAAGAGGAGAATATCTTCCGTTCAAAGACACAAAAATTAACCAACCACTGTCTCGCATGCAGTAGACCAGCATCAGTAGTGACCTACTATGACAGACAAATCATATTCTGCATGTGGGCAGTGTCTGTGCAAATATGGACTGTGCCATTGATGCCAACTTAGAAAACTGAAATATGGAGAAAGAAATCTGTGCGTGTGTATGTATTTGTATAGGATAATACCACAAACACGGTTTTTCTCTTTCCTTGTATTTCACATAGAAGTGTTCTAAATGAGTGATACTTTTCTTGTTTGTTTCTTTTTTCTGAGTTTTTAATTTGAGTGGTCAGTGATGCAGTGGAAATGTTAGTTGCACAGTGCCCATCTGCACCATTGGTGCTATTTGATGAGGACAAAACTGATTCATCTTGGGGTCAAATGCTCTCCTCTCCACGATGGAGGAAGACAAACAAAAAAAAATAATAAAACTACTGAGTCTACAGGAGGCAGGTTGCAGTAATTTCAGAGGGTGGTTATAGATGTATAAAAGTGTTTCTTTATCCCAGCCCTGTCCATCTCAACCATCTGATCACATCATTGCCTGTACACTGTACACCGAAAACATGTGGTCAGGCAAATTAGAGGATGCACATTTTATTGTGCTGTTTCCTTCACAGGGCATGGAAATTACCAAAATGTTTTATACTATCAGTTTCTTAACTCTAGTGAGTTGCTTGTGAATTGAAATATTAGTGCAAAAAAGAACCAAAACCCAGCATCTTCAGTTATTATCAGAGTTGTGTGGAGACAGTATTGATTTCTGGGCTTGCATTCCCATGGCACTCTCTCCCTCAAGAACTGGTAAATATCTCATAACTAAGCTGTCCTACCACTATCATGGGCCATTTTGAGCCTCTTATTTTGTGTTATTACCAAGGTACTGTTTGCAGACTAAGTGCATGAAATGCTTGAGTGGTCATCTGTTCCAGGGTACGTTAGCTTGACCACATATAACCAAAAGAAGGGGTAATCCTGTTCTCTTGTACTGTTAACTCTTTGCCTTATAGTAATCCCTAAACCTCTGTGCTGTGTTGCAGTACTAGTGAACCTAGTGCCCAGAGACATTATTGTATCCATGTTGAATGAAATCCTCCTCCTCCTATGTATTTTACCTACCTCACAGGCATGTTGTGAGGCTTGACTAATGTTAGCAAAGCACTTGAATATCCTCTAAAGAAAGGCATTTAAAAGTGCAGAATATTATTTTATGTGGTTGACTAAACTCAGCCTCAATGCCACTATGTAAGTGTCACACTTTTAATTTCTACTGAATGAAATTGTATGTGGATTTGTTATTATAAAAAAGCAAGCCAAATACTCTTTATATTTGTAATGAAGCCCAAAGTTATAATCTCCAAAGAGTGCACAGAAAGCCAAGCACTCAAACGTGAGTTACTTTGGGGATTTCAGAGAAAAGAAAGGTGAATAATGGTTTTCCCATTTCAAATTCTGTTCAAGACTGTCTTTGATGACTTTTGTTTTTCATTACCACAGACTAAGCCACATACCTCCAGACTGCACATAGAAGTTTTGGGCCTTTCCACTGATAAAGGGCAAATTAACAATGTGTTTCAAAGTTGAAAATTTAATTCAGCCTGTGTATTCTGCACAGTGCACAGAAACTTCCATTGTTGTTCATTAGAATTTAAGTTCTTGCACATTTATCTGGTTTTGGATGCAAATCAATATTGTAGTGACCTTGAGCAACTGGTCTATCACAAATTTTAAGCCCTACATGTATTTGTTATACATACCTATTGATGTATTGCTTATAATTGTTGTATTATAATGATGTTTGTATTACAGTTCTAATTAAGGTTGACTTAGTCTTTCCATTGTAATTTTCTATTCTTTTTATTTTTATATTTTTTATTTAAGCTGTTTCACACTGAATCAGGATGAAATTTAAATGAACTAAATCCAACAAAATTATAGTTTTTTTTTTTAAATAGTTTTTTTTTACAATATTCAATCCCCCTGTATTTAATCATATGTCTTAAGAATTATTTTGTAGGAAGTTTCACACAGCTATGTGTTAAAAGGACAGTTGATACCTCATGGGAAACTCTAATAGTCTTCTTAAAATATATATATACATATATATATTTATCTGATTGATATTTTTTTCTCCTTTACCAGTCCTTTTCTTCCTTTGTCCTCATTTACAGATGGACACATTTTTATAATTTGGATTAGGATTAATAAACCAAATACCCCAAACTTCTTAGCATTTTCAAGTACAGAATGTAAATCTGTTCCTTTTAGTGAGAGGAGATGCTGCAAAATGTGAAACCAGTGTGGATATGGCCCTTATTCAAGCTTAGAAGTCATTTTATAGAGATTTGATGAGGCCTTTGTGTGACTTGAGATTCCTTGCACTTATTAATTCCTACAGCTTACTAAATCGTATAGGAAGGCATAGGGACACAATTTTATGCTGTCATAATAATATGGCAACATATTGTACTTCTTTAACACTGTCCACTACAAAAATTCTCAACTTATTACTTTGTAGCTGGTAGAAATACTATTCTTATATCCTCTGCTGACAGCTATTAAAACAATAGTTGCTGCTAATTGTGACTAGAGCAGAACAATGAGGAAGCTTGCTTCTGAAATGAAATGTCACTTCTGCCATTACTGAAAGTACTTTGAACATTAAGTTTGACTGATTTAGATGGAAAAACTTCATATGTCATTAAGTTCTTTCAAATTTGTGACCTTTGATGATCTTTTCAGTGAATATAGCAAGAATTCTGATACTACGATGGGAACTGAAGGTGAATTTTACGTAGCTTTTTGGCTGTTGTGGATATTTCATTGGGCTTTAGAGTGTCAAAGGAGATATCACCATTGATGCAGAGAGGACTTTTCACAGCAAGGATCTTAAACCATACAATTAAACCTAAATCTAAATTGCAAAAAAATAAAAGAAGAAAATGTCATGTGTATGTACGTATATATGTGTGAAAGGTCCTCTGTAAAGATAATTTTCCCATAAAATGTTAGTCAGTCTAATTCTTTGGATAGAATAGGATGGATATCTGATGATGAGGGTGGCTTTGTTTAAGTACCAGTGTAATAAGATCTTTGTTTTCCACATGACCATAACCAATACTGCATGCAGTGAAAATAGACTTTGAGTCAAATGTGAAACTTTCTCTTTGAGGAAAAGCAATGTGACTTTGGAAACTGTCTATGTAATATAATATATTTACCACCACTTCTGATACAAGTACTTAGCATATCAGACCACCTGTCCTAAAGCAGAGCTTATAGCCACAGTGTCAGTATGAGTATGAAGGAGTAAAAGCACTGTCCTGTTGCTAAGCAGCCTGAATGCAGGCTGTTCTCCCAGCTTTAGGTGGAACAGCCTGTAAACTGCAGGCTGTACCATCCACTGCCCATGAGCCTGCCTGCATCAGGAGGGCAGCTGGAGTGCAAAGAATCTCCATCCAAGTTTCTGTCAGCTAGATGGCAGGGACAGAAGGTCTCTGCTGGCTATGGGTTGTGGATGGTCTTTGGAGATTAGCATCATTGCCTCGTGTGACCTTGGAAACAAGTCCAGCTAGTGAGTCTGCATTGAATGGAAAAATCCAAATCCCTGCACTGCAGCCACTGCAACTGGAAACTGGTGACCAAAATCTTTGTAAAGATCTCAAATATTGTAGTGTCTGTTGTTGAGAAATCATTTCAAACAGTCAAAAATACATTAAATTTTCAAATATGCGTAAGAATGCAGACAATCTTTATGATATTTTTTGTTAATATTGAGAATGTGCCATGAGTTCAGCCCATTTTCTAACATAGGATTTGGAAAGATGCCACTACAAATTCTTTGTGCTTTAGTAGTACTTAGTGTACTAATACCACCAAAAAATTCAGGTGTCTGTACAAACATGTGTGGCACTGGTGTCTGTGCAGTTCCCTTTTAACATCTAAAACTTTAAAAAATGAGCCATTTTGTTTTTCATGCAACTGTGGGAGCTTCTGCCTATCTTCTGAAATCCAGAAAAACTTGACTTGTGTGAGCAACCCCTGCTGACATAAGGAATTTATTTTTCAAAGAGAAGGAAGGAGAGGAAGGCAGTGCTGTGCATGAGGATTTTTTACTGAAGTAAGGCCATATGCCCTGGTTGGAGCAGAATTTTAATGTCAAGTGTATTTTGAAGAATCTGGTGGAACTGAAGTGCATCTTGTGTCTTCATGCTGGCAGTGGAGGGCAGCTTCATCTCAGAATGCCCTACGTTGTAACCCAGTTGAGGTCAGCTTGTATAAAACACTTTCTATGTGGAATGGTTTCAGGGTGGCTTTGTGTTTAAGGAGAACCACCCACATGCACAAGTGCTGTGGATTCGGAGCTGGTGTCCTTTCTCTGAAAACAGCGTTTATACTTTGCTGATTTGTACTGAGTGATTAAGTGTGGAGTGGTAAAGTACTGTTGCTGAATACTTTGCTTATTTTATGTACACTGTTTACTATGGAGTGATGTTGGTGAAGAGCATGTGGATGGGCAGCACTGTAAGAGTATGGGGTGCAGCAGGGGCTGTGAGCCAGAAGGCCCCACCGTTTCCTGCTCAGCACCATGTGGGTTTGCCCGATAAGGATGTCCCTGGTGCAAAGGAGGCCAAGAACTGAGATGCAGTCTCTGTTCTGTGCAATCCATTTTGATACAGCTAATTTGTTCATCTCTGTAATTTCAAAATGAAATTCACTGAACTGATGGCACACGTGTGGCCATGGCTCTTCAGACAGCGCAGCATGAGACAGATCCCTTGAAGTGACCGATGTGAACTGCAGCTGAGGATCTAACCCATTGCTGTCAGAGCAGCCCTGAGGTGCCTGCTAGGCTGGTGTACAGACTGGTTCACATGTTTGTGTGTACGCTTCAGTAGCACGTATTTGATGACAGATTTTTTTGTTTTGTTTTTCTTTTGCTTTTTTTTTTTTTTTTCTTTGTTAGAGTAATACTTTGTGATTGATTCCAGTGTGATAAAGCTTTATAATAATATGTTTGGAGAACTGCAGAATACTGTATTGTGAAGAGTGTGGCAATGACCCTCTCTTTCCTGCAAACAGTAGATTTGAGCAACGATGAAGTTCCCTGGACATTATGTGGAGAAATATTCCGAGCAGTTCCTAACAGAAACATCATTGTAATTACTGTATAACTACCCTGTACAAAGACAGCTTTATTATATGTGTAAATGTAATTTTGCTATGTTGTTTTTATGTTCAAGGGACAATAGACTTTGGTGTGGATGAGACATACAGCCTTATAAAAACAGATTGCAGTTCCTGTCTGATGTTTTACTGAAAGGTGTTTGTTTGCTCTATTTTTGCAGAAGATAAACACATACATAAACTGTTTCCCTGAAAAGTAATGATCTATGCCACTACATATGCGTCAATGACATAATGGACTATAATATTGAAAATAAAGGCTTGGTTATAAATTGCATTTTTTTTCCCAAGAGACTCCACACGTAAGATCTTTTGACACCTTAAGAAGAAAGAAAAAGTCCGGCAGCTATTAATGCTGGTTATAATGGATGAATCTCTCTATTAATTCTGTCTCACCCTTAGATTAATTCTGAATACTGTAATTAGAAGAACATATTTTTCCGTCACTTCTCAAATCTGTACTCTTATGGAGTTCAGTTCTTTGTCAAGTAAGAGGTGGAGCTTGTTCAGCTGAGATACAATTCACTGGTGGTTTCACACAAATAAGTGTTTGCAAGATCAGAATGCCATTTACAGGAAACACAGATCACTGCATTATCTCAGTTTTGTCTCTACGTACCAGCTATACATGCATATATAGCTTCTAATTCTGGATCATTTGCTTTGACAAAGCTATCATTGCTTATTCATAGTTAGACCTCTCACTCAAAAGTTTCAGCTCAGGAAAGCAATTGACCACAGCTCAGCCGTGTATGTAGGCAGATAGCCAGTACCCCTAATTTCTGTGGAGTTAATCATGTGGTTCAAATTATGTAAAGTTGGCAAGTGATGTAGTCATTGGTTTCAAGCTCAGAATATAGTGATGTGCTCAATTTAGAGTCGTTAGTTTTTTTTTTATTGAGCCAACTCCTCTTCTTGTCTTTTCATTTTTGTAGGAAAACATATTTTGCATATAAAGAGAAGATATTAATTGATTCTCAGTTATCTAAAAATGCCAATTTTAATAGCGTTTTTCATTTAGTGTTTGAAACATCTTAGGATTTGGGAATATGAACAAAATTATTCTTATAATGTTAGTTATTGAATATACAACACTAACCAGCAAATTAAACCACTAACAAGATAAAATATATGAATTTATGTTACAATTTACCAGAGAAGTGTTCTTCTATGATATGCCTTCAAAAATGACTCCATAAGTATGAAACCAGAATGTGTTCAACATAAAATTTTATTCCACACCAAGAACTGACTAAATGGATTTTTTTTTTAAATGAGAAGCTTTATCTTCTGTATTTTTAGCAGAACAAATTTGAATTTTGTCTCTGATAATAAAATTTTCTATAGGAATGTGTAATTCATCACTGTCTTAATTTTCTGACGTGGAGACACAGCTAAGATAAATAATACCCAGCCTTTTGATTATGTTCCCATTTCAGTTGAGATAACAGTTTAATAATGCTGAATAGATACACTGAGGTTTTACAAAGAAAAACACGCAAGAAAATGTATTTTTTTGACAAGAGGAATTTTTCAAAGCATTAAAATGCTGAGATTAGTAAAAAGCAGAGATCCTGAGAAAATACAAAATTCAGGCTTGGAAATATTTTTAAGCTGAGACCGGAATAGAGAGCAGTGCCTGTCTTTTGTGGTTTTCTAATTATGTAAATTTTGAATAAGCAAAAATATCTTTTCATTGCTAAAAGTGATTTCAACTGGAATGCAAATCAAATGATTTTTTAATAGAGTGCTTGAATTCAGTCGATTATTTTGCTTTTTTGAAGAACAGTTTTCAGTAACAATGTGAGATGTGAAATATGTGCAATTATTTACCCATTGGATAAAATCATGTTCTCACTGAAGTCAATTGGAGCTTTGACATTGACATCACTGGCAGTAAAAGCCAACACTGTATTTTTCAGAATACACTTTTCAAGAACAGAATGTCTTCTTTCTTTTACAATAAAGATGTTTTCTTCTGTATTTGCACACCTTAGTGTGCTGAAAAAAAAAATAAATAGGAATCTGTATGGTCCTGATTTCGCAAAGCACAACAGGTGCTTTGAGTGCGGGTAAGCAGAGCTGGGTCCTACCTGAGCACATAGCATCCTACCCATGGAACACTTCACAGGGTTCCGGTGGGACTAGAATTGTGACCTTCCTATGTGCACCTGTCTATGAACTATGGAAATGTATCCTTCATGTCTTTCTCCTAACTTCAGTTCTGACACAGAAATACAGGACATCCGAAGAGGTGGTTTGGGAGCTGGTACAGAGGCTTGACATTAAGATGGGATCCTGGTATGTAGAATGAACAGTGGAAGGCTAGGGTGTACTGCCTCCCAAAGGGGGGCCTCGTCCTTCCCTTTTCTACTACATAAACTTCTCTGTGGGAGTTAAAGCAGGTGAGACAAGCTGCACAGCCACCCTGGAAGCATCCTTAGCAAAGGAGGCAGGGTGTGAAAAGTGAGAAATGGCACTTCCCTCTGAAATCCCACTGGCAGAACATCTCCTAATCATGCTTCAAAAAGAACATGCTTTTTTTCTTCCCCAGTGCAGCCACAGCAATCAGTAGCACTTCAGTCAGTGGCTGAGCTGCTTTCAAGTTGAACATTTTCATACAAGACCAAATGAAGAGCTGTTTATTTGCTCTCAGCTCAGTATCTTCAGTCAGAGCAGAACTTTAAAGACATTCATTTGCTTTGAAAGCTCAGCAGCTGAGCTGAAGGGAGAGAAGTTAGAGACTTTGGTTTGTAAATTGACTTGAGTATTTGCTTATTCAGATCTATCTTAATAACGGAAAATCAGTTTTTCCTGAATAATTCCCTGCTTCCTCCTATACTTAGCAAAAAATATCTAGCTTCTTTTAATCTGCACTTTCTGGATAGAAGCCATCGTGCAGGGCCTGACTGCTATTAGAGGTACTTTGACTCCTACATGCTGGAACAGAGCAGGATCAAGGCCTCATGAAATGAAAGAAACCATTCTGTGAGCTGGTGGTAATCCTGGCTCTTCTGAGAATGAAACGCATAAACCACATTTTAGAGGAATGGTATTGAGAACAACCTATTTTGGTGGACAAGGCTGCATTGTGGATAGGATGGGAAGCTGAGAACAAAGGCAGTTGTCAAAACAGTGCAAGGAAGGTAAGGCTGATTTGATGTGAAATAATGAGGATGTGCTTGGGAAATTAAAGCCTCATTATGTTGAAGCTTAGTCTTTGAGTTTGCAGCCATATACACAGCTGCGTATACTGTGCGATCTAATTAAAACAAACAAATTGCTGAATAGTTAGAAAGAGACACACTACTGAAATGCCTGCAAGTGATTGTAGTCGTTGTTTTCATCTTCTGCTGATGTCAAATTACAGAAACTCCTCTGTACTGAACCTAGCTTGTTATGTACTGTATGTCTATGCCAATTGGACATACAGTAGAACAGGGGCTAATTCGGCAAGGCCGAATGAGAACTGCATCAACAGGGCCATAGGGAGAGTTAAGTCTCAGGTGTGTTTCTTTTGTATTACTTCCTCATTCTGACACAGACCTGCCGCTCTCCTTCTCAGGCCACAGCAACTTTAGGAACAGCTGGGAGAGTCTGGGTGTATTTTGTATGTTTTTGTCTTTGTATCAGCTTGTCTCTAAGCAGTAATTAGAAGGCTGCAAGAAAGAAACCAGTGCAGGGGGTTCTAAGTGGCCCTGGTCTTGCATGGTGCTGTCCCTGTCCCACCAAAGTGCCTCAGTATCTGTTGAACTACAGGCGCAGCAGCAGCAGCATTACATCTCAAACCCCTGTATGGCACTTTCTGCACTTTCCTTTCTCAGTGATGCTAATTACTCACTCTACTGCCACACCATTACTTTTAGCAAAGTAATGCTTCTGGAACTTAGTCAGGAATCGCGTTTGTTATACTTACCATCATTTTTGACCTGCTCATTGCAGAAGGTTAAGAAAGAGGAGAAAGAGGGGGAGGATAATGAGATGCTATTACATGACATGTCTATTACACTAATTCATTTCATGTGGCACAGAACTGTTGCCAGTGATAAATGCATGTTCCTGGTGCAATTATGAGATGTACCTTGAACTTTTCAACGATAAAACTGTCAGAAGGTTGCAGTGAGCTCAAGCACAAATGTGAGACAGTCCCTTAAAAAGATGAAACAGCTCACAAATATGATTTCAATAAATGGTATCATTTTCAGAAATGCATTTTTAGATCCATTAACTATTTATAGTTAATATCCCAAATGGCATTTTTATGTATTGTTTCTGCTCTACAATCATGGATGTAACCCATTTGTTTCCATCCCACTCAGTTGCTTAGCAGATTGAATTTGAAACACATTTCTGTAGTTAGCATAATTGTGTCATAATAGAAGGCTTAACACAAAAATCAGCATGTGTTTCCATATGTATAAGTTTAAATCAGAGCAGTTCTGTCCCTTTCAAAGTGCCTAAGTTTTTGGATATTTGATGTCACAGTAGGTTAACCCAAGCACATAAGAACCTCAAGGCAGGTAATTCCAAAGGAGGTTGCGTCAACTTGAAAAGCAGAGGCACATGGGAGAATGGGAAAAGGGGAGTGGGGTGTCTTTCTTGACTGTTTTCTGAAAGTCTGTGCAGCTGTAAAGGACAGGCAGAGGAAAATTCTAACCAATGAAGCTGGAACAAATGAACAAGACACAAGTGAGACTCTGGCTCTGCAAAAAGCTAATAAAAAGAGGATTTAGGATAAATTTTGACTATAAGAAAGGAAAAAAAAAAAAATAGAGAAGGTTATTCTGCATCAATATGTTCCATTTAATGCTAATCAGTTGCGATTATCTCCAGCGGAACCAGTGTGACAGGAGAGAGCTCAAGTTTTTATTCTTCACTGGCCAATGATCAGTGAAACATGCATTTTAAGATATTCTTCCTGTACTTATCAGTAACACAAGACAAGCTATGTCTAAATTAAGATCAATAGCTGATGATGGTTGTCACTAAATTTCACAGTGTGGAGAAGCAGTAAAATTTGAAGACTTCAGTAGTGCCTTACTGTGACTGGTCTAGGCTGGGAGCTGGATGAGGATTTCATTGGGTGTGCCATGCAGTACAGATTTTTGCCTCTAGTTTTAAAACAATGTAAGCCACAGGTTGTACCATGTATGGAGAGTTCTTGTATCATACTAAAATATACAAAGTGCTTAAGGGAGCTCCTGCTTGAGCTAAGATTAGTTCATAGAATTCAGTATCAGATAAATGGTTGACTCAGGAATTTTTTTGTTCTGTTTAAATCTCCTTATCACTGAGGGCATTTTTCAATAACACAGTTCAGCCTGGGAAGAACAGTCAGCTGAATAAAAAAACAAAACGGGATCATGGTTCATAAAAACTGTCTCTCTCTTAACATAATTCATTCCTCTGTGACCTTGCCCAATATCAAAATTTCAAAGGCGTATATGAGGTAGGCGTTTTAATATTTTTGTGTGCAAGTATATGGCACAATTAAAAATGGGCAAATTTTTAATTGATATATCTGCACAGAACTGCTATAGAGGCCAGGTACTCCAAATTATGCATATAATAAACGAGGAAATGAAGGTCATAGTTTCAAACTTGTGTGTGCAATTGCAGTTATGACTTTAAAAGCATTTCATTTGTGTTCAGCAATTGTACTTTGTAAGAGGATATAAAATGGTGCTACACATTTTGAGTGCCTAAGTGATTTGTTTAAGAGTCTGCTATTTCGTTCCTACATACATTATACCAGCAGCTTCTGCTGACCAGATATAAGCCTGATGGCATAAATGTACAAAATACTAACTGTGTTACATTTGAAAACTAAAGTAAAAAATAACATCTGCTAAAACTAAGAAATTGAGAACTGATTCTATAAAATGCAGCAGAGTAAGTGTAGGCATGCGAATAGACTTCAGTAAGTGAAGTGGACTCACCTTCAGCTGGTCAAGGTAGTTTGTCTTCTTAATGAATAAGTACACCCACTCTCTCCGTGTTTGCTACCAACTTCTAATTTGTACTGAAGTCAGTGAGAAAAGAATTGTATCCACTGGCCTGAAGGCAGAGCAGGACTGGGACTTCCATGTGTCCTGGTAGTAATGATTCAATTAATGTTCTATCCAGTCCTATTTTACCACAGCTACAGAGATTTGAACAGTTGAGACAAACCAGTGGAATGCACTACTTCCAGAGAGTCTGTTTCCTACAGTGTGTGTCAGATTTGCTAAGTTTAGATGTCTGCTGGATAGATGGCTAAATCTGAGCTTGTTACCAAGGTTCTCTTACTCAATATGGAGCAAAAACAATGTATCACATCATAAAATATGCAACTAATGCAGTAAGGTGACCAGAAAAGATTAATATCATGAATTAATTTCAGTAGTAGGTTAATTTAAGTAGGAAATTTTAAGACATGACCCAAAGTGATTTATACACTTCATGGAAAATGTTATTTCATTTACTGTAGAAGAAATTAGTAGTTGAAGATGAACTCAGGGAGAAGATCAGAACATGCATTAAAAAAGTAATCATCAAACCAATGGAGTCTCAGTAGTGCTTTTCTTTTTCTCTGCAAACTTCTTTTGTCAAAATGCATGTGATCCAAAATAAGTATACTAATGGATATACACTGTTCTGAACTATGACACTTTACAGATAGCAGATAATAGTCCACCACTGCTGCAAATTTGATGACTGATTTCAAGACAAATTTTTTCCACACGATATGTAGAATAGTAACTTTCAATACCTAAATTGATATTTAGGGTTTGACTGTTTCTTGATGACATTACTCAGGAAAAGATACAGAGTAGTACTTTTGACTAAAACGAATGAAGTTCTTGAAATATTCAAAGAGCAGAGAGCAGATGCATTCTCTGTGTAAGGTTCTGGTTTGTTTGATTCGTAGAATCATAGAATCATAGGATGGCTTGGGTTGGAAGGGACTCTAATGGTCAAAACCAAAACTCCCCTGCCATGGACAGTATTGCCAACCATTAAATCAGGCACTAGATCAGGATTGCTCAAGGCCCCCTCCAATCTGGCCATCAATGTCTCCAGGGATGGAGCACCCACAGCTTCTCTGGACAGCCTGTGCCAGTGCCTCATCACTCTCTGTGTGAAAAAATTTCCCTTAATATCTAACCCTAGTTACTCCTCTTTTAGTTTTAAACCATTCCCACTTGTCCTATCACTATCAAACGATGTGAAAAGTCAGTCTCCCTCCTAATTATAAACTCCTGCTAAGTACTTGAAGGCCACAAGGCTCTCTCTTCTCCAGGCTAAACAAGCTCTGCTCCCTTAATTTTTCTTCATAAGAGAATGCTCCAGCATTCTCTGATCATCTTTTTGACCCTCTTCTGGACCCACTCCAACAGCTCTGCATCCTACCTGTATTGGAGGCCCTAGACCTGGATGCAGTACTCCAGATGTAGCCTCACAAGAGCAGAATAGAGAGGGACAGTAATGCCCCTTTCCTTGCTGGCCATCCTTCTTTTGATGCAGACCATGACACTGCTGGCCTTCTGGGCCACACTGTTGACTTATGTCCAGCTTTTTGTCCACCAGAATCCCCAAGTTCTTCTCCGAAGATCTGCTCTCAGTGAGTTCTTCTCCCAGTCTGTACCTGTACCTGGCATTACTCTGACACAAGTGCAACAACTTGCACTTGACCTTGTTGAATCTCATTAGGTTCACATGGGCACACTCTTCAAGCCTGTCCATATTCCTTGGGATACTGTTCATTCCATCAGCTGCGTCACTCCACTTCGTGTCATCTTCAAACTTACTGAGGGTACCTTCAATTCCAGTGTCTAGGTCATCAATAAAATGTGAAAGAACGCTGTTTCAATGATGGATCCTTGGGGAAACCACTACCTACCAGCCTCCTCTAGGACAAAGCTCCACTGACTGTCTGCGACTTTCCAACCAACTCGTTTTCCAATGAATAGTTCATAATTCAAACCCGTAACTCTCCAGTTTAGAAATAAGGATGTGGTGGGGAACCATGTCAAAGGCCTTGCAGAAGTCCAGGTATATGACATCAGTTGCCTTCCCTTTGTCCACAGATGTCATCATTTCATCACAGAAGGCCACCAGGTTGGTCAGGCACGACCTGCTCCTGGTGGAGTACTGCGTGCTGTCTTGGATCATCTCTGCCTTATTCACGAGTAATACCATTTCTTCCTGTCTTTGATGTCATGGTAGGGGAAATCTTCTTGTCTGATATATAATAGACTTTATATGCTCCAGATCTTTTTGATTTGCAATGTCTTACATTATTATGAACAAAAACTTATTGGTATTATGTAATAATACAGGGAAGATCGCACAACTATCTTCTTCACAGCAAAGGCAACTGTCAATAAGTTATGAATGAGGTGGCTATAAAAAAATTAATTTGCAGAAAAATAAAATAATAACACAAACTATTATGGCTTTGAAAAAACACATTGGAAAGTAAGAAGGTTAGCATAGTACTGGGAAACTGGAACAGAAAATAGCACCAGGAAACTCAATGAAGGAAGATATTGAGATATAAGTATGAAAGTGAAAAAGTACAGTGTTGTGTCAACAATCTGGAAATTGTCTACAGAAACAAGACCAGACAGGAAGCAGTTTTAAGGCTTTACACCTTCCACATTCATTTCAAACCACTATCGGTTACGTATCATACAAACAGAAGAATGGAAATTGAATAATTTTAAACAATTATTATCTACTACTGGGCTTCAGAAAGTTGAAGGCATCCAGACAATGTGGTTATATACATGCAACCATAATAATGCTCTAAGAAATTTGACTTTGATCTTTAGGATGCTAAAGAAATGCTACGGAAAAAGGATTTCTAAAATTCTGGAGGATGATGAAAGAAGCAGCAACAAGTAATGTGAATTTACAAAGTATGGATCTTGCAAAACAAACATGATTGGTTGTTTTTTATACAAAATATCAATATTTTTTGATGAATTCAGAGTTGTGGCTATCATTTTTATTTATTTATTTGTTTGTTTGTTTGTTTGTTTATAAAGCATTCATCAGCAGCTTTCAAAATTAATTCAAATTGTCTAGGGAACAAAGCAGCACATGCATGGGCTGAAGCTGGCTGAAGACCTATTAACAAAAGATAATGAGAAGTGGCAATTTGTAAGACTTGGGTGAGATGCTACTGAATGCCTGGGTTTGCTTAAGTTTTTTAATATCTTCATTAATGATTTCTCAAAAAGGAAGAAAAAACAACCCATTAATGAAATTTACAGTGTGATGGACTTGTTAACAGTAAGGATGGGGAAAAAATTACAAGGGCCTAGAGAGCTGAATAATGAGCAGAAAAATAAAATAAGATTCACCTCTAAATGCAAGGTTGTTCTCCTGGGAAAAAATAATTTACAAATTCAATTAATCAGTAGAATGGAGAAACTTGAATAACATTAGTGTGAAATAGTCTAAGGACTTAGCAGAGTAAAGCAGGTACAAGTTTGCAATGAGTTACAGTAGCAAAATGAGCTAGCATCATTTTGGGATCACACTCTAATACACATTGTCATTGAGCAATGAGTTATAATCTATGTTTTTCCAATTCTGATTTCACTACAATTGGAATAATACATTCCGTTTTTCATTCTCCAACAGAATTTAAAATGGGAAAGAATTCAAGATGAGAAACAAAACAAGATTTAAGGAGATGGAACTTGATTGCTTTAATTAGGCATCTCGATTTGTTAACAAAATGAAATCCTGAGCAAAGTGATTAGGAAAATAAAATGTATCCAAGCAAATAAATGTACACGGTATATAAGTTAACAGAGAAAATCTTAAAAGAAAGACCCATGAAAGACAGTCTCACAGATTAATCAATAAGTAACATAAATTCATTAAAAAATAGGAAGTTTCTACGATTGTATCTTAAGATGAGTCCTAATGCCATTAAGAGTATATCTGCAATGTCATCTTTAGTTATTTCTATCATTTTAAGTTTAGTATGGGGATTCTTACATCAGCTCCAGTGATATATGGCTTTAGAGGCAACAGGAGGAGGAGGAAGATGCACCACAGTGTAGGCATCCCAAATTTCCTAGAATGGATATGGTGAATCCTCCAGTAAAGGCAATGGGATGAAGTTAAGAGAAGAAATATCAGAAGAAGACCCAGGTGAGCATCCAGGTCTGCAAGCATTCCTTCAACATTCTATAGAGTCTCCAGTCTGGGAAAAATATTACGAAGGAATCCAAATCAATACTGGGGCAGATTTACTGCCCTGCAATGTCTTTAAATTTCTCCAGCTGCTGTCAGTTTGTGTCTCTAAGAGAAGCTTGAAGAACACTGAACACCTTCATTCACAAGTTAAAAGGTGTGCAGATTGACATCTGCCACTGGAAATGAATTCTACAATCCTGCTGACAGCAGAACTGCAAGCACTTTGTGTTCCTGAGAAGACCTGCAATGAGTGTGGGGAAAGTGAGGGTTTGAGCTCACCTTCCCCCTGCCAATGCCTTGAATCATATATCACTCTATGAAAAATCTTAGCACAGTGATTGTCAGAAGGGATGGTTTTACAGTGAGTAGTTATTGTTAAGAAAATTTAAAATATATCATTCAATTTATTCCCACCTTTGTTTTTTGTGGGTATAATTGCAGCTGTACCTTGAAAAACTCTTACATGACTCTGATTTCTAATCCTTAGACTCTCCCAGAAACAAATTATAGCAGAGCTTAAATCTTAAAATCATCCCACTGGTAATTGAAAGTACTTTGGGTATCTTAAAAATGAGTTTTTGATGCATAGATAAATCTAGCGAAACATTACAATGTTGCCCTCTGAAAGTATGCAAGATATTCCTGTCTTGCTGCATATTACATAACATAGCCATTAAATGCAGATTATCTTTCAAAGGAGAGGCAGAGATTAATGAGTCAAACGAAAATGATGAATTAAATGAGCCCGATCAGACACACTTACAAAATTAACTAGTGAAGAGTTCTATAGAAACAAGAAATATTAGAGCTAGATTGCTCAAACACAATTTTAAGAAGAGTGTCAATGCCTATAAACATACATTATCACATTATAGTATTCTTACTGTATTCTATTTTCTTCTGTCAAATACATAATGCAAAGACATTGCAGACATCACCCTGAAAGCAGTAGCTTGGGCAAGAAAAAGGGTGAATGCCTTCTCCTAGAAAGAATACTGAGGCTCAGACTGCTGGATTCTGGCCCTGTGCTGGATCTTTCTCTGGTGGGGCTCCATGCAAATCCAGAAATGTCTTCCCCTACAGTCAGGCCAGATCAGAGCTATAAATCAAAGCCACTGATTTGCTTTGTGCCTGTAGGCAAATAATTTATCCATAGAAGAATGCAAAGTAATTTAGTTTTTGCAAAGTAATACTTTCCCCTCAAGGGATACTGGGAGGTCTAATTATTGAAAGGTGAAGAAAAGTTGAGAGAGCCTTTTGTGAAAGTTGTTATGTGAAGTTGCTTTGTTTTTGCAAGCCGTTGTGGGAAAGAAGATGGTGACTTGCTACTTGCTATTCTTAATGCTTGTTTCCTCCTCCTATCTGCTAGTGAATTTCCTTGTGTATAGACAAGGTTGTCACTTATACTTTTGTATCCAGCTATCACTAATATCATCTCTGGAACAAAAGATTAATACCTCCCCAAGTCACTTATTCTAACACAAATTTTTCTACAAAAGGAATGTAACAATCTCTATTAAATGGGAACACAGCTTATCTTGAGAACATTTCATGAGATCCCCAGTCTCCAGAGATGCCCTGGGTACATCTGTGAACACAGTACAACACTGTGATCCCTGCTGCCCAGCTCACCACCCAGCCTGAAGCAGCTGCCTTTCTACTTCCCCACTGCACCCAGCTTGACAGATTAAGGCTGCACTATTCCAGTGCAGCTAGATATCTAAAGCTTATTTCTCTGCTTCAGAAACAAACTTCTGTTCTCCTGTTCTCACTGATTAACACTGCAGCAATCTCAATTTATCGGTAGGTTCTTCTGTTTCAAAATTAAAGAAGAGCTTTTGTGTCTGAAATCTTAGGGATTATCTCCAACTCTATCAAAAGATTGAACAGGAGGTATATTTCTGCTCACCAGCCATCATACAAACAATTCTGGCTACAACAACAATACCTCTGCAAAAATTTACGAACTGTGTACTCAGCAGTGACTGCCAAGATGCCTTGCTGACAATAGTTGAATTACCATATCATCTGATAAATGACTGCATAGCTTAGTGAGATTCCTTTTGGCACTGAGATCAAGACACTGGCTCCACTAGACTGAATAGAATCTCTTTGCTTAACTTATGTAAATCTCTGACATCAGTCATACCCTCAGCACATGTTTCTGGAACTCCATCCATCACCGTCACAATGTCTTTATCAGTGAATGCTAAAACTACTGTTTCTAACTTGAAAGCTAAAAGAAGATGTGAAAATTGATGGATAGATGAATAGCTGCTACTCTGGAGATATCTTATTTTTGATCAAGTTTGGACTGACAGGTATGTGGTGAGTGAATTCAACAAGATCCTCACTGTGTTTGCAAATCTCCATTCTTATTTTTTACAATAATGCAGTATTTAGAATTAAAGGTCCAAAATATTGTTATGAAAGATCTGTAATCTATAGCACTTTAACAAGAATTCATACTGGGAGTAATATATTTTCTGAAAATGGATAATAGAAATCACAAAAGAAAATGAAAATAATTCAGATACTTGATCACTGGCAGAGGTGCTGGCCTTGGAGAATATAACTCTAGTTAAAAGGAACATACAAGAGCTGTATGTAGCTGTGCTGAATGTGGTGCTGTTTAATTAACTTGGAAAGCTGACCTTCTCAGATGCCTTCTAATGTAAGGAATTGTCTTGGCACTTTATGAAGAAGTTGGAGGGGATCCTGAGCAACATCTCCGGAAGAGTCAAAGTAGGGAATAAGCACCACTGCTGGGATTCTTGTTCACTGGCAGAGGGCAAGAGAAAACTTCAGGTTGCCTGGGAGGGAGTGCCTAGCAGCCTTGGAGCAGTAGAGGACAACTACTAGATGGCTGCTGTGGCAGTAGTGGAGACCATAGCTGAGCCCTCTGCTACTTCTGTCTTCCTTGCTTTCACCATCAGGCCATGCCAGCGTCTGCTGAGCCCCTGACTCTGTATGTCCTGAAGACAGCTGAGACAACTTCTTTCTTTGACGCAGAGCTCGTGGTGAGGGGGGCTATGTTCTGTTTACGTTTGTGTCCCAGTTTCTTAACATCAAGGCTTAACAGCCATAATTTGCCAAATATCTCAATGTAAAAGGTGGCTGATAAATATTTCCACAGTAGAAACACCTGTTAACCTTTTCTTCTGGTCCAACATATCTGATAGTATTTTTTTAACACATTCATCTGTTACCCAACGCTTGACACTGCTGATTTGCTGCAGGAGTTACTGGAAGACTACAACAGCCTGAAAGAGAGACGAGTGCAATTTCAGAAGGTTCCTACCAAATATTTTCACATGCTTTCCCTTCAGAAAGATGGAGACAAAGAAATCCAATAGCAGAGCACCTCTTGCTGGCTTCTGGTGCTCTGCTTCAGGCCAGAGTGTCTTGACAAAGCAGCAGTAATTTCAGTAGCTTGTGATCTCATGGGAAGAGCAGCACTGCTTGATCAGAGAAACACTTCAAAGCAATATCAAAATTATGATAATTCCTTCATGTAAGAAATCTTTCTGGCTTCCTATCAAAGTGTATGCCTACACTGCAACCACACAAGTGTTATTATAGATAGCTTTAAGCTAACTTTGTAGCTCTCATAATAGGACAAATAAGCCAATACTTTCCTGCTGCTTCTGATCCAAAAACTTTAGGCACAGCCCACAGGCAGGTCCCACTTGATGTTTACAGTCTTTTGCTCATATTTGTAGTCTAGTATAGTCCAATTTCATACTATGCTCATTTTTGAGTTCCTAATTGAATCTTTCTTGTTCTGGAGCCTCCAGAGAAGACTTACATTTAGAAATGACTCTCCTCATGCCATGCAAATGTCATCATTTCAATGAATGTCATTTCTGCTTCAGGGAAAATTCAAAGTTATTTTCTCCTTGGTGATAATCTTTAACAACATAAACTCTATTTGTGAAATGCAGAAAAGCTCTAGTTCACATTTTTCTTCTGGAAGACCAGAGCCAATACCAGGTAATGATGATGGGGTCAAGTCTGAACTCTCAAAAAGAGGGTAGATGCAGTCATGACAGATGACTTACTGCATCTTCAAATGGTGGCGATATTCTGGCTACTGTCATTAAAATGTTCTCAGTGATTAACATTACTAGACAGAAGTATATTCACCAAAATAATGTTAACTGCCTTCAAGAATAATATTTTAGAATATCTGATTGTGAATAATACACATAAAGATCATCTTTAAAAAAAGTCAAATTAAACATTAATATAGTCATTTTTCTTACAGTGTAGACAGGAACATTTAGAAAAGGAAGATTGTCATTTTCTATCAAAGAACTTTGGTCGAGACTAATGACTTTCCTCCAAACCTCTATTTTTCTTCAGGTCTCGATATTTTCAATAAAAAATAAAGTTTTAATTATATTCTTCTTCCCTGGAGATGGACTCCTATGAAAACAAATCTTGAGCCTTGCAGCACTTCAGGTTTATACTCTTAGTTCCTATTATTAGTATAATTAAACAAGTAGATTTTACAGAGCCTATGGACACATTTTTATTAACCACTGCAAGCTCTCCAAGTGTACATCTTGCAGAGTTCTTTCTACACTACATTGTCTTCTCTTTCTTTGACCACATAACACTGGGACTGTAACAGAACAGTTTTCAAGGGGATTGCAATTTGACAGACAAAGCAATCACCATTTTCAGAAAATATTGTTAGGCATTCTCCTAATTCTATTCCCATAAGGTTAACTGCAAATTTATATTTATTCTCTGGGGGCAGAATTTCACACAGCTACTACAATCTCAGTATATTTTTATGCATGAGATACAGAATTCTGAGGAGCTTGCCCAATTGATATTTATTAAATGATCAGTCCTAACAATTAAATGTATTCAAGTAAGGAGTATGCCTAAAATACAGCATTTTTGATTAGTAGAGATTTAATCAATTGAAGAAAACAGTGAGGCAAAATAATGAGTGATTGAAATACTGCACATGAACTATTTAAAGAGTCTAATTAAGCTAGAAGTAAATACACAGCCCTTGCCAAACTAACTCTTCTACAAAATAAAATGTTACCACGTTGAAACTCAGGAATTAAATTTCATAATCTTCATCACGTGATGCAGAAGAAAGCAAATGTAAAAGTTTACAGTCTGGAGTCCAAAGTGACACTAACAGTATCTACATATTGTCAAAATATTAATAAATTTTTCATCTTTATCAACAGTATGCACCATTGGACAGAGAAGAGTGCAAATAGAATTTTAAGTATTATGTATATTAAGAAGTAATAGAATTAGCATTTTAACGTGCCACATTTTGAGTAATTAAATGATTTACTTTGGCATACAGATGGCACAAAGCACTTGAACCAAAGGGAAGTGCAGGTTGAACTCTGACACCTTGTTTCATGAAAGGATTGCTGTCCCTGTTTTTCAATCTATGGTAAAGCAAAACTGCAGTACTGTCTCCTCAGGAATCACAAAGTTGTTCAAATTGTGTATATATACAAAGGAGAAGGATATGGTTCAGGATTACATCACTGTGTCATGTTCATGTGTGATACAGTGAGTCACCAGCCAAGACTACATCAGCAATTAGTGTGTGCATTAGGAATATCTCTGTAGAGAGAAACAAGACCCATCACCAAGGATGATGGTGAAAATTTTGGCAGGAATTTTAGCCTAGCTCAGGTCTCCTTCCATGGCCTAAAGTCCTGTTAGCTACTGGAGTGCATCTTCTGGATCAGTTTCCTACAGGAGGAATCCAGTTGAAGCTTGCCAGTGTGGATTCATGTTGTGAATTAGGGTGCTAAAATCTGGGGGGAAATGATGGGAGATTCTCTTCAATTCCTGATTTTTTAGTAATAATGTACAAGTATTGTTTCAAGGTTCTCATCATAAGCTGATTAAAAATATATTTCTTATATATATATTGTACATATTTTACTTAAAAAATGTAAAACTGTAAAGGCACTACTACCGTAAATAGCTACTATTTTAGAATACAGAGCCATTTTTTTCACTGTTGTTAGTTATACTATTGAAAAAAAAACTAAAATGAATTGAAGATTTTTTTCAATTTAAGAATATGCATAATAATCACAAAAAATCTCTGAAACAGATCACATGAAAACCATAAAACTGTTATTATTTTAGTGCTATCGGAAGAAGAAATTTAATATCAACATTTTGTTGTCTTAAATTCATAGAATCATAGAATTGTAGAATCATTGAATGGCCTGGGTTGAAAAGGACCACAATGATCATCTAGTTTCAACCTCCTGCTATGTGCAGAGTTGCCAGCCATTAGACCGGGCTGGCCTTGAATGTCTCCAGGGATGGGGCATCCACAACCTCCTTGAGCAACCATTCCAGTGTGCCACCCACTCTGAATGAAAAACGTCCTCCTAATATCTAACCTAAACCTTCCCTGCCTCAGTTTAAGACCATTTCCCCTTGTTCTATCACTATCCATCCTTGTAAACAGCTGTTCCCATACTGAGGTTCCTCAGGTGAATATAGTGTTTAATAATGTGCAAATAGGGACAATAATAAGTGTATATTTGAATAAGTCACCCACTCTTTTCAAATTTATTGAAGAAAAACATTCATCAAATTCTAATGTAGATATCTAAAATATTTCTGGTGATCATGAAACAAATTGCATGTAATGTCCATGAAGAAAGTCTAGACAATCAGGCAGAGATGGAACAGGTGCAATAAAGTACATGAGAAGAGATTAATATCGATCATAATACTTAAAACACACAGGATATTATTGAATCTCACCTTCATACATCATACATATATAAATTGTCTAATATTATGAAAAAATAAAACAGTGGT
This sequence comes from Phasianus colchicus, assembly GCF_987193195.1. Classification (NCBI taxonomy): domain Eukaryota; kingdom Metazoa; phylum Chordata; class Aves; order Galliformes; family Phasianidae; genus Phasianus; species Phasianus colchicus. Next base: position 37,628,282 of record NC_143436.1, read on the forward strand.
TTTTTATATCTGTACCACGGCTTGCATATAAAGATTATTTTGAAATCAGTGGCCTTGAATCAATATGAAAACAGTACAGAGATTAAGAATATCACCTTTATAATAAAGTACTGCAGTGCTACTTGGAGGTAATTTAATTACTCAAAACTCTTAAATACATACAAATTGAACAAATTTAAACCCTGAACCCACTTTTCACATTTTCTCTCTGTCAAGCACTTGAAATGAGACATACAAAATGTTAATGACTTTAATCACTGGTCATTTCAAATGTTAATGTGAGTAGTGTGTATCTTTTTTCCTATATATTTAGAAGTAACATTGGTGCTTGTTCTGAATGTTCAGGAAATACCTATACACAAAAAATTACCTGGATTTTATTTGTTTGCTGCACAGAAAATGTGTGTGCATTTACCATGGAAACCTTACTTTCTTCAATAACACTTGAAACATCTGTAAGCCGCTAATCTTAATGGAATAAATTTAGTCATTTATGCTGTGAATGCATTGAAAATTGTCTGTAAATATAGGATAGGACACTGAATCAGGGTGAGACAGTCAGCTGCTGTCCATTTTATATTGTCCACTAATGTACTGTCTCTGTCTTTCAAATAAACAAAGCCTCTAAATCTATGTGTACAAGTTCATGGAGCTGTACATCGCAGAAGTCATGGGATCTGGCCCTTCCTGGTTGGGTGGTCTCTTACTGCCTTGCAGTGGGTGCTGGAGGATGCTTTTCCTAGCTTTCAGATTTGACTTGGTCTCAGGAACTCTCTCTCTCTTCTATTTTATTTGATTTATTATTCCGATACCATAATCAGTAAAATAATTTTTCCTCCAGAGATCGTTGCTGCTGATTTTTTTTTTCTCTTTCCTTGAGCCCAACTCCCATTTCCCTACTCCTTTTCCCTTTTCCTTCCCATTTTGTGGGGCCAGGGGGGCCCAGGGGCTTACTGGCCCTCTGTCATGGGCATAGATTGATCTAGTTAACTCCATGACAGGCTGTTAGATAGAATCCTTGGGGAAAAAGGGAAAGATCACTCCCATTTACAAGAAAGAGAGGGAGGAGGACCCAGGAAACCACAGGCCAGTGAGCTTCATCTGTGAAGATCATGGAACAGATCCTCCTGGAAGACATGTTATGGCACTTGAGGGATGAGAGGGTGATCTGAGACAGCCAGCATGGCTTTACCAAGGGAAGGTCATGCCTGACCAGTCTAGTGGCCTTCTATGATATAGTGTCAGCACTGGTGGATTAAGGGAAGGCAACTGATGTCATCTATCAGGACTTCTGCAAACTCTTTGACGTGGTCCCCACTGATCCTTATCTCTAAATTGGATAGATATGGGTTTGAAGAATGGACTATTCTGTGAATAAGGAATTGGTTGGAAGGCTGCAGCCAGAAGACTGTAGTAAATGGCTCTATGTCCAAGTGGAGGCTGGTAATGAGAGGTGTCCCCCAGGAATCCGCCTTGGGTCTGATACTCTTTAACATCTTTATCAGTGGCATAGATGATGGGATTGAGTGCACTCTCAGAAAGTTTGCTGATGACACCAAGCTGAGTGGTGCGGTTGATACAGCAGAAGTAACAGACGCCATTCAGAAGGACCCTGATAAACTTGAAAGATGGGCCCTGGAGAAATTAATGAAGTTCAGCAAAGCAAAATGCAAGGTTTGGCACTTGAGTTGAGGTAATCCCAGACATACACATACTGGGAGAACTCCTTGAGAGTAGCCCTGCAAGAAGGACTTAGGGGTCCTGGTTGATGAAAAACTTAACACGAGCCAGCAATGTGCACTTGCAGTCCAGAAGGCCAGTGGTATCCTCGGTTCCATTAGAAGAGGAGTGGCCAGTAGGGTGAGGGAGGTGATTGTCCTCCTCTATTCTGCCCTTGTGAGACCCCAGCTGCAGTACTGCATTCAAGTCTGGGGCCCCCAACACAGGAAAGATATGGAGCTTTTGAAGAAGGACCACAAAGATTGTCCAAGGGCTGGATAGCCTCTCCTATGAAAATAGTCTGAAGGAACTGGACTTGTTCAGCTTGGAAAAGAGAAAACTGCATGGAGACCTCAGTGCAGCTTTCCAGTGTTTAAAAGGAGTTTATAAACATGAGGGAAATCAAGTTTTAACACTGGTAGATAGTGATAGGACAAGGGGTAATGAATGGTTTTAAACTAAAGGAAGGGAGATTTAGATGAGATATCAGGGGGAAGTTTTTTACTGAGAGTGGTGAGGTGCTGAAACACCTGGTTGCCTGGAGAGGTTGTGGCTGTCTTGTCCCGAGAGGTTTTCAAGGACAGGCTGAATGGGATCTTGGGCAATCTTAACTTGATCTAGTGGCTGATAACCCTGCCTTTGGCAGGGGATTTAGAAATTGATAATCCTTAAGGTCTCTTTCAAATCAAGACATTCTATGATTCTATGATTTACTTTTTTCTCCTAGCATTTCTCTGTTTCCCCTGGTCAGATGGTTGTTTTGCTGTGGTCAGGGACTTCAGAGCATTTTGGTGCTCACAGCTCACCCCAGGGTGGAATCCAGATTTGCACGTGGCTGATCTTGTACCATGCACAAGGTTGTCATAACGTGAGAAACTATTGGTGAACAGCTCTTGGAAAGCTGTCTCCTTCTTATCTCCATAATCACTTCTGATCATGTGGTGGAAGTGAAATAGCAAACCTATGGAGTACTGTGTAGTGTTTTGCACATTTTCATATATTTATCTGTTCGTTTATCTGTACTGTTATAGCTTCTAATGTGAGCTCTGTGGCTAGCAGTCAACAAAGCCCTGTGCTGCAGAGCACACAGACCCCAAGATAATATCCCAGCTATTCCTCTCCTGCTGTGACTTAGCTAGCAACTTCAGATCTAAATTGTGTCTTTTCGTATGTTATGGCAGCTATTACAGGAGTCCATGCATAATTCACTCCAGATTTGATTCTTGTCTCTAGGCCAGAAGGTGGTCTTGTTCACCACTGGAAACAATCTCTAATTACAAGTACTTCCCTGGATGAAGGCATAGAGGAGATGAGTTGCTTCAGTGAAGAGTTCAGGAATAAATAAATGGTGTTAAGGTCTGAAAGGACATTTCTATGACTGCTGTTGTTTTCCAAACACATCACTTCTGTGGGCAATGATTCAATTTCTGAAGCTGCTGATATCTAAGGACCTTACAGAGAATCCCCATCTCTTTCACAGCATACAAACTCTGGTGGCTGTTTTAAGATGTCTGTGTGATGTTCATGTCTTGGATGATTCAGCACAGACATATTCCACCTCTAGGCTATGTCTACACTGCTTAAAAGACATCTGCTTCAGGAAACAGTATCTTGATCCCAAACTAAATCACAGCACATTTTTATTTAAATTGCTCAAGGTTAGTCACCTTGTGTTCATGCTCTGCATTCATGCCTTGTTTGGACTCTGCATAGCATGCATGCAGATGGACCTAGGAAATAACTGTTTTTTTTTTCTCTGTGTTATTTTCTTCAGTTCAAAGAAAGTATTTGGAATAATGTGAGGGCTGTGCAATAGTCTACCAGACTGATTTTGTTTTCTTTTCTGTCACGAAGTAAGTATTCTTTTCTGTCACAGAAGTAGGTATGTGCTGCATACTGTTGGGCATATCAGGGAATGGCTGAAGGTGTTTGAAGAATGCAAGGCTTTTGGGCTAGTGTTTGAGGGCCCAGGTAGCCAAAGATGGCTGGTAGCATTTGTGCAGAGTGGGTTGTATAACAACTTGGATGATTTAGAAACAAAACAGAAAGCTACAAATGTAGTGATCAGCTAAATAACAGCAGAGTAAGATAAATGGGGTCAGCTTTTGCTTTGTTATTTGAGCAGGATAGCATAGCAAGAAGATAGGGTGTTTTCCATAACATTAGAGTTATGCAAAATTATTTTTTAAAGACTCCATCTTCTTATTTTGGAAAAGAGAGCCATGCTGCAGACAATATCCTGCAGGCTTTGGCAGGATTTGCTTCTTAGTATTTTAAAACATGTATATATATATATATTATTATATTATATTATATTTTATATATATATATATATATATAAAAGACTGTGGATTATATGATCCATAATTGTTTACATACTGATAATATGGAATGTAATTGCACCACTAAACATTGAAGAGCCCACTGATGCATTTGTCCAGACACATATTGTCTAGGGATGAATGATAACTTTTGTTTCTCTTCTGTACCATGCAATTAAATTTTCCTTTTTTGTACATTACAAGTCATGGCAGCTTGACAGTCCTCAACAGAGACTTGGGAATTTGCTCTAATGTCAATATTTACTCCTTTTCTACCAATTTATAGTAAAGCTATTGTTCCTCCCTTGTGTGTGTGTGCATGTGTGTATGTCCAGAAAATGCTCTGCTGTGTGAAAGGGCTAATCAGCTACAAAGTTAAAAACTAAAATAACCTCCAAAGGGAGAAAATACTGGGCACTAAGTGTTTATGCAAAAGATTAAATCAATCTCACTGTAAATGGAATATGAAATAGCATCCAATATAAAATATATGGAATAGGACAGTCGCTTTCCCAAAGGACGTGTGGAAGGGGAAAGAAGCACTACAGACTAGCCAGTGTTTGTAATTTTATTAGTGTGAATATGTGTTTTTATGTGTTAATGAGAGGATTAAAAGAGCGTTCTTTGTGATATGATCATATTTTACTTTTAGCAAGAGGAATTGTGACAGCAGCTTGTTTAATTTGATACTGTCAGGAGGTGTGAGTTTAAGCCAGAACATCAGAAAATCCTACAGTCATAGCAGCAAAGAGAAAGAGGTGAGACAGTGAGAGGTGGGCTATGTGTTTAATTTTAATCAAACAATGCATGGTGCATTAGACAAGTTAGACTTGATGGGAAAGACCACTGGAGGTTTTAAAAGCTTTTTGACCCAAACTTAAACACCTAGTGGAAGCTATGTTTTTCAAGCTTGCTTGCTTTAGAATTCTGTTTCAGGGGGTCAGTATGCCAACGCACAGGTCACATTCTCCGTTAAAAACAATCATGTTCAAAAGAAATTTGGGCAGCCTCTTTGTTTTAGGGCTTCAGATCTGGAACTTCAAATCTTTCTCTCGCTCTTCTAAAAAACAACCAAAAAATCCCCCAAACATGTGATCAAACATCTATACCTTTTTCATGTTTTCACTCCCTAGTCTCAAAAGACTACTGGGGATGTCTTTGGCGAATACGTGTTCTGAAATGTCTATATATTTTGCATGATCCAGACCTCACTAAAATCGTACTCAAGAGACCTACTGATTTTGCTGGGCTTCAGTTCAAATTCTGAAAGAATTTGGAAGAGCACTGTACGGTAGAAGCCTCAATCCATATTCTGTACATCTTATCTAGCCTGCGGATGTACCGCAAGATCACACAGACTTACCATGGCATGTATGTGGGGAGCTGCAGGCTCCTGCAGCAGATCAAATAAATCAATGTGAAATTATCAGCTGAATGGCACACTTTGTCCCTGGCAAATGGAAACTTTGAAAGGAGATGTTTAAAAAAGGGACTTCTTAAAAATTTTATTGAGTATATGTTTAAATATATAGATTTGACTCTCATGGTATGTGATTTATGCTTACTTCACTCTCAAGCCTTTGCAAATCCTCTGCACATCAGGCTGCGATGAGGTTCCTATAATTTTAGCTATTTTTTTTTTGCTGACAAAAATATATTTTAATGAGACTACGTATTTTTAAATAGTGTCTGGCTATTTCCCTGCAAAAATGGGGAAGAACTATTAGTGACACAAGCGGGAAAAGGCTAATATTACATACTCTGCCTCTTTAAATGATAGGAAAGTTCTGAAAGAAGAAGTTTAAACCTTAAATTATATCAAACCTGATTATGACTTTGATTTTGGGCATAAAAGAGTCCACTTTCACCTCAGGGGTGAAGGCGTGATGCGTTCATAGCTACTGCCCAATAATCACATGATGAACAAGCATGCTGCCAGTTAACACTTTCTCTACTCATAGGAACATGCATCTTTATTGGTGTGCGGTGTGTCTACAATGATGAGAGCTATTTGGAGTCATTTAGCAAACTGGGGCTGGGCCGTCCCTGATGATGTTGTCTGTTTGTTCTTCCTGCCACGTTAGCTTTGCAAATCTGCTTGGGATGCCAGCTGCCTCCTCCCTCTGGACTAGCTGAATTGCCCTAATCTTTCAACCTCATCAGCGAAAGCACAAGCTCCTGTGAGCAGGAGCTAGAGGAGCCAGAAAGCCACACACAACATCTTACCCTCCCTCAGCTGAGTGGAAAGCCAGAAGTGCTGCAGGGTCTGTGTTCCAGCACACGGATGATGACTATGTGGAATCTTTGCCAGAAGCTGGCCTAGCCTGAAGCGCTATTGGTTTGCCAAAACCCATTTTGACCACTTTCTGTTTTGTATCTTTCCCACTGAAGCAAGCATTTGCAGTGAGGGCTATAACAAAGCTCAAAAATTTTGGTCTCCAGGAACACATGGTAACAGAGGAGAGGCAGAGGGTGAGGAGGTGTAGGTGATGGGAGGTGAGATGAGGCATGGGTGGACTTGCAAACCTTTCTCATCCTTGTGCTCACCAGATGCCATCTTCAACACAGACGTCACTCATTATTTAGAATCAAGTAATTTCCCAGACTGATTTGATCAGAGGTGAGAGCAGAAGATGAAGGATATGGCCACACAGTCCGAGATGTGGCCAGGATTTGGCTCTGGAAACATTTTACCAAACCAGCTGTAAACACAGCTCTTCAGTGGTCACTGCAATATATAAATTGAGAAAAAGTAGAAAAGAGAGAGAATTAATTCATCGTACAGTGGAGCAGAAAACTCACATCTGTCCTTTATACAAGCCAGTACACCCCATTTATTAATGCTATTCTTCGCACTGCCGAGTCCAGGCAATTAACTTCCCCTGACTGGCTTCCCTAGTGTGAGGAAGGATAGACGGCATGTTTATCATGGGAACATAATGATTTCTTTTCTAAAATCCTAATGTAAATTGCATAATTTTCAATATGTCGACAATGGGAAGATAAATTCCTGGTCACTTGTAATAATTAAAGGAAGAACTTAATCCTCTAAATTCTGGAACCAAAACACTCCCTAAAATGTAAACAAGCAAAAGGCAATTCTAGGTAAAGCAAGTTTTGGTTTCTTTAGTCTACAAATTAGGGTTTAGTTTCAAAACTCCAGGCACTTCTATACCCCAGAAAAACGCATAAAATTTATCCCCTTAGATGTTCAAGCATTAAGAGCATCAGATTTTCTGAGATAGACAACCATGTGCATTGTGCATCTGAGATTAAAATCCACTAGCCCTGAGGCACCTATTTGTAAAAAGATATTTAGTTCATTTCAGTGCCCATTCTTTGTGTTTTGATGTGGAAAAATATGTAACACTCGCTTTTATGTAAAGCCCCTGCCTTCAACTTGTTAACTCTCCTCCCTCCCTACTCCTGCCTCTCAGTCATCTCTCTCATCTGCTGTAGTCTGTGCTGAAAGGGAAGAAAGGGTACAAAATTAAGGACTGATAAAACTTCCAAAGCAAACGACTGCATTCAATACAAAGAGAACTGGATGATTAAGATGTGCTGTCATCTCCAACATTTGAGAAAGATTTGGCCTGTTTACTCTGAGCCTCCTTACCCAAATCTTATTTACCCTGATGTTTTCCACTTTAAACAGATGGTGAATCAACCTTCCGGGTGTAAGGCTGGATAGACTGTTTGAAAAAGACTAAAGCTAATAAATAAAAGGAAGGATACACTGCATCATCACAGAGAAGCTTTATGAGCACATATGAAGCACAGAGCATAGCTAAGGCTAATTGTAGAAGGGTAGGTGCTGCATTTGTTAAGAGCAAGGAGATGGTCAAGGTCAAACATCACATGCTCGTGTTTACAGAGGGCCAGACTCTACCAACCACCTCAGCATCCTGAGGTTGCCACTGGGAGTGGGATGAAGGGCACTGGTGCCAGCTGGGGGAGCAGGAACTGTGATGCAGGTCTGATCTATAAAGGATCAGATGATCCGCAGCATGCTTGTCCAAGCCCTTTGACATTAATGAAATTCAGGTGGCTTTTCTTCTCTCAAGAAGTGCCCTGAGATATCGAGCTCAGAAAATCTGAATTCCAAAAGCCTTTTGCATGAGCTTCACATAAAAGAGGTAATTTAGGATCAAAGTCAGGAAAAGTGTTGCTCTAGAAGCTGAAAGTGGCAGCCTGAAGTGCCGGGTTGATGGCAAAGGCAGTAACAGTCAACATCTATAGGGCTGTTGGAGAGAGGAAACAGCAAAATAAATAAAAAAGTGAGAGGAGATTCATCAAACAAATATTAGGTCAGAAAACAGAAGAAAATTATCAGAAGGCAAGAACTGGCTAAACCTAATGTATAACAGAAGTAGCAAACTCAGGCATGGAAACAACCATTTCTAGAAAAAGGGGAAAACAGGCAGTGAAAGAGGACTGAAGCTAGATTTGTGGGGTTTACATGGTGAGACCTTGCAAGTGGGGGGCTGCTCTGCTGTGAGTGGAGCCCAGCGCTGTTCAGTTTGATCAGGGCCCCACTGCTGCCACAGCAGGGCTGTGAGCGATGCTGGGAGCACTCTTGGAAAGCAGATATAAGAGAAGAACTGCTGTACAAGAGTATCTGGGAAGAAACAGCAAGCAATGCGAGAGATGCAGCCCTGAAGCCAACAAGGTCAGTGCAGGAAGAGGGCCAGAGGTGCTCAAGCCACGGAGGCCATGGTGGGGCAGGCTGTTCCCCTGCAGTCCGTAGGGTACTATGTGGAGTTGCAGTTTTTTCAGTTTGCTTTTTGTTCTCACCTCTTTAGTCTGTTAGTAATAGCTAAAAAAGTACATTCATTTCTCAGTGCTGAGTATATTTTTCCTATGATAGTAACTGGTGAGTGATCTCCCTGTCCTTCTCTCAGCCCATATTTCATTATATTTTCTCCCCCTATCCTTCTGAAGAAGTGGAGTGACAGAGCAGTAAAGTGGAATAAGCTGCCCAGCAGTGTGAAAACACCATAATTTAAGAAACTAATTAGTGGAGGGTGGGAGTCCCAGCATCTTCTGGCCCCAGGAACTCATGCAGGGCCTGGGGGCCATGATGCTTGCAGCCATGGCCAGGAGATGTGATGGCAACCTGCATTTTCCAGGTGATTCCTGCCAGCTGAGCAACACGAAATCTGGCAGAGTTTAAATTCATGCTGCTACTAGCTGTCCACTGGGGTGGATGTTTCCACTGGCAAAGAACCACTGACAATGAATCAAGCAGACAGAGAGTGAAAAATGAGTTCAACCAAATATTTGAGAGAAAAAATATTGTCAGAGAAAGTGTCTGGCTCATTTAGAGTTGTTTTTTCTTTTCTTTTTTTGTTCTGCACAAGGTGTCTATATGCTTCAGAAGCCCAGCAGAAAGCAGAAAACAATCTACTCTACTTCACTGAAGTGTAAACACACCATGGATTTTGATCTGTTTTTTTGGAAATATTTTCAAAAATTCACAGAAGCTATTGTTAAAAAAACAGAGCTGAATACTACAATACATAGAAAAGTTCTCTGAGCTATGCAAGGGGTAAATACCTGTTCTGCTTCTCTCTGGAATTGATGTGATTTGGGATAGTCACTTCTCAGGTGGCTACTATTAACACCACATCAAGATTTAATACTTGAATAGAATTGTATGGATCCAGCTCCACTTTAAGATGCTGCTGTCCTTGATTGCCTATTCTGTCTCACTGCCAAATGTTGCTGGCAAGAAATAGTGCAAAGCAAATGTATGCTTACGCTTCATTTCACAGTCCAGCATATTCATGTAACTTCCTTGATAGAGGTGAGTTTATATTAAGATGTCAAGCTATGAACTCCAGTGGCCAATGTATGGGTTCACTTTAATCAAGCCTGATCTGTAATCCCTGGTGAAATGTTGAGTTAAACAGTGATTAAGATGGTCTTAAACCACCTCAGCCATTAGCAAGTTCATTGCAAGTGAGGCAGAGCTTTCACATGTTTCTTGACCTAGTGCATATTTTAAATAATTGAAATCTGTATAAAATGGTATAGCACCAGCAGAAGGTACTGAAGAATCTTTGCAAAATCTTTGAAACAGGCTCAGATAAGGATCTCATGGCATGTGAACTACATTTATTAGCACCTGCACATGAACATATGATGGATGTGTAGAAATCTGTGCACTAAGCCAGCGAAGCCAAGAGCCCAAATCCAATACTGTCAAATCTGATGGTTTGTGGTTGTTGGTTGAAAGAAAAAATCCTTGGGTTATGAATGCATCAATATCTCATCACTGGGCTGGTATCTCATTATAGATAGCCTTCCTCCTGTTAATTAATTTTATAGCTTCATGGATCCTTTTTTGTCTTTAGTCTTAAAGATGAATATTGCAAAAAATCTTTCCATCTTCAGGTTAATGTTACTTTCCCTCCTCTACTTTTTGTACTTTGCTGCTTCTATTCATTTCAAATTCCTTCCTCCCCCCCCCCCCCATCAGACCATTTCTTCTCTCCAGTCATTTTTCTTTCTTCTGTTCTCCTTTCAGCAACATTTCTTTTTTCTTTCCAGTGGGTCTTTTTCCATCACAGGAGATACCTGGAAGAAAAATAGTTGAGGAGTGTTTTCTCTGTCTTGCTAGAGGTGAGTCACCACACAGTGGTCCTTCCCTCAAAGAGATGGGGCTGAACTCCTGAGGTGCATATGCTGATGATATATGCTGCTTTTCTTGTGTTACTGCATTACACACTTTTTCCCAGGAAGCCTTGGTGTTATGATCTGTCTTGTACTTTCCTGCATATCTTCTACAACACCTTCTCTGTCTCCTTGCATAACAATATGTATAATGCCACTCCTTCAGACTGCTCCCCTACATGACTCTTCATATTTTCTTTCATCTGAGGTGTGAGGGCCTTCTCCACACTGGAGCTTCCACCTCTGGTCTTGTATCTGGTGGTGTGAATGTACAGAGCAGGCAGCTGGCAGGATAATTATCCAATTCAAGCATGGATGAATCCACAGATGGACTATTCCATATGAGCATACATTCTTTAAATAAACAAATAATAAACGAAACACTTGTTAAATTAGAGCAAATCCAAATAAAAATTACGATGTTTCAGACTGTAGAGTGAATATTCAAGGAGGAGAAATGCATTCATATGTCCTGAAGAATAAATGAGAAATATCAGGCTTCCTTGTGCCTCTTCACATAAATTTATGTAAACAAGGGGAAGAAGTTCTGGTAAAGACTGAATCTTGATTCAACAATTTACTGAGACAAATAACATTACAGGTGTTTGTGGTTTTTTTTTTTTTTCTTTTGTCTAAATTAATTTGTGTTAACAGCGAGTGGAGGGAAAAAATAAAACATTGTGGCAAAAGAACACAAGCTCAAATCAGCTTAAAGACAACTAGATTTTTTTTTTCTGGTTTTAAATATTTCTGCATTAATTCAGAGTATGTGCAGTGCTGTAGCTGCCCCTGGAAACTGCGTGTTCTTGCAACCACAGGCCTGTGAAACACAGATCAATATCGTGGAGTGGCTATAATCAACATGTAGATTAATGAACAGGATTGCATCCACCAGGGAACAGTAGAACAAAGACTAGTTGCTCAATTTAATTGCTGAGTTGCTACTAAATCTCAGCTTTCTATCAATCTCTCTCCATTATAACCACTGATGCATAGCAGACATTAGGAAGAAAACAATAACACAGTAATTCAGCACTGTTGGTGTTTTGAATGAATCCGGAAGCTTTCTGAAAAATAAAGTCAGGATTATTTTGTAACTCTGAGCCTGTGGGAAGATCTCAGTGATTATTCCCAATTCTTTCTTTGAGTAGGATCTTTTGGTAATCCTTTTGCTCAGAAGAGTACTAGTAAAGCAAATTAATAGTTAAGCAAAGCCTTCCTGGAACAATTTTAAGTCTGTTTCAATGAGCTTTTGAATGAAAGTTCCAATTTTTCATTAATTCAATTAAATGAAGTACTATAGAATATTAGTGATGGAAATCACCTCTAGGCAGGTATTATTTAGTTTAGCTACCTGTAATGAAAACTTGTTAACTCCATCTGCCTGTCTTTTTAATGCTTTCTCTGGATCTTTTTATAAACATATGGTTCAGCAGCTCCTGAAGAGGCTGTTCTTCACTTTCATGGGCTCCACTTGTGGGACGATTTCTTACAGTATTCACTTAAAATTCCTGCTGCTTCATATAATTTTGTCCTTTATGGTTTTTTTTTTTTGTTTTTTTTTTTTCTTGTCCCTTCGTAGTTATACTAATTAATGTAGATGCCTTGCTAAAGTACTTTTTTTTCTCTCTCTCTTTCTTTCTCCAAGTACTGTGCTTACTCCCATTACTATTACAGCCCTTCTAGCTAATTCCTTTCACTCTCTGTACTATTTTTCTCTTTGACTGACCTCTGTAGAAGCATGATTGTTAATTGCAACTCTCAAAACTCTTTCCTAGCACATGGAAAAAAACCAAAACTGCTGGATGTTATCCCTTATTCAAAACAAAACTGTGCTGACTTTCTAACAGCCATTATTGCTTATTACAAATGCAACTCCAGTTGGCTGTTTAAAAAGTGCCTTCTCATCTCGCAAATAGGTTATTTTTTCTTGTTTTCTTTCTTTTTAATCTCTTTTATTTCCAAATATCTGTTGCATTGATTGATAAAACCACAAATTATTGATGTCCCCGTTTGACATTGTTCTGATACCTGTAAGTATCAGAAAAATTTGTGAAAAATATATTCAAGGTGACTGTGATTTTACTGTTTTCCTGTATGATCCACTCACTATTTGAAAATCGGAAGTGGCCTTTCTGCTAGCACATTTGGCTGTTCTGCTCTTTTGAATGTATATGCAGCTGATCTGAACACACAAGTATTTTCACGTTGTTCATTGTATCTTGTAAGTCACCCCCATCTTATTTATTCTAAAGTTTATATTGGACGTACATGTAAGTACAAAACTGCTGTTCAGTCTCAAAATGTCATCTTCTGCCATTTTTCTTTATTTCCTATGCAATGTCTCAAGTTCTGTTTAAAAAGAATGTTAGAGGCAATTTTTTCTTCCTCCCAGAGGTTTTCTGGCTGGGTTTCTTCCTGATGCTACATCAGTAAATGGGCTCTAATCAGCTGTGTATATTTCTTTATTAACACACTGGAGATTATCCTAGAGTGGATTATCTGACAGGATCCAACCCTTACTTACACTTCCAAGGTCACCGAAGCCACCTGAGAGTCTCTCCTACCTCACTCCACTGAGCAGTTTACACACAACAAATGGAAATACTCCAGCACTCTTCAGACCGTCCTTCGACCTTCTTTTCACAACTCCTGTCCTGGCACCCGCAAGGCAACATGCTGTCCTGCTCTCTCTATCTGGGTCACAGATGGCCCAAGCTACATTCTTCACTTACTCGGTGAAGGAACATCCATGAGATAAATTAGAACAGATGTACAGCAACTTTTTCTTTTGGCATTTACACCACCCTCTGGTCTAATTAATCCTGACATTGTGACCATCATAACACGAACTGCATCAAAAGAATGAAATAGCAGATTGTCCTCTCAATGGCAAATATGTTTATTTTTCCTTCTAGTGAGACCTGTTTTCATTTTCCCTTTCAGTGAGACTAGATTTTATATTCTCCTGCTATTTCTACACTTGCAATAATGAGATAAAACATTGCGAAGCTCTTACACGGAGGTTGGTTAAATTCCCATGAAGGGAAAGCAGATACATTTAATAAAAAAAAACCAGTCTGTTTTCACATCTTTCTTTAGATACAGAAGACTGTACCAGAATCCTCATTTGTTTTTCTGGTAATAAGGTACTATGTTAACAATTTTGGGTGCCTGTTAATAATACATATAGCAGTTATACATATTTTATATTAAAGGTTGTCTTAAAAGCAACATCTTAATAGATGACAACCTACTTAGAAAAACATTTCTTGAATTATTTATGCTCATTTGAAACAACAAAATCAACTATTTTTTTTATAAGGTCAGTTATCAAAGAGGAGCTATTAATTATATAGTTGCTTATCTTGGGAATAAAGTGTCTGAATATTTATTTTTTAATCACATGGGAGAGAGAAATTTAGCAGCAATATAGCTAACCAAGCAGGACTTCTCTATAAAGCATTCTAATGTGACTTCACAGGTTAATAGAAAATTCACTAAAAGGAGAGTGATTTCACATAGAAGGGATAAGGGAAAAGGGAAAAATAATTGTTTTGTAAAAACTCATCCCACTCTATGAAAACTAAGCAAGTACTTACAAAAGTGTTATTCTGAAAAATTTACAAAACTGTGTTAGTATGTATTTCAGTTATGATAGTGGACATCATCAGACTTAAATAGAAAAAAAAAGAAATCTACCACAAACCTAGCTTTACAAGGAGTTTTGTGTGCAAAGTGTGGCTAAAAGTGGCTAAAAGTGGCCAGTGGCTAAAAGTTTAAGGCAACCTAAAATCAGGCCCATTATATTTGGTGTGGTTCATTTAGCAAAACTGGCTGCGAAGTGTGTAAAAAATTCTCTTAGTAGTAGTTTATGGCATTTTCATAACAGCTATTCATTATCACCCTATAAGCAGAGGAATCACAGCTTGTAGGATTCTTCTGTGATCATGGCAGATCTTCAGATTAGTCAGTGAGAGGGAAAGGTAAGGATGTTTGCTCATTAATATCAGCCTGGTCCCCAGGCTACTTGAAGGATCAAAATTTCCAGGGTCTTTGCTTTTTATCATATCTGGAATGTGCAGCACAAGTTAATCACCAGAAAGTTTCCTTGGAATCATATGGTAGCAGTTTTATTTGACAGCATGTCTTTTACCTACCAGCTTTTGAGGGGACAGGAAATGCCACAGAGATAGCTGACAATTTCTCTGTGAAAGAAGGCAAGATGCATTCGTGGGAGAACTTGTATCTAGCAACTTTTGTCAATAGTATTTGAGATTCTGCAATATCATCATACTCTAAGAATAGGAAAGAGAAGTGGGATGTTTCTGTTTCCTCATTGAGTGATTCTGAAATCAACAAATAGCTTTCAAGATCTATTCATGAACACCTAAGAAAATGTTCCCATGTAGACAAATAAAGGCAAATTCTCCACTGGTTTCCATTTCAATGCCAAAGCTAACTTATGTCTGGCATAGATCTAGTGTTACTTGATTTATATCATTGAAGATAATATATACGTACAAAAAAAATTATGAAAGTGAGAATATATAATTTATTTACATTCAGGGAACAAAATCCACAGCATCTCAGTTTCTCTGCATGACTATTTTCTTTGTCCTTCTGTTTTGGCTTCTGTAACTGTCCTATATATATTTATTAAAAGGCAGGAAGGTCTGATGTGCACTGCCTTTTACTAGCACTTTCCTTTCTTTGAATATTTTTGCAACTATAGCTTCTTCTGTGAGTATTTGTGTGTAGGAGGGTCATAAATATTTGTGAACCCTGTACTGGAGTGATGAGCAAAATGAAGAATACTGAATGAATATTTGAACCTACTTTTCCCCACGTTATTGCCCATCCATGTACATGAGATCATGCTAATTCTCAAATGGTTGTGCTCACATTTGTGCACTGCCTTTTTCTAGTGCATGAGTGCCCATGCTGGGCAAATCCATTCTTGGATTGCTAATATTTCTTCCAGAACTGCTTGGTTTATAATATGTCAAATTGATAGCAAGAAACAATTACTTTTACTCTTCTCTTTCATTGTTATTGTAAAAAAAAAAAAAAAAAAAAAAAAAAATCACATAGACAGATCTTCAATGTTATTTCCTTAGTTTTTGATTTTGTTCTTGGCTGGGGAGGGTGCAACCTTTTAACAAGAGACAGGTATTAATGAAACTACTGTAGCAGAGAAATCAGCAGTCTGTGAAGCAAACTACTGCTTCCCAGTCAGAAGAAACAGAAAACCCCACATGCTCTGTGGTTTTTTGGCTATAATCTTGTTGCAGATCTGTGTAGAAATAGATTGTTGCTGTCATTCAAATAAGAGCTGTGACAGAAATTTGAGATAAGACTTTGACTACATCATAATAGTAAGTTGGACAATCTCTAACCTTTACTAATGCTCATTGGATCTTTCCAATCAGCCTCTGCTTTGTGGTGCACAATGGTTTTTGATCTATTCTCAGTGACAATTTTAAAGCTTCACCAAGAATCTTTAAGCTGTTTTTAGTGGCTGTGTAAATACTAGGAAAAAAAGGTATTTTATGGACATCTTTCTGAAGAGAGAAGAGGCAGTGCTGACATTTTAAAATCAGCTGATGCTCTTGAAAAAAAACATTGTGGTGAACCAAGTGGATTAATTTATTCAACCTTTGGGGAAAAAAATACACTATATAAATAAAAGAAGCTAACAAACTATCATTTTTGTATGTTCTTCTTTGTGTAGTTTTTATTTTTCATTATCATCTCCATTATGTTTTGTTATTATAATAACCATTAGAGACTATTTAGTTAGCTGTACACACTGTAACAAGTGTTTAGGCAACACTTCAATTGGTTGGAACCAGTTTTTCCTGAGTCACAATCAGTAGCTATTTCTGGGTGGATAACTCTCAGCATGTATGCATTGCGTTTAAGAAAAACAGTGAGGGTAGTATATGAACTGTAGCTCAACCACAGTCTTGGTGTGTTGTGTTGGTTCACTCCTTGTCCCTCCTCTCCCCAACAAGCCTGGTTGTTATGTCCAAGGCATAGTGCATATAATGAAGTGCAAAAGACCTTATTCTTGGAACTGGTAACAAGTTTTCACCACTGGTGCTTAGACTCCTGAAAACAGACACCTGGTTTGATAGAATGAATTGTAAAAGTTGTATGAGTCGATTATCTTACCCCATAAACATCAAGCAGCCTAAGAACCCCTTGCAAAGATCTCCTTGGAAGCAGCTGTCTGCACACCAGAATCTCCCCTTGAGTAGGGACATCTCTCAAGATGCTCAGAGATTCACCCAGGACACAGTAACGCATTGCTGACAGATCCTTGGGAACTTATGCATTGCTTTCAAGCTATATTAGCTTTGCTAAAATTTGATCTTAGATTCATTATTCACCCCTTACTCTCTATGTAGCTAATAATCAAGGAAATCTAGCCATTTCAAATCTTGCTGTTGCTGTTGTTGTTCAAATTACCATCCTGTTTTTAGTTATATCAACAAATATATTTCTGCCTTCCTCTTATGAGTGAAGGGTGCAGTGCTTTAGTCTCCTGCAATGCATGCATGACCAACAGAGCATTATCTTTCTCACTGAGATGGGCAATAGCTCATTGTTCCATTTTTCCTGGCCACTTTCTGAGAAAAAAAATCCATACCTTTTTAAATGACATAATGACTCTGCAATTCTGATGCTTCTTAGTTGTTTTCTTTTTTTTTTCTACTCTTTGATACTCTGTTCTGTGTAGATATGAGACTGTTCAGGAGAAACACTCTTTCTTGTTACACGTGTATACAATGACTAATGTGATCTTACTGGAAATGCCAATAAAATAAAATGGTGCTTTTCTTTCCTCCTTATTTTATCCCAGAGTTTAATTAACTTAGTACATTTTCAGCTGCTATTTTTTCAAATAGTAGAAGTTACATATTGTATTGCTGGGGATTAATGTTTCAAAGTTGGACTCTCCAGTATCTAGGAGTGTATGAGATGAAATGGAAGTTTTTCTTATGGTGAGAGCATGGATAACACTGCCATGCAAGTTTTTGTTAGAGAGCAAGGAAAATGGCTTTTCCAGTATGGATTTTCTACTGCCCTATGGGAGCTGAGTGTATCTTTCTCTTGCTGGGGAGAATCTACGCAGTCTTTCTCCTTCAGTTCCTTATTTTCTGGCAGCTTAAATAGACTTACTTATTTCTGAAACAGCACTTCTGAGATAATAAACCTGCTTCTTTGGCAAAAACAGCAGTGATTTATCAAGCAGTTCAAGAACAAGCAGGTAGAGATGGACATATGGACAAGACAGACACTACAGACACATTATTTTGGAACCCAAATGAAAAATACACAGGTTTTGGGTTTTTTTTTTTCTTTTTTTCTTTTCATTAATTTGTTTAGCTCCAGACTCCAAATGCTTTTCCTTGGTGTGCACTTTATACAGATTACAAAGGTGGTTGGAACCTATTTTCTTCCTGTCAAGGCAGTTCCATACTATAATCAAGTTCCAGCTCCTGTTTCTTTTGACAGACTCAACAAATTGTATGCTCTAAATCTGTCAGTGTAGAGGTATTTTTATTCCAGACCTGAGATCAACTCTATAGTTCTTTTCTAAATGTTTTCCACATATTTTTGTATCTTTTGCAGAAAACTTTTACCAGACATATATGCACTATTTTACTATCAGTCACTTCTTGTTCCTAGTGTTTGGCTTTGACCAGGGATAAATTATGTCCATAAAAATAATAATAATAAAAAAGAAATATTTCTTTGTTTCAGCAAACAGTTTTCAAGTGCCCAATGAGTCATGGAGTACAGCATTGTAAAGTGCTTAAAGTGGACAAAATGTAGTAATTTACCAAACATTTCAAAAAACAAAGAAAGTCTTCTGCTCCCCACTTTCAACAAGAACTACCCAGTCCTCTTATTACATTAAATGAAAAGATGACAAGTCTGAGTTTTAGAGGTGCAGCAGTACATTGCAAGCTCATTATGTGACTGTGATTGTGATGTGATGTGCCTATGTGCAGCAGCCCCAGCTGCTGCTTCACTCTGTTGTATATTATTCTTTACACAGTTTACTTTTCAGAGTTCTGAAAATACACCACCACATCTTTGAATGTATCTTTCATAAAGCTCCAGAAGGATGTTGTTATTACAATATAGTGCACATCTTGTTAACACATTCATATTATAGCTTTTTTATAATCTTTTTATCTAAATCTGGGGATTAACTCTGTTTACAATCTCTTTATCTAAGTCTGGAGATAAACTCTGTGGCTTTCCTCTTCTTCTGCTTGTAGTTTTGTTATGTTTTTTTTTTGTTTTGTTTTTTGTTTTTTGTTTTTTGTTTTTTTGCCATTGGTGGTGGGGGTGTTTTTTTTGTTTTTTTTTTTTTCTTATTGTTGGTGGTGGTGGTGGTTTTTTTTTTTTTTCAGCACTTAAGATATCAATCGCACTTTAAATTTGTGTTTTTATCTTTTGCTGTTGATGAGTGACAACTGGAGAATGTGAATCTAATCTAAACTGGCCCTGCTCTGACAGCTGTTAGGACAAGTTGGGCTCCCTATGTTCTTTTAAACCATAAACCAAATCTGAACTTGAAAACAACTTGGAAAATAATTTAATAGAAAATACATTTTCAAAAAGTTGTGTGTGCGTGTGTGTGTAAACTGGGAAATTCCTGATAGAAAAATGACAGATATCAGGTTGTCCGAGTTGCGAGCCAGTTTTGCCATTTTAGGATTTTTATTTGCCTTCTGTAATGAATTCCAGATATGGTTTCATGTGGTAAAGAAAGCAAGAAATGCTGTGCTGGGATCTAGAATTTTGTGATAGATTGGCTGGTGAGTGCTGAAGGTATTAGTGAAGTTATTTTTTCATTCTGAAGACAGTGCATTGCTGGTGCCAGCACAGGGGAAGCCAGATCTGCTTTTTTGTCCTGCAGAATCCTGGAGGCACAAGTCAGTATAAAGAAGATGAAAGGAGTTGGATTCCTTAAACATGTGGAACCTCTGAGCATCTCCTTCCAGAATTCTGTCTGGGAGCTGCATTAAGGAACTGACAAACTTATGTTTCTCTTGTAACTGCTTTGCTTATGGCCACCTGTAGACATCTGAATTCTTCACTGATTTAAATAATTGTTACAATTCTTTTTCTTTCATAAACTTGGCAGCAATTCCATGTTATTACCAGCAAGAAAGAGAACTCTTTTGTTCTGCATCTATTCACTGATTTAGTTTACATTGGCAGATCGTTTAATCTCATCTGCAATCATATTTTCTATTTTGTTACATGGATTTGAAAAAGAAAAAAACTATAAAAAACAGAATAGAGGACATTGTCCTCTCTAGGGTCATGTACTTCAAGAACTGTAAGGGTTTTTCCTTCTTTTTGTTGTAGCCTTGAATAATAGATGTTCTTGGACTCTTTCTGCTGCAGAACACTCGGTGTCTCTTTATTGTGCAAGAACTCAGTATAAGCTAGTACACATCTCATCCATAAAGCCTTTGAAGTACAGCAAGTTAGTGTGGAGAGACATGGAATTGTAAAAAGAAGCATTTTCAGCCTCCTTGTATACAAGCTCTGATCCTCTCTCAAAGTAGAAAAAAAGAAAACTTGTAAATAAAATAATTTATTTCTTAAGAAGGTGCCTGTTCCAGTTAATTCCTTGAAAGTCTCAATGTTTATTTAGTGTTATCATGCATATTTATCTATTTACTTTTATGGTTCTGATTTAAGGCAGAACACTCACTAGCAGTTCTTTAATGGAATCCTTGGCTAGAGTTTACATAATTGAAAGAAATGTATGAATACCTTTAAAAGAGATGACTTATTTTACAGCAGGCTAGTGTATTCTTAAATAATTACTATGCATTTATTTTATCTATAGTTTTCGTTCTTTGAATGGATCACACTCTGATCCTGAGGAACACTTGTTTCCCCTTATGGTACAACCCAATATAAATGATCGTTTGTCTCACATAAGAAACTTATTTCAATCTTCAAAAGTTATTTTCATCTTTTAAGATGTAATCACAAGAGGAAAAATACTCTGCTGTCTCTTGTTTTTCTATCAGAAATGTCACAATTTACAAAAAAAAAAAAAAAAATCTTTTAGAAATAGATTTCCTCAACTTTTTTTGAGGAAAAAGGACTGCTGCTGTAGTGACTCTATATTTACCATATCCAAGATAGTATTACACTTCTTGTAATTATTAGAAAGCCAGCAAAATTTACAATGCCTAGAAAATTGTTGGAGGTCTTAGGTCTTTTCAAATAGCATTTAAAAACTAAACAAAATTAAAATAGAAATTGAATCACAAATGCCAGCATAGGCATTTCTGGACGTAAATGGGCAACAAGGGATATTTTGAAACCTTAAGCAACTGTAGTCCTCCTGCAGGCCCTTATGAAAATGGTTTTCAGTAAGCAAGCTTTGGCTGAAGCAGATTAGATCTAGCACTAATTGCTTACATATATTCAGCCAAGGAGTGTTATGTACTAAAACTACTTTATCTCATGCTTCAGGAACACACTGACCCTCAAAGCTTCAGGCTTTTAGGAACACAGCATCATCTTATGTTCCATAACTCTTAACAACTCACAGTTGAAACAAGTTGTTTTCAAAGGAGCCACACATTTCATTTTAAACACTTGTTACTCATAGTTTGTGATTAGTCAACTCAGTCCAGCTGATTTTGATTCCACTCAGTTACTGGCTGATAGATTTTTAAACAGAACGTATAAATATAGAAGGATCAATAGACAACAACTTTTATTCAATAGCTGAAAACATTTCCATGGAAATCTCAAAAATATATCTGGTCATATACTAGAGACTACTTAATGATCTGCATGGTACTCATATAACTTTTTCCACTAACATGAAGTCAAGCCACTTGATTTTGAATGTATCTTAGTCTCATATTTCCATTATTCATCTCAATTAGATTTGGAGTATTCATTTATGAAACAAAGAAAACTAAGGGAAAAATCCTATTCCTTATAATCTGAAGGCAGTTAAGTGGTTAATCTTAAAGGGGAAAAGAAAAGAGGAAGGTCTTCCAGCAATATTCTAAATTGCATTTTCAACTGTCTTCTCTAAGATATTCTTTGTTCTCTTCCATTAAAAGAGCCTAGAGACCAAATCATGTACAAAGGCCAGCAGTACAATAACAAGTATTGACAGTAAATTTAATAAGAATAAAGCATATCTTTAAGCATTTCCTCTGGATTGCTCACCTGTTCTTGCCTTTATATTCTGTTGTGTTTCTTTATTATTTTAATTTCTGTGCCCATGAATGCATTCCTTTATGCATATTTTGCCTATTGTGATGGTGCCACATAATACAATGCTTTATAAAGACTGGATTGCAATTAAGAATATATTTAAGGTTAAGGGCTAGGAGACCAGTTTTGCAGCAGAAGCAGCTCTCAGAGTGATTGTGCCTGTCTTAGGTTTTTTATATAGTACAGCAAGTTTGTTGATGTAGGTAAGGTTGTGCAGTTCTAGTGGCAATGTTTTCTGTGTAGACAGCTTGTGCCAGCAAAGGGAAGTCTTGTCTATAATTTATTCCATTTCTTCCTAGAAAATAAACTATAGTCACAAAAGTATTTTTTTTTTTCTTTCAAACACAACTGTATAAAGCACTGGTTCAGTGCTTTAATAATCTTTGGCAAGCTACTGTATGGTACAGAATGACTTTTGGTCTCCTAGAGCTGTTTGAGAATTAAATGTACTACCCACAGAAACCTAAACTCCTGGGAACATGGACTGCTTTTACTGACACAATTGCTGAGAAAGATTTCTCTTCTGTGGCTGAGATTTCCCTGTTAGAAAACTCCCTTTTGTCTGGATTCATGGCAGCACTTTTGAGTGTGATGTGAAAGCAGACATTTAACTATGGTTATTTTAATTGTAATGTGAAACAGAAAAAGTATCAAAATTACAAGAACCTCTGCAGTGTGGCAAAAGTCTTTCCAATCACCTTTACTCGTTGCTAATATTTTCTCTATGATGTTTGTCTCAATATAAATGATGTGGAAGGGAACAAAGGAATATTTGCTCTCTGTATATCCTATTTAAAAAAGCTGCCAGGTAAATTATGTTACCCTCTTCCCTCCATACGATCCCTACAAAATAGCTGTGTCCCATGGTGCAGCAGAAAATAAGAAATATTCTTTATGTTCTTGCTAGAGCAAATACTTTTGTAGCACTTCAAAATATTGCTATCATAGAGTAAATATACATAAAATAATTTAAAAAAGCAAAAAAATGCAGTGCTTATATAAAAAAATCAGGACTTTTTGCTAACTGTTTTGTAAGTTGTTCTTCACAACACTATTTGTAATTAAGGTTCATATGTTTCTCTGGGAAGAAACTTCTGTATGTGCAACATAAACTATTTTAATTCATTGGGCTACAGAGTCTACTTCATCTTTGGAAACTAATATATATATATTAGTATTCTTTTCTTGTCTTATCCACTGTGTTCCATATTCAGAGCACATATTCAACCCATTAGTTATTTCAAGGTGATTATTGGTTACCAGATATCTGCATTCCAGTGGTCATAGGAGTGAAAATGGGTTTCCTTTAGACCATTTCCCTTCATTATAGAATGGCTCTCCTAATATTCTAATTTTGACTCTTTTTATTATCTTTTTGACATGAGATTTTGTCTTGTGGAAAATGTTCAGTGTGAACACTGAGCCAAGTTTAAATAAAGGCTTGTATTTTCTATACTGCTTCCTTAGATCTAGTTACTCCTCTTTGATGTAATTCTAAGTAAAGAGTAGAAAATCCTGTTTTGACCTTTTCATTTGAATTGCTTTTAACTTACAGCTCTTCTTTTTACTTTGTCTATCACCTTTGAGTAACATTTGATTCTCTATCAATGTAAAAGACATTTACATCTCTAAATTGCACAGAATCATATTACATCTCTAATTAGTCAATCATGAGTTAACTATACTGATGTGGTTTCTACAGGCTATTTAAAGGCCCAGTAAGCAAATATGATAAAAGATACAGTAAGTCTTTGCTTTTCTTTGAAGACTAGGCTCATTCCAAGCTTCTGCAGACATACGGTGTGATAACAACAAGATCACATAAAACATTCTTACAGAAGTCATTATATTTAGAAGTGAAAACTATCACAGCAATAAATTAATGTATTGATTAATACATTGATAAAATACATTATATATATAGCATGCTATGCAATAATCAGAAATAACAATATGCCTTTAATCATCATATTCTAATTATTCTGTTTGGTTATTCATTCTGTTCTCTTCTTGCTCTGATTCATCTTTTCCTCTTGCTTTTATTTTGTTCCCTTCCACAACAGGAATAATTCAAATATCTAATAAATACTCCTGTTCTGAAATGATTTCTGTAGAAATAGTTGCTTTGAAGGTCTATACTTAAATTATACATATACCTGTTAAATATTTCTTGAGTTTCTCTTAAAACTTTCAGGTAACAAATATCAAAATGTTCATACATGCTCAAATACTGCCAGATTAATGAATGATCGGAATTCGCTACCTTTCTATGATAATCACTGATAAACCTCAGATGACTCCATTGTTTTATTTCTTAGGTTCAGGTATTAAAAGTATTGGGAAATGAGAAAGGATAGTGAGCATTGTTACTGCGGAAGCTCCACATCAGACCTGGAGGTTCAGAAGAAGAAATGACTCCTTCACATTTGGAAACAATATCAGAATTGATTAGGAATATTTCTTGGTGCTTCTGAAGCTCCAGTTGTGCGCAGGGAATTATAGACAAGGCAACTCAAACTAAATTTATATATTGTGAGGCTTCTCTTTAGTCCTCTTACTGTTAATATATTTGAAAAAATGTTGTTCACTTTTACTGCAGTGGCCAAGTTGAATTCAAGCTTGTCTTTTGCCTTTCTAATTTTATCCCTGACAGCTTCTCTCTACTCTCCCCAAGTTGCCATCCCTTCTTCCATGGTTTTCTCCTGGAGCCTCAGAAAAAGTTCCCTGTTCATCCACACTTATCTTCTTCCATGCTGGATCATCGTACATCTTACATCTGTATAGGCAGACAGATTGCTCCTGTGCCACTGTGAATTCCTTCTTGATGAGTATGAAGCATTCCTGGACCGTTTTACGCTTCAGGACAGAATCCCAAGGGACCATTCCTACCAGTGTCCTGAACAGTCCCACGTCCACCCTCCAGAAGTCCAAGGTAGCAGTTTTGTGACTCCCTTCTGACTTCAACAAGAATCAAGAACTACATTCCATGGTCACTCTGCCCTAGACAGCTCCTACACTCTACATCTCCCACCAGTTCTTCTCTGTTTGTGAACAGCAAGTCTAGCAGGGCACCTCCCCTGGTAGGCTCTCTTATTGGTGCTGTCTTTAGGGGAAGAAAGTCTGAAAGATGCTTAAGTCTGATCAGAGTCGAGATCTGATTCGATTTCTCACATAAGCATTTTTTTATTCTCAGACAACTATTTGAAGGACTATCCCTGGCAGCACTGAGATATCAGAGATCCTATTGCCTACATATTTTCACAGTGTTTTTTTCAGGTTTTAAGTTCTATTCACCTACTAAACTAGATTTCTATTAATACTTGATCTTTCTCCAAAACTTGCTCAAGTGGGTCTTCACTGCTATGTAGAGATTGTATTTGCCATTCATTCAACTTTTATTTGCAGAACTGTTATTCATCAATTTTCTACCCCACAGCAGGAGTTGCACAAAATGCTTTCTTTTAGATCCTTATTCTACATGCTAAATTGTAGTGTCTCTTAAACAGCTGCTTTATCCAATCTGAAATGTGTATTTTGATCTGAGATATTTTAAAATGCTTTTATTGAGCTGAAAAGCATGACCTCAATCCAAAGTTTTCATACACTACTCACTTTCTTCTGTTTTCAGTAGAGTTTTAAAGAATTCTCTAGCTTTGTTATGATAATAAGAATACCTGAAATTATTCAAAGGTATGGAGTATAAATATTTATTAATATCACTTCTGTTGTTTTGTCTCTGGAATTAATTATCAATAAGATTTTATATATGCTCACATCTGTAAAATATAAGGAAAGCTGAAAGAAGTAGTTGTTAGTTTGAACATTACTGGTAGTAGTACATTTCCTTTACCATATCAAGTGGCAAAGAAATCCTGAACTGTGGCAGTGTACCAGAACATGAGGGATGCTTACAGACATAGATGGTCCCAAGACAGGTTGTTTCCAACTATGAATGGAATAAGGGGAGCTTATTCCAGAAGTGGTGGGAGAATGTGCCTGGGGCAAGGTAGAAACTTGCTGCTAGAGTCTGGGATCTGTCTTTTCCCCATATAGAACAACTGAGAGCTTGTTTTCTGTGTGCACCTTTGACAGAAAAAAATTTTTGCTTGCCATAAAAAAATGTATCAACATCTGGAGATACCACACCCAGAATCACCAGTATTATAATGAATATTTAATCTTTTAGAGAAATAGATTTATCTCTCATCAGAGGATGAATGGAAATTAGCCCAGATTCTTCTGTATCTCAGTAGATGCTCTAAATACTGTTATGGTATAAAATATACATCCATATATAGCCATTTAGCTGTAATTTTCTTAATAAAAATAAATTGGGCTATTAGAAGATTGACAGATATCTTTTAAGAAATACTGATAGAGATGACTGCTCAGGCTAGACTGTGAGATGGATTCAGCGTGGTTTCTGACATGCTGAAAAGCACTCCCTGCAGCATTTTTGAGCCAGTATGTAAATAGGATGGCATAAGTTCTGCTATATGGCAGTTCACACAAGTTTTTCACTGTGATACAAAATATGCTCTTAAGGCACTCTCTTAGGGCCTAAGGGCAAAATTCATCCCTGTGAAAAAGGTTGCAGTAATGTGAGCAATTATATGCAGACAGTGTTATCTGAACCAGAGATGTCCAAATGTTCAGTTAAAATTTCCTTTAGAGGTGACATTATTTTGAAGAAGAAATAGTCATTCTCTGTAGTTACAGCTGCTCAAATCTGATATTCTGGGGGCCATTAATTGCTTTCACAGTCTTCAGAAGTTTTAAGTGGCTGGAATATAGGAATACATCTATCTATAAAATAAAAAATCATTGAAAAATTAGTCTTCTGTTATGGTATAAATGCAGACTAAGTTATTTTTCAGTCACAAATACATTTGATTATTACTGTATTACTCAAAGAAACCTTCAGTACTCATTAGAATTTCATTATTGTTTTACATAGATGAAACCAGCAGTAGAATTTCTTTGACATTATTATCAAGTTTTGCTGTTCACTGTGGCCTTTTGTATGTAGCAGAGGAAGGGAAGACTGTATGATGTCTTAATGATACCTAAAACACAGTTTTGTCATCCTTTATGTTTAATATATTTTATTACCTATTCATTATTCATGGTTGGAATACATCTTTCTATATCAGCAAAGTTCTTTAAAAGTAAGTGCAGAAGTTTGATGAAATTTAGGTACAAGTTGACACATTAATATTTGTTTAAGCAGAAAAGAAAACATTAAAGTTTTTGTGACTGATGAACAAAAGATCATGAAAACATCTGTTTTCATGAACTGTTTTCATTTCATCTGTTAATATCTTTATTAATGATCTTGATGAGGAGATTGAGTGCACCCCAGTAAGTTTGCAGACGACACCAAGTTGGGAGGGAGTGTTGATCTGCCTGAGGGGAGAAGGGCTCTGCAGAGGGACTTGGATAGAGTGGATCAATGGGCCAAGGCAAACTGTATGAGTTTCAATAGGGCAAAGTGTTGGGTCCTGCATTTTGGTCACAACAACCCCAGGCTTGGGGAGGTGTGACTGGAAAGCTGCCTGATGGAAAGGGACCTTGGTGTTCTGATGGACAGTCAGCTGAATATGAGCCAGCAGTGTGCCCAGGTGGCCAAGAAGGCCAATGGCATCCTGGCTTGTATCAGGAATGGAGTGGTGAGCAGGACCAGGGAAGCAATCCTGCCCTTGTACTCGGCACCGGTGGGGCCTCACCTTGAGTACTGTGTTCAGTTTTGGGCACCTCAGTACAGAAAGGTCATTGAGGTGCTGGAACAGGTCCAAAGAAGGGTAACAAGACTTGTGAAGGGCTTGGAGAATGTGCCCTATGAGGAGAGACTGAAGGAACTGGGGCTGTTCAGTATGGGGAAAAAGAGGCTAAGGGGAGATCTTATTGCTCTCTTCCAGTATCTGAAAGGTGCTTACAAGAGTAAGCGAGAGTGGGGTTGGTCTCTTCTCACTGGTGACAGGTGACAGAATGAGGGGAAATGGCCTCAAGGTGCGCCAGGGTAAGTTTAGGCTGGATATCAGGAAAAACTCCTTTACAGAAAGGGTTGTTAAGCACTGGAATGGGCTCCCCAGTGAGGTGGTTGAGTCACCATCCCTGGATGTGTTTAAAATCTGTTTGGATGTGGTGCTCAGGGACATGATTTAGTGGAGGGTTGTTAGTTAGGGTAGTATGGTTAGGTTGTGGTTGGACTTGATGATCTTTAAGGTCTTTTCCAACCTGAGTGATTCTGTGATTCTATGATTCTATAAATGTAAAGGTAAACAAACTGAACCCTCAGCTTCCCAGCTTAGACTGCTGAATCTACACTGGAAAAGAATACAGTGGTGAGGAACAATGTATTCTAATTATAAACATCTAAAGTTTGCCATTATATTTTTGGGGGCTGTAGGAGAGTAATCACTAGCTTATAAATAACAATTGCAAGGTATGAATATATTGAGAAGGCATTAATTTTTTATTTTTATATGGCTCATGAGCAATAGACTTTTTAGTGGTGTGTTTCAGCAATGGTGACAGTTGCAATGGGTCACTTCTGCTGGTGCCAATGTTTATGAATGCAGCATGAAGGCTCTTGATCATCACTGGTGAAAATGGATAGCTAATGGAGGTGACTGTTGAACATGAGTGCTTTGTAGCTGAGAATTTGCTCTATCAAATAGAGTTACTGTGCTCTTTGTGTTTGTGGTAGTTGCTGTGCAAATAAATAGGAAGCATTAGTTTCAGAGTGACTTATGTATACACAGGCACTGATAATTATCACTAACCAGAAAATAATATTTTCTTTCAACAATTTAACTTCAGTATCTATAATTTACCTCAGATTTCATTGTTCATGTTTTCTCATTTATGTCTTCTAATTTGATTTTTGTATATAATATATAATACTACATTGTATATAGTTTTTTCCAGATTTGAAACAGCAACAATAAAAGAATCTGAAAAATCAAGACTGTTCTGTGCAAGATTTTTGAAAGAATTTCATGTATTTTTGCTGCCAAAGGAAAACAAACAAACAAACAAACAACATATGAAAATGTTGACTAATTTGTGGATATCAGAGGCCACAAAAGCCAGAGATAAAACTACACTTTGTGTCATATATCATGTGACACAATGAACTCCTTTTCTCTGGCCATAATAAATGGAGAGAACATTCATCCTTTTCTCCCTGAGTTGTTTAAAGAAGTGCTTGACTCTGAAATAAAGTCAGCTACAAGCTTTCAAACACAGAAATTTTGGGGGGATTACTTTGGTTTTGGGCAGAAAGTATGATTAAATTAAAAATTTCACACTACAATATTTCCCTTCTTTAAGAAGTCTGATCATTTATTCAAATCAACAAATAAATAAAATTCATGTAACACATAGGCAAACTCCATATATCTCCTTTCTATATAGAGAAGGAAGAAAAAGGTGTTTTTTGGAAACTGACATCCAGATAACCTGCAATTCTTGCACAAAAATGGGGGTATTGTATGATGCTAAAGCATCATTTAGCACCAGAATATTGTTTTTGATATTTTGATTTTATCAAAAATTAAACGATGCCTGCCCACAATCTCAATAAAAACCCAAAAAGTATTTTTTGTGTTTGCTAGGTTTTTCTTCTGGATGTAGCTGAGCTCCTGCCTGTCTTTAGTTACAGACATTTTGCTTTTAAAAATTCTGGTGGAGAAGTACAAATCTGACTGGGTGAATGCAAGTTCTTATCATGGGATTAGAACAAAAACCTGTGCTTTGTGAAAATTAATTAAAAATAAAGATGCAACCTTCTCTACACGCAGTGTTGTGTCCTCTGCCAAAGATCACAAGGAGGACAGCTTAATGGACTATTTCAGCCTGTATTGAATAACCAGGCCCATGCTCCCTGCTGGAAGGGTGAGAACA
Organism: Phasianus colchicus; assembly: GCF_987193195.1. Classification (NCBI taxonomy): domain Eukaryota; kingdom Metazoa; phylum Chordata; class Aves; order Galliformes; family Phasianidae; genus Phasianus; species Phasianus colchicus. The sequence goes on from NC_143436.1 coordinate 37,658,191, forward strand.
ATTTCAAGGTTTTAAAGTGCAGTTCACCACTTAAAATTTTTGATAAGGACAGAAACCCTGCAGAACATATACTTATCACTGTGTTTGTGAAACAGCCTCATGCAGACTCAATCTGTATGTTTTGCAGTTTAATCTTGTACAGTTCCTGTTGCTCTTTTACACGCACAAGAGCTACACTCTTGTAACATATAGATTGTGAGCTAGCAAATGCTTGTCATTTTGTAACCATTTATACACATAAATATATATATATATTCTTCTCTCTAAATATTGCTGTTGAATATGGCTTCTGTAGTGACAGGCTGCCTTTCCTGCGATAGACTCAATCAATATAGGTAAGTGATTTTTTAAAAACAGACTTTTATTTTGTACTAAATGTTTTGCATATACTAAATTTTGTTTAATGACCACTATTTATTTGAATTTCTATTGCAAATGCATCTGTGTATTGAGATTTGCTTTAGTAAAATATTCTATCATGTATATTCTGCAACTTGAAGACATTTGGTATTTCTACCATGGTCACAAGCTTATTTCCTAGTTAGTGTGTGTGTTCTTTTGTCATTAAGATTTATTGCAAAATATTTGAATAGTTTTTAGATTCCATAAGATGCAAAGATAAAGCAAGATTTCAAGAGAGTTAATAATCATTCACGAGGAGTACATACAGAAATTGTGTGATCAGTGTCATCACTGGCTCACTAAATTGAATGTGTATAGTACAATCATTTCTGCTTGGCTTATATACATTAGCCATCTTTCAGTAGCACTGAAAATACAACATACTTGACAGTAATTTATTTTGCGTTAATCTCAATGTTTAAAGCTGTACATTTTCCTGATTACAGTTTTTTTGACTTGTGAAGTACTATAAGACTGGGCACTTGGCTTCTCACCTGATAGCTTGATCAATAAAAACATTTGAACTAGTAATCTATGGTCTTAAAGTGAAAAAAATTGGAAGCTTGGGTACCTGAAGAGTTTTGCTGAACTTTGTAGTGACACAGCTCAGTCATTGATCTTTGGGGCATTCGCTGTGATCCATCTCTCTCTTTGATAATGCCAGTGAGGGTGGCTGCCTTCCTCATTTTTTTTCTCATTTGGCTCAAGTAACAGCACTCTGTGGTAACATCTGAAACGTTTTTCATTAAATATTTATTTGCCCTTTTTGAGTATGACCAAAGTGGAGCTATCTAAAATCAACATGACCTCGGGGTTGTTGAAATAGTACTGACATATTTTTCTTCGATAAAATTAAAAAAAAAATTCTTTCCTCCTTTAGTATATGCAGATTTCTGGGATTGGTTATAAACTCACTTAAACTTTCACTTCCAAACTTCTTTTCTGTATTGAATTAATTAACTTTTAGAAATGCCAAATACTTCCCCTCAAGATCAGGAAAAAAAATGTAGGACTGAAGTATTGCGTAACACTATTGATATGCTGCAGTACCATTATCTTCATTTTTTGACAGTCATTTGTGCAACGAGGTTCAAAGTATTGCTAAATATTTCCCTTTTATACATATTTGCATTTGTGATGGAACATTTTATATGAACTGCATTATGAACTTCAAAAGAACGCCTAGAAAATGTGCTTGGGAATCAACAGTAGATTTCGTGTTGGTGAAAATAATTTTGTTACAAATATTTTTCTGTGAAGAATATAACAAATAGCAATACTCAGATTTACAGTGGAAAATACGGTCTTTGAACAGTATGGTCAGTCATTAGGTTTATCCAATATTTAGATATCTTTTAAAAATATTTTGTTACAGATAAAGTTTGAGAATTAAAAAATACATTTCTCCAAAAAAAAAAAAAAAAAAAACCACACTTTTTTTTTGTCCAAAATCTCTTTCCTCTGATCATAGAAACAATGTATATTCATTCCAGCATCTGATAATCTAGATGTCCAGCACCTCACTCTGAATAAGCTGTGCAACTTGTTCAGCATCAAGTTTGCTCTCTTCTGAGAAACTGGCTTGTATAACTTATTGTTCTAATCCTGGCTTACACATAAGATTTTATCACTTGGAGGGTGGTGAGACAGTGGCACAGGCTGCCCAGGGAAGCTGTGAATGCCCCATCCCTGGAGGAGTTCAAGACCAGATTGGATGGGGCCCTGGGCAGTCTGATTTGGTGGTGGCAACACTGCCAATGACAGGAGATTGAAGCTTGATTATCTTTAAGGTCCCTTCCAACTCAAGCCATTCACTAAAATTATTAAGATCTGACTTTTTCTGTTAAATTCAGATACTTTCCTTATTATAACCACATTAAATTAAATTGGTAGACAGTGAAGTATTTCTTTAATACAGGCAAACTTTTACATCTTTTACTTGATCTGAAGGAAATCTAGATTAGATAAACAAATAGATATTTTTCATTTCAAACTCTGTAGCCAGAATTCTAGTCTAATATGTACACTAGGAACTTTCATTTGTTTCAAAAGGAGTTTCATGCATCTGGATAAGAAAAGAATTTTGCCCATGCAGATTATTAGATCACTATTTCCAAGATAAAAGCAGACAAGAAATGACAAAGGAAAGCTTTTTTTTTTGCTTATTTCAACAGTAAAAAAGTGCACTTATAGGAATTCACACCCTATGCAAATTCTAAGCAAATGTAACAAACCTCCAAATTAGTGGTACTGTTGAAACCCTCTTCGCTTATTGTGAATGCATCAAGTGAAATAAAATGATGGAGCTGGATTGCAAATACCTTACAGATAACAGAACATATAAAATATGAGAGTTTATTTTGTTTTTCAGGTTTCTCTAGAAAAATTATTTATCCATTGGAAAACTGCCCTATGATATAACAGGAAAAAAATTTTTTGTTGGAGAAATCAAGAAACCAGTTGCTAGCAGGAAACTACTTGTTGAGTATGGTGTTATGTAATGCTATAGAAACAGAACTAGTATGTCAATACTATACAAAAAAGCCACTGCACCCCAAAGTAAATGACCCTAAAAACAATCAGTATTAGTGATTTCTGACAGAACTTGTCAGAAGATTAACTTAGAACTTTTGTGTGGAGAAGTTTGAAAGTGTTCTCCAAAGCTGATCTTAAATCTGTGTTTCTGGAAAGATATTTCCTTCAGAGACCATCTGTTGCCTGTTCAGAATTGTGAACTTTCAGATGATGGAAAACGGTTACCACGAGGTTAAAAAGCCATTGTATTTTTGGAACTATAGACTAACCTATCTACAAATTGAGGAGTCTTTGATACAAGAAAACGCATGCACATCTTGGGGAAATATATTCAGTAAAAAGCCCTCCAGCTTTAGAACTGTAGAGCTTGCTGTAGTGCAGTTCTAAATTTTGCTTTCCAGAAGGCTAAGAAGCTGCACTTCCCAACTGAAGAACTTGCAGATATCCAACAAAAATTGCCAACATTTGTAGAAGAGTTTTACTGCTGTTAGTTCTGCTCCAACAGTTATAGAGGCCAGACTTGTGGAGTTCAAATGCACAACATCGGTGGGAGCACTAAAGAAGAAAATAGTCTCTGAGGGAGCAAAGATGAGAGCTGTTCAGGGACACAGGGTGACTCTTCAAATATATCAGGACTCAGAACAGTTTTCTAAAATAGAAATCACCAAACACCAGCATTAAATTACTTGTCAAAAAATCTGATTTTCTTACTCTTTAGAGTAAGAGCAAGACATTCTGTGAAAGAAGGTGAAGAGAAGTCATCTCCAGGCCCGAGGGCATGCCACTAAGCAAAGAATATTTTCAGGTACTGCTATCTCAAAGTGGTAGGCCTACTGAAAAATGGCACTGGCTTTTCACTTTTTTTCCCATCTGAATTTGTGAGTCATTCAATTTTAGATAAAGTAGTCATAAGCCTTAGCTGCACTTCTAAACTTAGATCACAAGGCAAAAAATTTTAATATGATCCAATTTTATTTAATTAGTCTAGCACAGTCCTTTAACAATCCCTCTTTTGCTAAGACATAATGAATAATAAAGAAAGGTCGAGCCACGGGAGAAGGAGAATCCATGACTGTAGTGGTACTAATGGATTTACACTGTTCTCCCCCAAGCACTCAACATTAAAAGGAAAAAAAGTAATTCTTCTGGAAAAAAGAAAAAAAAATCTATAATTTTTTTAATAATAAAATTCTGTCAGATCACAGTTTTGCTATGAAATATTTTTCAGCAAACCAATTCTGTATAGAAAGGCGGAATATATGACTGGGGAATAAAAAAATCATGCAGGCAGATTCAAGAAAAGAGAAGAAATTGTTTAAATTGTATATACAGAAGTAAATGGAAAAAAAAAAAACCTTTGAAATTTAGAGAAGTTTTGCCAGATTTTCTCAACAGATCTATTTATTTATTTATTTATTTATTTATTTATTTATTTATGAGAACTAGATTTGAAGACAGAGAAAATGCTGCAGAACACTTTTTTTTTTTTTTTTTTTTTTTAATGTTAGGAAAACTCTCAGCATTGTGGCACATGGGAAATAATGAGTTAGAGGGTGAAGATGAGGGTTACTAGGAGAACTGTAATGCATTAAAAGAACTAGCTAAAAGAAGATGAGAACAAGATGCATTGATAGAAAAAAAACCTGTCAGGTTCATAGGAAATTACTGGTGGAGTAGTTTAAAAAGTCCGTCAAATTGAGTTTTAATATTTTCAGAAATGTCCTTGCTACCAGAAGTGTCAGAGTGCTCATGAATTTGTTGCTCGTGTGAAGTTCAGAGTCTTCTTTCATACAGAGGAGTAAGATTTCACATAGAAAGAACTTAATGACTTAGATATGTTTTAACAAAAATAAAATGATATCCAGACATGATGAGGATTTTTATTTTTATTTTTAATGAGAAAACGCTCAGTAAGCAGAAAGGATGTGAATTGGGAAGAGAGCTTGCAGAGGAAAGAGCAAAGAGACATAGCTGAACTCAGTATATCTATGAACTCAAAACAGATTCTGGTTTGGACATTGTCCCACTTGGGAAATATGTACAAAGAAATACATGTATACAAACTGGAACCTGACCTCTATCAGAGGTTGGGGCAGAAAAAATCCCTCTCATTGAAAGCAAAGAGCAAGTTCAAGACCAACTGGTGAGGCTGAATGGGTCTCTGAGGTCAGGTGACATGCAACCCCATGTCCTGAAGGAACTGGCTGATTAAATTCACAAGTCACTCTCCATAATAGTAAAAAAGTTGCAGCTGTCCAATGAAGTCCCCTGTGAATGGAAAAAGGGAAACATCACTCTCATTTTTAAGAAAGGAAGAAAGGGATACCCCAGGGAACTACAGAGTGCTGAGCCTTCTATCTGTGTCTGAGAAGATTTTGAACAGATCCTCTTGGAAGTTATGTGGAGGGAAGACAAGGATGTGACCCAAGACAGCCAGCCCATCTTCACTGCAAGTAGATCATGCGTAACCTATCTAGTCTCTTTCTTTGATGGAATGACAGCATCAGTTGACAAAGGAAGAGCAACTGATGTCATCTAGAAAGACAAAGAACTTCTACAAGACCTGGTGTAGGGAGCCTGCTTTGGCACGGGGGTTGGACTCGATGATCTCTGGAGGTCCCTTCCAACCCCTATGATTCTGTGTGATCTGTGTGAAGACCTTTGATATAGTCTACATCCTTATCTCTAAATTGCAAAGGCTGATTTGAAGGGTGGACTATTTAGTGGATAAGGAATTGGTTGGATAGTCACAGCCAGAGGGCTGTGGTCAGTGGCTCTAAGGTCAGGTGGAGGCTGATGATGAGTGATCCCTCCCAGGAGTCTGACTTAGGACAGGTACTCTTCGACATCTTTATCAATGATCTGGATAGTGGGATCGAGAGAACCCTCAGGAAAAATTTGAAGATCACACTAAGATGAGCAGTGAGGTTGATAAAATAGAAGAGATGCCAAACAAAAGGATCTGGACAAGGTAAAAAAATGGTTATACATGAACCTAATAAGATTCAACTGGAAACAGTAGTCCAGATGTGGTGCACCAGAGCAGAGTGGGATGATAACATCCCTCGACCTCTCTAAAAATACTGATAATCCTCCAGGCTGCAGTAGGCCTTCTGAGTCACAAGAGCACTCTGCTTGCTTGTGATCAACATGTCATCCACCAGGACACCTATGTCCTCTGCAGAGGCCTTTCCAGCAGGTCAGACCTAACCTTTACTGATGAACATGGTTATTCCTTCCCAGGTGTAGGAATCTACACTTGCCCTTGTGAAACCTCATGATGTTCCTCTCCTCCCAACTCTTCAGTCTGTCCAAGTCTTGATAAATGGCAGCATAGCCTTCTGGTGTGACAGCCACTCCTCCCAGCTTTGAATCATCAACAAACTTGCTAACAGTACAATCTTACCTTTTCATCCAGGTTGCTGACGAAGATGTCAAAAAAGAGCAGAAAATGATGCAGGCAGCCTGTATTGTTCTTTGTCAGGACAATCCCAGATATGTGTACAGAATGGGAGAAGAACTCATTGAGAAAAGAGAGCTCCTGGGGAGAAGGACTTGTGGATTCTTGGTGGACATGAGCCAGCAGTGTGTTTGCAGCCCAGAAGACCAACTGTACTGTGGGTTGCATCAAAAGAGGGGAGGCCATCAGAGAGAGGTAGGAGATTGTTCCCCTCTATTCTTGGAGTACTGCATCCAGGCCAGGAAAGATGTGAAGCTTTTGGAACAGATCTGGAGGAGGCCATAAAGCTGATCAGAGGTCTGGAGCAGCTTTCGTATGATGAGTAGTTAAGGGAGATATGTTTGTTCAGCCTGGAGAAAGCTCCAGGGAGGCCCCATTGCAACCTTCTAATTCTTAAAGGGAGCTTATAAACAGGAGGGAGACTGACATCTTATGTGGGCAAATAGTGATAGGACAAGGGAGAATGGTTTTAAACTAAAAGACAAAAGATTTATGTTAGTTGTTAGGGGGAAATGTTTCACTCAGAAGGAGGTGAGGCACTGGCACAGGCTGCCCAGAGAAACTGTGGGTGTGCCATCCCTGGAGGTGTTCAAGGCCAGGCTGGATGGGGCCCTGGCAGCCTGATCTGGTGGGGGTCAACACTGCCCATGGAAGGAGGTTGAAACAGAATGATCTTTAAGATCCCTTCCAACTCAAATCATTCTATGATTCTATGAAACACAGTGAGGAACTATGGGAATGAGAAGAGAGAAAGAATGAAGAAACACTTCTAGGGGAGATTAAAAGTTCAGGATCTTTTTAAACTACTGGGCAAAACAAACAAACAAAATAAAAACCACCACATAGTGCTACTGCTTCAGGATCCATGCAAACAGCAGTGAAGCAAAAGAGCTGTTTAAAAACAGGAATGGAATCAGAATCACTGAATCACAGAATCACAGAATGGCCTGGTTGGAAGGGACCTCAAGGATCATGAATCTCCAATCCCCTCGCCACAGGCAGGGCCACCAACCTCCCCATTTAATACTAGACCAGGCTGCCCAGGGCCCCATCCAACCTGGCCTTGAACACCCCCAGGAATGGGGGCATCCACAACCTCTCTGGGCAGCCTGTTCCAGCACCTCACCACTCTCTCTGTAAAGAACTTCTCCCTGACATCCAATCTAACTCTTCCCTCCCTCAACTTAAAACCATTTCCCTTTGTCCTGCTGTTATCTATCCTTTCCAAGAGTTGACTCCCCTCCTGTTTGTAGGCTCCCTTTAGGTACTGAAAGGCTGTAATTAGGTCACCCCACAGCCTTCTTTTCTCCAGGCTGAACAAGCTCAGCTCCCTCAGCCTGTCTTTATAGGGGAGGTGTTCCTGTCCCCTGATCATCTCTGTGGCTCTCCTCTGGACCCTCTCCAACAGCTCCCTGTCCTTCTTGTACTGGGGGCTCCAGACCTGGACGCAGTATTCCAGATGGGGCCTCACAAGAGCAGAATACAGAGGGACAATACCTCCCTGTCCCTGCTGGCCACCCCTTTTCTGATGGAGCCCAGATGCCATTTGCTTTTCGAGCTGCAAGAACACAATGTTGGCTCATATTGTTTTTTAACTGTCAAATGAATAAATAGAGTAAGTTTGAAATGAAAAAAAATTCTAAGTATTTTAATATTAAAAGGAATGATTGTGAACAGTATTCCAACAGTATAATGATAGCAACCATTTTGAATAATGTTGTTCATTAAACTTTAAGAAATTTCTTGCTGAGTCTCAGATATTGTGGACCCTATCCAGATCAGTGGCTTAGAATCCCTTCCAACACTGTGACATTAGATAATTACTCTATTAATAGGCATATTAAGCTAGAATTATAAAATTGTTTTTCTTTTTTAGGAAACTGCTGGAAAATTACTTGAAAATTACTTTTTTTTGTTGTTGTTGTTCTGTGAGATCCATCATACTGTTTACTGGGAACTCTTGGTGCAGTGGCTTAGATACCCAATTCTTTCAGTGGCCTCTCAGAGGGAGTTCTTTCTGTGTATCCCACAGGGACCATCTCTTGCTGGTGAAAAGCATTGTGCCTGATGGAAAGAGTGGATGGTGGAGAACTGGGACGTGAAGGGATGTCTGAGAGAGCTTTTCTGCATTTAGAACTTATTTTTGTTTAAAAGTAGTGCATTTCCATGGAAACAACAGTATCTGAGGAAATTCAATTAGTCAGAAATACATTTTACAACAACAATATAGTTTTGATAAAAATGTTTTTTACATAGTAGTAATTAACAATGCAGTATCGTGAATAATTCCTACACACTGGCTAGTTATGAAAAAAAGACAGTTTTTAGAGATCTCATATCTAGCTATGAGAAAAACACAGGCTTTGGTGATGGCTAAAAATTCCTGTGGCTTTGATAATTTGTTTTCTTAGAACTGAGCAAACATCACACTGATATCAGGAACCTCATCAAAGCTTGCCCTTGTTGTTGCTGTCTTCAATGGGAACTAGACTGGACCCCAGGTGATCCTGTGAGATCAGTGTTAGCTAGTTTAAATTAATTAACTGTCTTCTCCCCTCCAGCAGTAGCTGCTGTTAGCAAACTCATTTCATTTTCTGAATTGAAATTACAGTAATGGTAAAGCATTTAACTTTGCCTCTTTTATATGACACTATTTCTGACATCTAATAGGAATACTCTTCTGGCATTTGCTATCCTTCCTTTATTGCAGGTCTGCCTGCCTTTCATTTCATTTTCATTATTCTTATGATGACTATATTTCATATTTATCACAGTGGTTAAAATGATATCAGTCACAATCAGCAATCATATACATTACTGAAATGTTTATTGATCTGTAAGCAACAGGAAGAATAAATTTAAAAAATGTTGTTTCCCAAAGGACATGAATTAATTCAGGCATTTCGGAAATAGGCAAAATACTGTTACTGTGATAAGGATGATAATTTATCATGCAATAAATCTTTTGCTTAACTGGTGAATATTGATTATGTGCAATAGCTATGACTGCAGTTGTAGGCAGTAGAACAGTAGAAAAAACTTGTCTTTATTAAAGATCTGTTTTTGTTTGAAAACAACACTCTTAAATGACAATATTCTTACTGCTAATGAGTTCCAATAACAAAATGTAAAGTGTATAAACAGCTTGATTTACTAAAAGACAAAAGCTCTTACACATCTTTCCATTCATATTGTTACTTCTTTCAGAATTTAATGTTAAACCTCTGTGTTTGCAACTAAAGGAAGAACATCTGGCAGAGATGAAATACAGCTTTAAACTCATTCTAAAATGTGTTGACAAATCATCATTGTCAAAACAAACAGACTTGGTTTCACTTCTAATCTGCACTGAGAAATCGTTTCCAGCTCTAGCTGAAAAAGTATTAGAAAATAGTCAAGGTCAATTCTTCTTGGCTAATGTTCCACTAAGAGTCATGCAATTATCCTGCTGCCTTGCTTTCTTAGGAAAGCCTAATTATCCAAGGTCCCTAGAGAGCTCATAGCCAACCTATTAAGGCATATTTTAGTCTTCTGTAAACCCTATCCCATTAAACCACTGTTATTTTAACCACAGAGCTATTTAGGTGCTCTCTGTTTGTGTGTATTTGTGAGGAGGGAGGGGGCTGAAGCTGTGACTGACCTAATGTGACTTTGTGCTTCTTTGTAGACTGTTTTTTCTCATTTCAACATCTGGACTTTTCTTTCTCAATAGAGATTCCTGGAGAAAGCTAAGACGTGAGCTTTCTTGTCACTGGCTGCTTGCATGGTGGTGGCACTGGGGTACCCAGGCTGTAGTTCTAAACAAAGTGATATAAAAACCTTTTTTCCAATCTGAATTATGCAAGGAGAACAAATAGTCCTCTCCATCAGTGGAAACATAGCTGAGGGAAAGGCAGGGCAGAGAAAAAATGGACAGTACTCTGAAGGTGCACATAGACTAGAGGGATGTCTTCTACTATTACTGCATCAATAAAAAATGGCTGTAATGATAACATACAGGTCAAGTGTCATCTGCTGATTTTCAACGCTTAATGAGGACATCCTTTCCCCGTTCTTCATAAGCCACTCAATACTTTAAATCACTCAAAGGGATAAAGTGAAAGAATTGGTGTTGGATACAGATTTACCTGTGGTGTAAGGCTGTACTATTGCTCTGCACTTTCTGTTTCCTTTGTTGTTTAAATGGAAGCATGCATTGATGTGCCACTGGAGTACTATGCACATTTATTCACTGTCTGACAGGTGAAATGCGGTTTTCATGTTGCTATCATTCCTTGTTTTGGCAAAAATGCCAGCCTTTGGAGAAAGAGTGGAGCCCATGGAAGCTATGTGGAACTCCCTTGTCACATCATACAGTATCACCAGCTTCACGTATTTTTTGCTTTTTGAGATAGAACAGTCTCATCCGGGACATCTTCTGGGTCTTCAGTCTTTTAGCTCTGTATTGTTGACCATTTTTCATACACATTAATTACAGCATTTCTGAAAATAATGTAAATCAGAATGTATATTTCCAATTGTCATGTCCTATACTTAGAAAAATAGTCATCAACAACTAGTTCATGACATTAAAAATTCCCTGTCATTTCTTACTGGAGCCTTTTTCCCATGCACTATGTTTAGCTTTCATAACATATGTTTTCCTTTTGATCCTGGATGAGATGTATCTCTGATAAAAATCACAGTGCCCTTATATTTCTGAGTTGCCCTGATTCATAGACATGAATTCAACTCCTAACCCTTGTCTTCTTATTTTCTCTGTTTCTGTTAACCACCAAATATGGCCTTGGCCAAGCTGGATCCTTGAGAGAGTCTTCTCATGCTGTCAATAGAAGCAAATACCACTGGCAAGAAATAGCAGAGGAGGTAGGCAGCTGAGAGTGCATGAAAGAAAGAAAAAATTCTGAAAGAAAATAGTTATTGTGAGTAAAATAATCTAAGTGTCATGGTCTTAATACCCAAAGACAATAAGGGACGAGAGATGGACCTTTATGCATGTATTTTTCTTCTTGAAGAAAAGTAACTTTTTCATCTTTGAAGATGTGTCATTTTAGGTTTGAAACTCGATGGCAAAATGTTAGACTTTTATGATGCCACTGCAAGAACTGGACATGAATTATTTCTTTTCAGGAGTTAGGCAAGAAGATCTGAAATATACCTGTTACAATATTTAACAGATTTTTTTTTTTTTTAATTAATTCAGATAGGAATGCTTATTGTAGTCAGAAAAAAAAATCTGTAGTTAAATAAAAAGAAACCCTTTTAAAAGGATATACCATCAGAGTACCTCAGTTCAGGTGGCCAGACCTATGGTGGCACAATCTACTTTTGTCAAAACTACATTCAATGTTTACATCTTGAGTCATGTTGTCATTTCATAGTCCATATTCACATGACACCTGTGGTGAGCAGGATTACAGTTTAGTTTGCCTGAGACTGAATATTTTTATTTTAGTGTCCTTCTACTAAATGCTCAACAAGAGCTTCTAGCATTGTCTTATCTTCAGCAGATGCACATCCATTTGTATTTGACCATGGAGACCCTTCAAGTAATTCCATTTTCCTTTTGTTCCTGGAAGCTCTTCAAAGCAGAGCATGAATTGTGATTTCTGGAAGGCTCTTGACTTCATAAGGCCTCATAAAGCAGCTCTAGCTGCACAGAAATGAATTAAGTGTTGTACTTGCTTTGTAGAGTGATGTGAAGAGTTCACATTTTTTCCATCAGGGTAAGAAAAAAACATTTCAGTCTGAGATGCAAAACATAAATTTTAAAAATATATTTCCTTTTTTTAAAAAAAAACATTAGTCACTAATTATGCTAAAGCAAGCTACTTTCCTCTGAATATTAAAGCTAGACATCTAAAACAACTTGTCAAGTACATGTATATATAATTTAATAAACTAGCTTTGATTTTTTTTTTTAACAGAGCAGAAGAGAGCTAACTGTCCCTTTGATGTTGTAAATGATGACAGTAAAGAAATCAGAGTGGGTATAGCTGTGAACATGGGCCATAAAAGGCTGCAGCCACTGCCAGGAGCTTACTTCAGGTACTACTTTTGCCTTTGCAATTTGCAGAATCAAAAGAGATTAAAAATGAGATGACAAGATTATCTCTCACTTTGCATAGCTGATTAAGAGCTCAAATGCTTGTATATCAAATGCACAGTAGACTAAAATAAAGATAAAAGGTAAATGGTGAAAATATTTAGGACACATAAAGAAAATTCTATTTCTTGAAGGCATAAAAACCCAATAGAAGTCAGCAGGCTCCACCGGATTTTGCAGAACGCTCACTTCTCTAGAACAAATTTCCTCTCCCACCTCCTTTCCAATTTCCTCTAAATAAGACAGCATCAAGAAAAAGTCAAGAAATTAACTAGTGTGTCCATGGAAACAGTAGGAGCTGATGGAGCCATGTGTACAGTTGGACTCTGGCAGCTTTAACCTTGCTAATTGCAGGCCATCCCAGAAAGTCATAAAGAATATATAAAATAATACTTGAAGAATTTTTTAAAAGTGCAACATTCAACGTCTGAAGATCTGAGAGACTCTTGGTTATGCCACAAACCTCCTGACTTCTCTAAGCATGGACACTTCAATGTCTGTTTTCCTCTTACAATTCTTTTTTTGTCTGGGCTACCACCTGAGGAAAGGGCTGTCTCATATTGTGTTTGCTACAATGCAGAGCACTTTGAGATTCTGACCTTTGATGTCATCAGGTGCTACTACAGTGTTAAATCTAAGTAATAAGTACCAACTTGTCTTTTTAATAGCTTCAGAAAGATTGAAAATTGTTTCACTACTGCTTTATTAAGGCATAACCAATGATATTTCTCTTTCTCAGGCTGTACCCAGCATAGCAGGGGTAATGATTCACTGTTTCCTTAATCTTTTCCTTCATTAAGCATTTTTAAATCTAAAATACCAGACTGATTGGGGTATGAAGATTGAACAGCACTCAGTGTGAATTGTTCCCATGTCATTTTACTAAAAGATTGACAAATTTTACTAATGTAATTCATCCACCAGCGGATGCCCACAGACCTGGCTGCCATTTTCTACTGAAACCATACATTCATGACAGGAACATTACACTGAGAACTCTTCAAATGCAGGTGTTCTGTTTTTGAGTAGACTTGACTTATAGTTGGCCAGTTTAGTGTTCACATGGGGTAAGTTCATCTGGCAGCAAATCAGGCAGGAAAACTGGTTCAGAATTTGTGTTTGTATTTTCTCAGGACTCCATCCTTATATTTTGTTGCACTGCCTCTGTTGCTGGTACTGGGGTACAAACCTCTCAAATAAAGCTTTTCTAATACAAAGCATGAAATGCCTTTCAGAAGGTGATGCAGCTTGCAATGAAATATTTTCTAGTTTGAAGCAGTTTCTATTTAAATGCAAAATTGGCCCTCCTGAAAAAAAAAATAAAATAAATAAAAAATCAAAGCACTCCAACCATTCCAAAACCCAACCTACAACACATTCCCTAATCTATACAAAGCACATTTTGAATTTGTGATATGATCCAGAGTAGAAATTTTCATTTCTTTCCTTGATGAAATTCAGTTACTTTTTATTATTGTTCCATGAGCTACTAGTACAAATTCAATAGACAGTACAGATTTTAATTAGCAGGAAATGAAATACAAGCAACATTAACAAACAAAAGTCTAAAATCAAGTCTAAAATATCCCTGTGTGGCAATGTTCTCTAGTACAGTTCTCTGAAGAAACTTACATTGGGCATGTTCTTTTTTGCAAATCTGCTGGTCCTTAAGTGGGTGTAACTTTTTCTGAAAATAAAAGAAAAAAGAAAGCTTTCTTCTATCTTTAAAACTGAAATGCTTAAGTCGTTGTTTTATACCTGTAAGCTGCAAGAATAAGTTTTCTTCTGTCCTGGTAAGAGATGATGATCTATTAGAAACAAGTTGAAAAACAAATAATAAAACCAATGAGCTTTCCCCACTCCATTCACACAGTGTTTGTTTTAAGGACGGAATGTTACCAGAGAAGTTCTTGCAGAGTGTAGAGTAAAAGCTACTCCTAAAGAAAGCAAACAGATCATCAGTTGTGTTAAATCCTAAAGAGTGCTGAACAAAACCACAAACAGCACACACATTTCTGTTTTATTGACTGCAGTCATGGCTCATGTTTCATTTATTCCACAGATTCAGAAGTGCTAGCCAAAGAAAAAAAAATACTGGGCGTTAGCTGTTAGCACTTTAGAAGTACCATAATGTGTTAGAGAGACTTCCACAATAAGGAAAATGCTGTTCTCTGCATTCAAGACCCCTATGGATGTTACCCAGATAAACCCATATATATTTACATTTGTGCACAGATAAATGAAGTCTTGACTACGTTTGAATCAAAGAATTGAACCTAAGATCTTTTTTTTTTTTTTCTTTTCTTTTTTGCTTCCCACTTTTTGCCTTTTCCATTTGTGAGGTTCGAGGCCCTGTCTTGCATAGTGAACCCCAGGAGATTGTTATGTCTCTGTGGTGGACCTGCTTTCTCCCACACATTCCAAACAGTGTGACAGGGGAGAAGCTGCTAAGAAAATATAAATGCATTCTTAAAATGCCCAGCCTAACAAGCTGATATATAACCCTGCAGCACTGACATAGCCCTATTTTTGGGAATAGTTTCTGATAATAACTGTGAATGAATAGCAGCCCCAGTCTCCTCCAAGGCTCTCCTCACCTGGAGAACCATTCTGTACCATCTCTAGAAGTGGAGCCAACATCAAAATGATGAAGGGTCCATTCAGCCTGGGCAGGAGGCAGAAGTATTACTTCATAATACAGGAGGCAGAAGTATTACTTCATAATACAGTAAGAGGGTTTTAATACTGCTTCTGCTTTTTCTCTCTAATTTCATTTTCTTCCTTCGTCCTTCTCCATTATTAAATTGTATTAAACCATTTATTTATTCAAAAAATCCCTTTGACGTGGAGTCAGTTTTGGTTTGTTTTTTTTTTTTAATTATTATTATGTGTTTGGGTATTTTTTGTGTTCAGATAGAGATACAAAAGAAGACAGGGCAAAGGGAAAGTTATGACTATGATTGTACCCCATGTTTCACAGCTAATTGTCGTGCTTGGGAAAATTAAAGTTTTGATACAGAAATTTAGCCTTACATTTCCAGATAAAACCATCACAGGAGATTAATCTATACAAGTTCAGCAAAATGATTAACTAATCCAGTCTCTTTGTTGGGTATTTTATTCTAACTTTGTAATGTAATCTATCATGATAATCGGTAAAATGTGGATACTTTACATAATACTTTAATAAGTGTGTTTGCACACAGTATAAATCTTTAATTGCTGGTTTGAAGAGGCCAATTTTAGCAGTACTCTGTCATGCTCATTATGATGAATCAAGTTAATTTATATATGTAGCTTTCTTCTTTGTCTGAATTAATCTTGCATTTCTACTGACTTTTATTGGAGAAAATCACAGGGCATATCTCCAAGACCACAGTGTCTGCCAGGCAGAAGACAGTGAAAGCATGAAACAGCCACATCCTTCTTCCACATGGGCATGAAGCAAGATGGGTAGAGGGCACAGGTGGCAAGTACATATGCTGAAGTTAGCATGGTGGGTCAGAACATACAAAAAAATCTGTAGAAACTAAGTTTTCTATGTCTCATACAGAGGATAGCAATAGAAACCACCTGATTTCCTTAGGTGTATATTCTTTAGGGGAGATCAGGGCTTTTCTAGGTAATATGAATCTGCTTTCTCTACCTTAGTGAATAAAAATCTCTGATTACAAATGTGAGCCCAATATGTAAAGCTCTGATACATTATTGTAAACTGTTCTGCAAAAAAGCATACTTCTGCAATGACCCCATTAGATTTATTTGAGACCATTTCTGTGAGTAAATTTAAACATATGTGTACATATCTGTGGGATCAGGTTCAATACAGAAGATGGCTGGTGAAGCACAATATAGCTATGGGCACTGATATATGAATGCAAATTTTCTTTGCTAATGAATAATTCTCCTGACAAAAGAGAAAGATAAGGGTCACTTAGTAAGAATGCCTGCACCTTTTTTCATGAGTTGTTCTGCATTCTGTTATACCCAGTACTAATTTTTCTCTGTACTGCCTGAAAACAGAGCAATTAATTTATGGTGATTTCAATTACCATTTCCCTCACTGACTAGACTTAAAACACGGTAGCAGGTCAGTACGTAGTAGGGAAACTGCAATTTTCTTTGGGCCTCTGTGGTATTCAGACAGCTGGTGTAGGTTTATTAGGAAAATTAGAAAAAAACACACAAACAGAAAACAAATGAAATGTGTGGCAATATGAAAGCACAGAATATTTCTCTCTCCTTTTTTTTTTTGGGTGAGATAGCTGACCTCCATTTTCCAGACTGCTAACTCTTTCAATTCCATTGCAGTAACATCAATTTTCTAAGTTTTAACAATAACTGCTGAAATAGTATAGCATAAAATCACAAGGAGGGGCTGGGACTACAAAATCTCTAGCAGGTTCTCCAGAACGTAAACACCATGTCAGATTGTCAAAGTATAGGCCTCTCAACATCAGCTGCTTACCCGATAATATATTTTAGCTTTGAGGAGATAAAGGTAATTCTCTTGAAATAAAATAAATTATATAATTCACTGACATTATCACATGTCCCCAAAGAGATAAAAAGCCCTGAAAAAAAGAGAACAGTTATAAGGACATTCATGGTCCTCACATTGAGAATGCATTTACTGTGACAGATCAGGACTTGTTTGTACTGAGAACCCAGCAAAGAACAACTGCCTGGCCGTGGAGGCACCTGTCATAACCAGGACATCCAAAGAAGTTTGCTGCATGGCAGCACTTTAGACATCTCCAGGAGAGAGAACAGCATTCATTTGAGGCAGGCGATAAGCAAGAGATGTGTTCATTTTCATCATGGCCCACTGGACAAGGTCCAGTGCGTGGATGCAGAAACAGACCTGACAGGTCCTTGCACAGGTAAAGCAGGAAGGAATGCAAGCATTTTTTTCTTCCTCTCTGACCTTTTCATACATTTTGACAGCCTTGGGCCTGGGCAGAAGAACTCTATGTGACTAAACACAAAGCGTACAGGCACAGCAAACCCCACACAGTTATGAGTTTGATCTTGAGATGAAATCAGAGGAGCTAGGATCTGTGTATGTATCTTTGCACACAATGGGGACTTCATCTCTGTCTGTATGCTATGGGAGAGCTGGCCCTAAAACTGACAAAACTTTCATTGAGGCTTAAACATAACAAAGCCAAATCAGACCACTATTTATTGTTTGCAAGAATGGCTGTGGTATTAAGATGTTAAATTCAATGAAATTTTAAAAGTAACAAAGTAATGAGTTTAAAGCACTGTACTTTTTAAAAAGGATTAAAGATGTTCCAAAGCAAAGCCTGCAGTCTCCCTTCTCTTATAATGACAGCAAGACTAGCCACCCTTAACATTCCTGTCATTCACTAAGTCTCAAGCTGTGGCTATAGACATTTGCTCCAAGGCTGAATTTATGTCAGATAAGTTCTGAGCCCAGTACTGATTTGGGCTTTGATTTGTGAACTAGAGGTGCCCCTGGGATCTTTAATCTATCTGTAAAAAGCTTTTTGTAAGTTTGCTGAAATGTCATGTAGGAAGCCCATGTACAGAGGGACCAGATTATGACCCAATTACCAGCTGTGCTAATCCAGAGTGATTTCACTAAGTTCAGTGGAGATGATGAGGATTTAAAACAATGTCAGCTTGGATCAGAATTTAGCTTCTTGTCTCCTTTTCTAGCTTCAGATCTAAATATTCCAGTTGACATTTTAATTATATGATCTTTTTTTGTTGATGTTGTTGCCTAAGCTCAGGAACTAGGAAAATAAATCTTCCCTTTCTTACACATTGTTATTTCATCTTTTTTTTTTTTTTTCTAAGATGAGTGATAGGAGGGAATACAATTTTCTGTTAGCAATTTGTTCTTTAATAAGCTCTATAAGCTCTTTAACATTCAGACTGTTCAAAGCTCTACAAAACAAACTTACTGCTGGTTGCATTTTGCTCTAAAAGGTAATGATGGTCATCAGCAAGGTAGAGTGCTATAAGGTAGCTCTGGTAAACTGAAATGGCTTGTGTAGATTACACTGAATTAATTATTTAGAGATATTCAAGCAAAATCGTGTTAAAACTACTGTAAACTCTCTTGGTCAAGGACTGTACTTTTATTCTGTGCACAAATCCCAGAACAACAGCACCAAGGACCATAGCAGCAAAGCACGCATATGCCACAGACTGCAAAAATAGAATATCACACCAAGCAAATCAACAATGGGTGATTCTGATTTCAGAGCAGCAGGATGGTGTTGTCTTTAATGGTGTTATTCCCTGCTTAATGCATTGTAACTGTGGCCTACTATACTTATTCCCCTATCCAACATTTTAATTTTATAACAGCAATAATGAGTATGGCACAGGGTGTTTTCAGGGGATCTTTATTGTGCTCTGTCACAGATTCAGTGCTGCTGTGGGAGATGCAGCAGCATTTCTTTAAAGCACCAGCTCCAGCTCTTTGTTGACTTAGAGTGATTTGTCTGGTACAAAGAGAAGTATCTGATAATGTCTACCCCATGGACAGCATGTACTCAGCAGCGTTTAAGTGGTTAAATGATCAAGGATGTGCAATAGCCTCTAGCTGCACTTCTGGCTATCACATTCTTCCCAGCTGGTCATTAATCCACAGGATATGCCCTCCAGATAGAGTGTTATTACTTACATATACAATTAGAGTTTTAGAGTATGCTGCTGTCTGCTGAAAAATAACAAGGGAAGAGGTAACACTTCAGAGGCATTTGAGTAAAAATGTAAGTTAGTTGTAGTAGTGACTGGAGAGTCCATGTGACTGTCTTCCCAGCTCTCTGTGAACATGCTGCAGGAGGCTCCTACAAGCACTCTTCTTCTTCCACTTTTTCCCCTTGTTTTCATACTCCTTTCCCCCCAGGGCTCTACAAGACACCTGTGTACTGGTTTGCACTTGACTGCAGGTTCCACAGTGCTGATATTGATGAGGGCTCATCGTTCTGCTGTAAGTGGAGTTGCATGATCTGTGCCTGAGCATGAACTGTACCCCTTGGTCTGACCCCCTGGGACAACTCCCAGAGTATTTTTCTTTACATGGGAATAATTATGTTTCTCTAAAGAAAGTTTTGTTCCATCTGGATACAAAGGAAAAGCTCAATCACAGTCATCTCTCTTATCTCTTCTTAAATGCTGCACAGAAATTTGCTGGACAGATTCCACAAAGAAGAAGGTGACATGAAGGAACAATAAGTGATGGCAATCAATTTTTGACACAGCAAGCTGTGAGGGTGTGCTGGGGATTGGTGCAGTAGGAGCACCTCTAAAAGGAACTCCTTTCTGATTTTTTTTACTCATGCTCTATGATATTTTTTCATAAATACTGTTGAAGGCCTGGGTTTTGCTTCACGTGATGGGGCTTTGGCTCACCTGGTGGAGAGGGTATGCCCAGAGGTATTTCTTTTTCTGGGGGCCATGCATGGCCCCATGAGATGACCAGGCCTTGTGGGAGGTGAATGATGGTTTGCTGGCCATTTGCTACTTGGCACAGAAAACAGGAAAATGTGAGATGTTTAATTCACATGTTCCTGAACTCCAGGTGCTGCAGGAGCAGAAGAGGTCTGGAGTATATCTTAACTGTGCTGTCAGTTGCATGGGACTTAGGAATTTGGAAGGTCCCAGGGGAAAATTTTCAATGCCAGTCCTTTGTTTGATTCTCCAGAACGGGGAGGATTCCAGGTTTCTGTCCTGCCCTCTGTCCAAGGTACAAAGGAGAGAATTCATTACCAGATTGGAAAATCTTTAATTACAGGAAAAAATCCTAACACAGCAGTAACAAAACACAACTTCAGGGTAAATTTATTTTTTGCAGTTACTATTGTGTTCAACCTTAACGTTGATTTGATTTTGAATCCCAGTAGGAGCTATTCACATAGGAGCAAAAATGACACAGCAGCTGGAAGGAGGACATCAAGGAAGCAGCATTCCTGGACTTCATACTGTTTGGAGCAGGTGCTCTTTCTTTATTTTCTGTAAAATTGTATGCATATCTAAGATTACATAATAAATTTGTATAAATAATACAAACTTTGCATATGACCAAAATGGGTTAAATTTCATGGGAAGATCTAAAATGCTTCAGCTTTCTGAGGTGCAATAAGAGATAAAAAGGATAAGATTTGTTTTCAGTGAAACATGTTTAAAAGTCTTTATGCAGGAAGGAGGAAATATGAAATTGTTTGCAAATGCAGCAGGATCTACCAGTCTCAAGAGACTGCAATTAAACTGTGGCTTACATTCCCGGTGAAAAAAAGTGAATGTAGACAGAACCATTTATGTTACTTCTCTCTTATGTGGACTTTTTCTTTGAGAGTAAGCACATACAAAACTGTTTGAAAAATTTTAATGGATGTAGGTAAGATTTAGATGCCTCTAAAACTGCAGTCCTAAGTCTTCGGCTTGAATGCTGCTTTACCATGGAGATGCATAGATTTTTTTTTAGTAAATAACTTCAGCATTTTTACCTGCATGTGGCAGAGTATTGAGGTCTTCAGTTTGTATCATACGGAGGACCCCATTTGCTTTTGTTTTCCAGATGCACTTCATAGATTCAGACCCACATAAAATGAATTTGCTGTTTTCCTTCAAAACAAAGCTTTTAGTTTTTATGTGTTCTATACAACATTAAATGGATTCTCTAAAAATATCAAAGAGATTTTGGGATAGATGGGACTAATCTTCCTTTTCCTACAAGGGATGTATACTTCTTCAGCATGTGGACATGTGAGCAGATTAGGGTGACCAGATGGCCACTTCTTCCAGTCTGTCTGTCCACTTTGCTGTGAATGTAGAATATTGTATGTAGAAAATCAGTGAATCAGAAGGTGAATCTCCTGAGGCATCCTGAGGAATACAACTCTGACGTGGGACTAAGGTGACCTGTCCTCAGTCCCTAATTGAAGGGAACCTTTGTACTTAGCTTACAGCAAAGAATCCGTAGATAAAAGCATTAGAATGGAAGTGTATGTCTTAAGTCTTAAGGAGACTGCTTACCACAGCTTACTCCCTGAGGGCAGAGTACAGTAAAAGAGCTCCTGGGAAAATTGCAAATCAGCAATACCTTCCCTTAAGCAGGACTGGTGTGGTGTTAGCATAGCGTTTAAGACGTTCTCCTCAGAGATTTTAAAACTATTCATGCAAAAACGAACAATGTCTCAAGGCTGTCGTGTTCTGAGTATGGGCATGGTCAACAACTTAACTCAAGGAGAGCTCTATTTTGTTCTGCAATGTACTTTGGACAACAATAAATTTTTGAAAGGAAAAGTTCTGTCTTATAATCTCAAGTGAGAGCTCAGAACAGTGTGTACAAGTCCAAGGAATGTTCCCCTGATATGGCTGATTAAAGGACATGTTCCATCAGCTAAGTGGTTCTCAAAATGCACCCTATGATAAGCCTGCTGTCTTCATGGACCCCATTCCAGTGTGATTAAATCTTTCCATTCATGAAGCTGAACAGAGGAGGTTGTATTCTGAGTCATTGCACCCATTTATGGATGTGGAGCTGAGAGAAAAAATAGACTACCCCCTTCTGCTATACTCCTCTACTAGATGAAAGGCATTCTTCATGTTAGTAACCAAATTTGTGCTGTTCTATAATTGATTTCAGCAAGAGATAACATTCATGCATCACTGGAGAGGGAAAATATCCAAAACCATTTCCATGAAATAAAATAGCAAAATATTTTGTCTTTACAAAACAAATTTCAGAAAGTTTCCAGATAGTTTCATTCAGAAATTGCTCATACAGCACTTCTGTTTTTTTTTTTTTTTAATTTTCTTTTACAAGAGTAATTTTGAAAAAAATAAAGGGGAAGATTTCATTTAATATATGCAGAAACTTGAAATAAATTTGGATGAAAAAGTCTGGAAAGAATCAGAGACCAAAAGAATC